>NC_140613.1:9014572-9577072 GCF_057381915.1 Diplotaxodon limnothrissa
TGGTGGAAATTAGCAAACTGTGGGAGGACGGCTTCGCATTGGTCCAGGTCGAGCTTCGGAGGAGAGAGATTGAAATCGAGGCTCTGAACAGAAAGTTGTTGTTGATGGAAAAGGAGCGGTTAGAGGCTCGGGCTCAGTCTGCAAATAACTCCTCATCATCTTTTTCCAAGAGAGAGCAGCAGAATAAGCTGCTGCCGCCCGCCGGTGATGGTAAGAACAACCGCGGCAGAAACAGGGGATCAATAAACGATATTTGTCTTAAAAGACACAATTTAATACCCCGTGGATGAAAAAGTCAGTTTGCAAACTATCTGTAACACACTGTAATGTTTGTGAACATATGAAGACATGTGTTTGTTTAAGTACAGCGTTTCCAAACAATTATATTCTCTCGTATTTAACAATATAACAACTATATTCTCTATACAGCGCCTTCTATTTGTAAGTGTGCACAGGAGGAGTTTTAGCACATCTGTATTGTTTAATATTGCAGCTTAAAACAGTGTCAGCTCACAGTAATGTCAACATCGGGTTTAGAAGGAGAGTAGTTTCTTTCTTGCTTCTTGGCACAAACCCGCATGACTTAAGTTTGATGATGAAAAGAAGCCTGATGAATGTTTTAGGTAGACATTATGTCCAGCATGTTACCACATGATGTAAAGGCAAAATTAATTTAAACACAGAAAAACTAAACTAACCTTTACAAAGAAATAAATTAAAGTTAATAGACACACATACACATATACACCCACTTACACTGTTATTTATTGTAAGCCTGTGAGAATAAAAATGTTTTAAGTTTGTTTAGACACAGTTGTAATTGATAATAGTGAGCTCCTTCCAAAGGATAGGACCACAGCAACTGAAAGCACCTTCAGCACACTTACAGTGGGGCAAAAAAGTATTTAGTCAGCCACCGATTGTGCAAGTTCCCCCACTTAAAATGATGACAGAGGTCAGTAATTTGCACCAGAGGTACACTTCAACTGTGAGAGACAGAATGTGAAAAAAAAATCCATGAATTCACATGGTAGGATTTGTAAAGAATTTATTCGTAAATCAGGGTGGAAAATAAGTATTTGGTCAATAACAAAAATACAACTCAATAATTTGTAACATAACCTTTGTTGGCAATAACAGAGGTAAAATGTTTACTATAGGTCTTTACCAGGTTTGCACACACAGTAGCTGGTATTTTGGCCCATTCCTCCATGCAGATCTTCTCGAGAGCAGTGATGTTTTGGGGCTGTTGCCGAGCAACACGGACTTTCAACTCCCGCCACAGATTTTCTATGGGGTTGAGGTCTGGAGACTGGCTAGGCCACTCCAGGACTTTCAAATGCTTCTTACGGAGCCACTCCTTTGTTGCCCGGGCGGTGTGTTTTGGATCATTGTCATGTTGGAAGACCCAGCCTCGTTTCATCTTCAAAGTTCTCACGGATGGAAGGAGGTTTTGGCTCAAAATCTCACAATACATGGCCCCATTCATTCTGTCCTTAACACGGATCAGTCGTCCTGTCCCCTTGGCAGAAAAACAGCCCCACAGCATGATGTTTCCACCCCCATGCTTCACAGTAGGTATGGTGTTCTTGGGATGCAACTCAGTATTCTTCTTCCTCCAAACACGACGAGTTGAGTTTATACCAAAAAGTTCTACTTTGGTTTCATCTGACCACATGACATTCTCCCAATCCTCTGCTGTATCATCCATGTGCTCTCTGGCAAACTTCAGACGGGCCTGGACATGCACTGGCTTCAGCAGCGGAACACGTCTGACACTGCGGGATTTGATTCCCTGCCGTTGTAGTGTGTTACTGATGGTGACCTTTGTTACTTTGGTCCCAGCTCTCTGCAGGTCATTCACCAGGTCCCCCCGTGTGGTACTGGGATCTTTGCTCAACGTTCTCATGATCATTTTGACCCCACGGGATGAGATCTTGCGTGGAGCCCCAGATCGAGGGAGATTATCAGTGGTCTTGTATGTCTTCCATTTTCTGATGATTGCTCCCACAGTTGATTTTTTCACACCAAGCTGCTTGCCTATTGTAGATTCACTCTTCCCAGTCTGGTGCAGGTCTACAATACTTTTCCTGGTGTCCTTCGAAAGCTCTTTGGTCTTGGCCATGGCGGAGTTTGGAGTCTGACTGTTTGAGGCTGTGGACAGGTGTCTTTTATACAGATGATGAGTTCAAACAGGTGCCATTCATACAGGTAACGAGTGGGGGACAGAAAAGCTTCTTACAGAAGACGTTACAGGTCTGTGAGAGCCAGAGATTTTCCTTGTTTGAAGTGACCAAATACTTATTTTCCACCCTGATTTACGAATAAATTCTTTACAAATCCTACCATGTGGATTCATGGATTTTTTTTTCACATTCTGTCTCTCACAGTTGAAGTGTACCTCTGGTGCAAATTACTGACCTCTGTCATCATTTTAAGTGGGGGAACTTGCACAATCGGTGGCTGACTAAATACTTTTTTGCCCCACTGTAGATCTAATTCTGGGAAGTGTTAAAAGATCTGCACCTGCCTGAGAGGTCTAATCGGATTATAAACACTGAGTAAGCCGGAGATGTACAGGAAGGGGGTAGGAATCATTGAGAGCTTTATGAACTAATAGAAGGATTTTAAAGGTAATTCTGTGTTGAACTGAGAGCCAGTTAGTGACTTCAGTATGGGGTTATATAGTCAAATTTCCTTGTGCGTTTACGGATTGGCTCCTGCATTCTTAACAAGCTGAAGTCGTCCTAGTGATGATTTGGATAATCCAGCAAACAGAGCATTACAGTAGTATAACCTGCTTTATATAAATGCATGGGCCTATTTCTGAGATTCAGTGTGAGATAGGGATTTTTAACATTTGATGTGTTTTTGAAGCGATAGAAAACAGTTCTGGTTGGCCTGATTAATATGATTATCAAAACTGAGATCACTGTCCAAAATGAGGCCAAGGTTCCTGACATTGTCACTGGATCCACCAAAATATTAACTATTAACTAACAAGACAAGTGGTAAAAGAGGTGTATATCAGCATGGTAATGATCCACAGAACAGAGCCAAAGTTACACACACCGGGTTACTAAAGAAGAAAAAGGTCAAAGTATCAGAAAGAAAAAAATGTGCCTAAAGACTGGCAAAAGATCCAACCTTTTTGAGACACATCACTGCAGTCACATTCAAAATAAACTAAAATTTTTATGAATTAGTAAAATGTCTCAGTTTTACCTGTTGATGTTTTCTAAGTTATGCTGTGAATTTAAAAAGTGGTTTATGAGCTTGGGAAATCATTGCAGTCTCTTTATTTGCATTTTACATCGTGTCCCAAAGGTTTCAGAATTGGGTTTGTAGATAACAAACAGGTCTGTGTTCTTTAGATTTACCTAATTTGTCAACAGGCAGAAAATGTTTTAAGTGACTTTTGCCATTTTGTAGGAAAACTTGTCAAATACTTTCTACTGCCAGCTTTTCCACTGTGATATGATGATTTTCTTAGTGATATGTCATTGTAGTTGGCTTGACTGTCCCTGCAGCTAACAGTCATTAAAAGCGTTGGTGTATCTGCTTGTTACTTACTCAAGTCAAAAAGTTTCCCAGTGTTTAATGTCACATTTTCAGACAGCACTGTAATGAAGCAGGTGCATGTTATTTGGGTACCTTTCTTTACAATTCACAGTATTTGCTGCCTCTGTTGCTGAGGCGATTAATTATAAAATTAACCTGTTTTAAAAAATGACTTTTTAAGGGAACTTTGATTTTCCTTTAACAATTTAAACAATCTGCTGTGTCCTTTCAGGGCCTACGATAGAGTCGGTCCAGACTTTGTCTTCGGATCAGAGCGTGAGAGATAAGGTGGATATTTCACCAAATCAGGGAACGTCATCACCTCCTCAAACAGAAGAGAAACGCAGTGAGCAGCGCAAATCTGACAGTGAGGGCAAAGATGACGAAGACTTAGTAGTCAAACTAGAAGACGAGGATGACGTCCAGATCGTGGAGCAGGTCGTGGACTCTGATCACAGCGTTAACAGTGGAGCAGGTCCCCACGAGATGAATTTGAACCACCAGCCTGCTGAGGTTGTGGAAGAGCAAGAGTCACAGCAGTGGCTGACTGTTTCGGTGGGAGACAGCGACACTGCGGATGACTCGGAGTGCTTTTTCGAAACAAAGCAGTTGTCTCAAAATCTGGACTCCGAAATCTTGCTCATTCAAAATGCCTTGGACATTTTCGATAATTCAGCAGAGGGAGCATACTCGGACAGGTTTATGAGGGACAATGAAACGGTTCAAGGTGCATCAAGTAAATCAAGGGCACCTGTGACTTTCAGCCAGTCTCAGCCAAGTCAACCTATAGAAGCAATAAATCACTCAGAGAGAGGAATGTCCATTAGATTCCTCTCAGAAAAACAGCAACCACAGACTAAAAACATGTCAACCTTTAACACAGACAACAGACTCTTTCATTTAAACGACCCAGAGTTGCACAAAACTATAGCGGGGCGCCGCATTAGGGAGAAGTGGTACATCTGCCCGTTCTGTGGGAAGAGCTTTGATCGCATCAGCCACCTCGAGATACACCAGCGAATTCACACAGGAGAGAAACCGTACACATGCGACACGTGTGGCAAGTGCTTTTCTCAGAGGAGTAACCTTCGCACTCATCAAAGGACTCACAAAGAGGCTCTCGCACAGAACGCAGTTTAATTCAGTAGATTTTGAAGAAAAGCTAGAAATATCTAAGTGGCTTTTAGATCTAGATTTATTAACAAATTCTGTTTGTTTTTTGATATTTCTGGAAAAATAATGTAGCAGACTGATTTAACTGTGCCCTCTTTTTGTGAAATAAACAAAAATTTTGACAGTGTGGCTTTTAAGAACTAAAACAGGAACATATGAACTGCCAGAAAAGAGGTTTTTAACACACATATGACAAACTAGGAACATATGACCTCTAAGACATTCAGTTTAAGCTAGACAGGAAAAATCCAGCATCTAATCGCTTAGTTTTCCTCGCCCTGATGGAAAGATGGTGAGGAAAAGTCACAAGACATTTGATAAATTACTTCACCACAGAGCACTAAGGATGTAAAAAAAAAAGGACAAAGAATTTGTTGGTCACCACACGACAGCCTAAATTGTGTTTGTGATGCTGCCTAAGCAAAAAATTAAGATAAACTAAGATTTCAATGTTCTGTTTGTAGAGGAAAAAAACATGTTGTTCAGCCTTGCACTGCAGCTTAGATGTTCATGGGTCAGTCGAGTTAAAATTTTCCCATTCTGAAGAATCTTTAACTTCCAAAACATTCAGGTACTTCCTCCAAAGTTTTTCCACAGGATCCAGAGCCAGTCATGGTAGGAGATGTAGACTTTGTAGCCCTAGGCTTAAGCCCTTCCCCGTACACACTTTGCTTGTTCACTTGGAGGGTCAGAAACATTCAGTGTTGTTCTAAACCTAGCATTAAATAATGCCATTTAATGTAACATCAGCCTTAATTCAGTTTTATCAACTCCATTCCTTACAGTAAAACATTTTTGTCTGGTATGTGGAGGGACAGGTACTTTCAGCTGCTCACTTATTTCCCAAGGGGTCATCACAGTGCATGTTTGAACTGGCACCAAGTTTACAACTGCCATCCCAACAAAAGACTCCCTGGCACAAAGAGTACGCGAGCTTGTAATTCTCAGAGGCTGGGTTTGTGTGTCCTCTTGGGCTCAAAACAAATGTAAGAGAATTTAACATATACCACAAATTTTATATATCCTTAGGAACAAACTCCACATGCTTACAGATATGATTTCTATATTCTTTTTTTAAAAGCCTTATGTCACGACCCCCTCTGCTAGGCGACAGGAGGGGAGAAACATACACAAGCCCTCTCACGAAATCTGAGTAAATAAGGGGTTTTATTACAAACATTAAACTGAAAACCGACAGGGCTGTTCAACAGACCACCGGGGAAACAATTAATACACAATGAAAAGAACAGGCAAGAGTAAAAGCTAAGGGTTAACCAAGGCAAGCCAGCATCACAAAACTCTAATGAAACTAAGTTTAGCTGTATACCAGGTTTAAACAAAGAGCAACACAGCAAACAGGTTTAACAAACGAGCTTCACATGCAAAGCAGACGAGGATGCCACTGCATGTTCACTTCAGCGCAGCAGTTCCCCATAGTGTGAAGGCTCTTCAGCTTTTTATATTCCCAGGTGCAGACAATCAGCCAGTCAATTGGTCATGGAGTGGTCATGAGATCTCCAGGCAGCCAATCGTCCACGAGGTCTGGCACACTGTGATCTTTTTTTTTTTTTTGCCTGTCCCGTTTGACTCTTTTGCCATCAGAATTATTGTCTAAAGGCAAAGGCTTTGCCTTTGGCACACTGTGATCTGGATAAAAGAGGGCTGGCACAGGACTCCCAGCAGCCAATCATCCACGAGTCCTGGCACACTTAGATTTGCATGAACACAAAAGGGCAGTCTCACTCCCTCCAAGGCCCAGGGCTGTAACATCTTTGTTATTGATTTTTTTTAATAAAAATGGAAGGAGAATGAGAATTTTGAAGTGATTGGCATCATCTTAATTCCAATCTGTGTAAAACATCAAAGACGCTGAGTGTAAGTTTCATCACAGAGATAAGGGCATCACAGAGTTTTCAACTGTATTTGTACCCAATACTTTAATTAAGACCCTTCAACAACCTCAAGAGTGAATATCACAGTGTCACAGCATGAGTCAAGCTGAGAAGCAGCCAGTCCAACAAGTGTAACGGTATTACAGGTTAGATCCTTTTATTTGAATCTGCGGTGCGAGACCAAAGTGACACAGCTCTAACACTGAACACAAGAGGGGAAAAAAGGAAAAATACAAAGCTTTAAGAGAAAGCTGCACATTTTCAGTTTCAGTTTTTACTCCAGCTACATTAATTCTACTGTTTCATTGACATTTCTGATATTCTATAAATGACATTTACTGGACTACAGTAAAATACTGTGACTCTTTCAGCCCATCCCTCCACAAACTGCTCTGTATGTAAACAGCTTCACCTCGGCTTTTTTCATGTTTTATTAAAAGCCACTAGTATAAAAAAAAAAAAAAAACTACATGTACACTTACAATCATCAAGCAGTAGGGGGCAGATTCTAACTGGGCTATAGTTGTAGGGTGACAGCCAAAGGTTTGCAACAGCTGTCCATGTCAGCTCCAACCTTGGAGAGCAGCTGCAGTCTAGTGAAATGATAATGTTTGGTTGTGTAGCACTTATCAATACCAGTATTAAAAAAATAATCTTACAATATAAACGAGTCAGCCATGGAGCCCTAAAAGCAGACACTTGATCACCTTTTTGGTTTAAGCATGAGGTGGGAACAGTTAACAGGTTTCTGCCTGAGCATCTCAGGCTGCACACTGGTCGGTACAGCAAACAGCTGTTCACATATATCAGGTCTGGGGATCTCCAGGCCTGAAGGGCCGGTGTTCTGCAGGTTTTAGATATCACCCTGGGTCAACACACCTGAATAAAATGATTACTACATTACCAGGCCTCTGGAAAACTTAAAGACATGTTGAGGAGGTAATTTAGTCATTTAAATCAGCTGTGTTGGAACAAGGACACATCTAAAACCTACAGAACGCCGGCCCATGAGGCCTGAGTTCCCCACCTCTTACGTATATAATCTCGGTCCAAGCCTAAATGCCTTTACAAGTAATAAGTTAAATCTTAAAATCAATTGTAAAAGTATTGGACATCCAGCATCTGATTCTTTGGGTTTTCTCTGTAATACTGTAGGATCTGTACCTTACAATATAAAGCAGCTTGTGGCGACTGTTGAATTGAATTGTAGAGGGGTAAACTGGGATAATATGTTCACATGTGCAAAATGCAGTCTTACAGCTGCATTTTGCACAATCTGAAGTCTATTTATTGTTATCTCTGATTGGTACCTTTGAAAAACCAGTACAAAAACCCAACTGAGAGGAAATAAAAGCATGAATAATAGTCTGAGAGTCAGTAAAACTCAGCATTCAGTTTATTCTTGGGATATTCCTAAGGTTCCATTGGTAGCATATATGATGGGGGAAAATAGATAGGTCCCAGTATGGATCTCTGAGGAACTCCACAACTTATTATAGAGTAAGGAGAGCAGTTTGTCACCAATGAAAACAAAAATTTTTGGATTGTCAAATATGACCTAAACCATCTGACCTTTACCAACCCAGACCTGGAGCCTCTCAAAGTTTTATGGTCTACTGTGTCAACTGCACTTAAATCAAGCAGCACATGAACAAAATATTAATCAGTATCCGCAGTTCTTAGTATCATTTGTCACCATAATAAGCACAGTCTCAGTACTTTCATGTTTATTCAATCTTCTTAGTGCATTTAAGACTCCCCCTACAGGTACAGTGTTATTTCCAGTACAAAATTAATGCCAAATATAGTGGCCTGTACTAGTTCTAGGATCTTTTTTACAGTAGTAATGCCATGGGTTATTTCTTAGCCAAATGCAGTGACCTGCTAGTCCCTAATAACCTCATAACAGAGTTAGGGCATCTGGCCAAGCAAAGATCTGTCCTGTAAACACTTGCTAAAACTACAACCATGTTTTAATTTGCATCAAAGTTAATTGTCTTCCATGCCTTTATTAGTAAAATATGAAGGTAGTATCAGTGTTTGAATCTATAAATAACAAGAAAAACAATATTTCTCAAAAATCCTAACTTTTTCTTCAATAAAAAATTTATTTAAATTCATCAACCTATAACAGAATAACCCATAAAGTTTCTGCTGTTTTATGAAGTTCCCGAAGTAGCTTTAATGTTCCAGTGTTTTTTAAAAGAATGTTTGTAAGCTGCACTTTTACAAATAAAGATTTTCAACATATACACATCACTTCCTGATCTTCTTAAAAAAAAGCATAGAAAAATTTACAGTGTATTTGTATCATCACAATGTTTCTTTTTTTACAAAAAGGTATTTACAGCACTAAAAAGTTATAGTTATATAGATGAAACTGACCCAGTTTGCTGCATTTCAACACCAGCTGGCCAAAGAACTTTCAGCATCGTCTCTTTTGTTCTTCATATTAACAAGGTTTTTTTTTAAGCTGACAGCAGCAGGTGGCTGTAAAGATGTATTAATAAACAAATGTACACACACACATATATCAGACATTAACATAAGAACACCTAATGTGCAAGAGTTGATGTGGAAACAATGTAGAAATAACTGACCCATCGGGGCAAGAGCACTGGATCGCTGAGGGTGTCTTTACTTGATCCTTTGGGTGAGTATCAGCCTCAAAAACCTGAATTCAATTTGGATCTGAGGAGCTGATAGTTTGTATCAGCACCTTGGACTCTTTGCCAAGTTCCTCAAGTAATTTTTGTGATGTGGAGTCGCCAGATCTAAGGTTTCTCTACAGGGCGAAGCGATGTAACAAGTGAGTCAATGTTATTCACTTCACCTTTTAACAGTTTTAATGTCGTGGATGATCAGTGTATATTGTGGGGATGAACAAAAAGTATTTGACCAGCATAATATAATCTGCAGTATGATCATTGCTTTAACAATGTAACAGATAGCTTTAAGATGGCCTTAAGATGTTATGCATACAGTTATTATGTTGACCTTGTATTTCAGGTGCAGTTATGACTATTTTATACACAATGCATATCTGTGCTTATTAAAGAGTTGGAGCTCGGTCAATTAATTGGGGGTTGGAAGCTTTGTTCGGCGCGATGTCCGGACAATCTATTGTGCAAGTGACTTGGAGCCATAGAAGGAATTGCAGTACATGCTTACAAAACACTTATATCAGGTTATTTTATATTAAGGTTTTAGTGGAGGTTCTTGGTTAAAACATTTATTTAGTAGAAGACATACACATAGTCTCAGTGAGCCTCTGGTCTAGTGAAAGGTCAGAAGTGCAACAGGTGAATTGAGAAAGAGCATTTGAGGACGAGACACAGACAGTTAGTAGGTGAAGAGGTGACACAAAGAGCATGTGAGGTCAACACACACACACACATGAGTTAGATTTATTTAGAGGAGAGATTAAAGAAAGAAAGAGGAACAATTCACTTTAAGATAAGAACGGAAAGTACCAGCCATGAAAATAGAAGATGATCTTCTGGGTTAAAAGTCATTGTGGTGTTGATCTGATCTATGTATAAAATGTATCTGTGACGCATGAAGGGGCGTCAGTAAAACAAACCCTGATGTTATAAAATAATTGTTTGTGCTTTAGTAAGTCGAAGATCAATTGCTGTTTCCAGTGATCTTCCCACGTGTGAATTAAAATCTTCGTTTGACTTCACCCGGCCGGACCAGTGTGGTTATTTTTCGATCACCTCTTGTACCCTTTCTCAATTTTTGAACCTTAACAATATAAACACATGGAATATATACATATTGTCCTGCATGAGGCAGGATTCTCAAGTCCTTTGTATCTATTCACATGTATTTAAACAAGAAGCACTGGATGCAAAACTCAGCTTTGCACCAAACATAGTAAACATTTGTAACAGGATTCTTAATACAATACCTTAAAGAACAAAAATACTTTTCATTTGCATACCTTTCAGGGCAAAACTCTCTATAAACTTAATTCTACATTAGTGGTCCAAAATGTTCCAGTTCTACTATACCAGTCGTATCTGGCTCAGGACTTCTTTTTTTTTTTTCCCTCTTCCCCCAAATTATTCCTCATCTCTTTTTTATTACCTCACTGATGAAGTCATAAAATGCTCAAAAGAACAACTCATAACCTTCTTTTGATTAACAGAAATAAGGAAGAATCTCTAAAGTAAAAAATCAACAATCAGCATTGGGATAGTACCTGAGACGAATTACCCTTCAAAGCAAACATCAAACGTCACAGTCAGAGTCACTGCAGAGATACAGACAGTCTCTCTTTTCATATCACAGATGAGAGTCCTGTCTAGATCAGCTGTCCTCTGGGGTGTAGAATAATGGAATTGTTACTTGGCTTGGGCCTGATGGCCCCATTGCTGTAGTCAAAGTAATTCCTGAGAGTCTGTGATAACTGGTAGGGGCTCCCATCTTCGTCACTGTCGTGTCCTTCAGACTGTGTGGGAGCCCAGACCTCTCTCTCCCTGGGCTGGCAGGCGTCTGGTTCTCTGGGCCCGCTGCCGTCATCCTGCTGAGCCTTCAGAGGAACCAAAGATGAAGGAAGACCTGAGTCCTGGTAGAAACAGTATAAAAATAGAATACTGTTTTTCCTGATTTGTCCTGAAAGTTACCAATATTAAGGAGGACCTATTATGCCTTTCCTTATTTTCTCTCAAATACACAGTAACAACAGTTAATGTTGAAACTGAAGTTTTAAACACCGAGTTCAGCAGATGAACAGGTAATTCCTGCAAGCCAAAACCTCAGGGTTCAATCTGCCCTACCACTTAGTTTCACACTGTTTATTCTAGTTTTGGCTCTGTACGATCAGCCAATCAGATGAAAGTTGGCTAGGAGATGATGGCCTTAAGAAAATGGCTAAAATGGATTTCCCCATAAAGAGGATAAACTGTGAGTCAGGCAAAACTATTTTACTGGAGTCCAAGAATACATATTTAGTTGGAAATGAGCATCATAGGTCCCCTTTATATAACCAAAAAATTGAAGTTGGACTGAAAAAGGCACAGAGGGGATAAAACTGGGTTTATGATACTTGCACTAAAAATCCAAATTCAAGCTGGATAATCTGTAGATAAACTTTATATTTCTACCAAAACTGTCTATGGGATCAGTGAAAACCAGTTTATTGAGGTAGAAGTCTAGATTTTAAAAAAAGAAGAAAAAAAGCTCCTAACACAACATGGACCATATCCTACCATCCAATATTTCTTATGACGTTTTTTTGTGGTAATAATTGCTAGGAGAGAATGCACACTGGTATTCAATCTCTTTTGTATGAAACCTCTAAGTGAAGCTTTGGTCGTGATGACATCAGATTGTAATCCAGATTTAACAAAACAGTCATGTTTACATTCCTGATCCTGTTTCTAAATAAATCCAATAAAGCGTCATCATTTGTAGAAGAAAGGAACAATTATAAAGTGACTAATAAAACAGAGATGACGTTTCTTGCTGTTGTTTCCTAAAATGTTTCCTGTCATTTGAATCCCTTTTGTTTTACCACGTCACCCTCAGTGACGATGCAAACTCAGAAATAAATACAGCATGCCGTTACCATATGATACATTACAAACAAATCTAAACACATTTCAAACTTAATCTCTCAGACGCTGACACATACCAGCGACATGTTGCTACTGCTCTTCACGTATGACTCCACCCTGTTCCTTTGCGCCTCCTTCCCTCCGTCAACCTCAGCTCCTCCTGGAATATCGCTGCCTTCACACCAGATGACCGGACGTCCCAGTTCATCCAGTTCTACATCTCCTGGCCCCCACCTCCCACCCAGAGTGGAATGGGTATGCTCCTGTAGGCAGGGAGAGGATATTCAATGTAATGATAAAGTGCAAATCTGAGACAAGATCTTAAAGCATTTTATTTTGAAAAAACCTTCAACATTAGAAAGAAGCAGCTATATGAACAATTCCTTAGAGACAGCGCAGGCAGAACCAAGATCAGCAGTATTCTACCTGGATATATTTCATCACAGTGAGACACTCACCAGAGACATTTGGCTGTTTTTCATTCGGCTGTCTATTCTGAGCATGGAGTCTTCACCCTGGAGAAAAATAGAAAGTCGCCAAAAATTAGTGAACCTGAACACGAAGAGGAATATAACAAACCGCCAAAAATTAGATATTAATGATATTTGTCTATGAACGCTGCATGTTTCAGTGTTGTTTGAAGCTGCAGCAGCCTGTAATCATCAGCCTGAGCTGCCAGCGGCTCCACCCGAGCAGGACAGGTGTGTCAACCTGGCTTCCTTCAAGCTTGCAGGTTATTGTTGTCAGCGAGAGTGTGTGTGTGTGTGTCTGTGTGCGTATTCCTACCTGGTATCTGAAGTCTGTGCTGGTAGAGTTTATTCTCCTGAAAGAGGCTTGCCTAGAAAAACTCCTAATTTCATCCCTGGGAGAAAAAAATAAAAACCACACACACATTTTGAGGATTTATGGAAAACCTGCATGTTCACAAAATAGATCAGTTTAAATCCCAGTTGAAGTTATTAATAAAAGCCTTCTTTAACAATATGTGCTTTAGCTCACGATTTTTCAGATAGCTGTCTCTTAAGCTTGTTCGTTCTACGTCGATGATGGCGGTGAACCACCAAGATGATGATGATCAGGAGGAGGATTAAACCTCCGGTGGAGGCACAAATTATGATCAGCAGCAGGTTATCAGGAGGGGTTTCACCAATGCGCCATTGCATCTCTAAAAAAATATAAAAATATGAAAAGATCCGATGACTCTCTCGCATATAAATACATTCAACAACAACACAGCTACATCTTTCCTTTAATATTTTTTTTGTAATCCAGACTGAGTTCAACTGTTAATGCCTTGTATCTAACAAGAGGGGGCAGCAAATGTTCAAAATTACACCAACTCAGAAGGAGTTTGGCAAATAAGTCTAAATTTCCACCTGCAAAAACATCAACAAAGCTCACAGCAGCAGAACAGTTTCTCCATCAAATCCCATGAAAATGTATGCAAAATTAGCTTTACTGCACTTACCATCTATATTGAGCATATACTCAGTTTTTCCCCTTCCCACACTGTTTGTGACCATGCACTCGTAGGCCCCACTGTCACTCAAGTGAACAGGCCGCTGAAAGAGGAGCTTCCCTCCAACCACAGACACCCCGTCAGGCAGAGCTCCCCCTTTCCTGCAAGCAATCAAAAGAAAAATGTTACCATTAACTTGCAGATGTCACAGAGAGGTGAACTACGCAGAAGTCTGTGACTCACTGTTTGAAACAGCAGCTTTGACTCATAGCTGCAAACAACAAAATGAAAGGAGCAGAGTTCAAACCAGAGAGCTGGAAATATACAAATATCTAATGACGTTTGCTTGCAAGTAACAGGAAAATGCAAAAACTGGTTTGAATCAAGGAAGTTATCCGCTTAGTAAACACTCTGAAGGATCAGGTTCATCACAGAGTGAAACCACCTGAACCAAAGCATGCAGGGCTCATCTGTATAAACCAGGTAAATACTAGGTTTGGGGGATTGAAACAAGCCCAACTTCTGAGCCCTAAATTGTACAGGCCACATAATAGAGGCAGTTTCTGATCAGGTCCACTGAGAGGGGTCATATTCCCCCCTGGTTTCACTGTGCTCCACCAGCTATTTACCTACTGCTTTATCCCCCCCGTCAAAGTCGCCCCGGGTCAGATTTCTTTTCTCAACACCCCGCCTAGCTTCTCTGACCAGCCTTTTCTAAATCGAGTCACAGGTGGAGATTGCATCTGACACAGCGAGGATGGTGGAAATGATACAGATATGGTGTGCAATACAGCTTCACTGGCCAAAAAGATTCTAATCTCTCCCGTGACTTATTGTTTTTGTGACTTACCACAGTATCAGTGCAATGAAGCAAAGACCTATTGTGAAATGACTGAAACTAGAGTAGTACAATATAGTTTCACTACATGAGTTATACATAAAAACATATTGTGAAACTAAAGTAGCTGGCCTCGATAGTGCCAAAGGTAAAAGTAAAAGTTTACTAGATAACGCAAATTACATGTTTTATGGTATTATCTGTTACACTTAACAATGACTTTGTCTTTGGAGCAACGTAAAGCAGCTATAAGAAGATCAAGAAAGGTATTTGTGAATTTGATACACTTGTTGTACATACACATTCTACATTTTTAGGGTTGCTCTGATTAATAAAATATGCACTCATCTGCCACTTTATTAGGTATACCTTGTTAGTACTGGTTGGATGGCCCCTTTCTCCTCATAAGAGACTGAACAAGATTCTGGAAACACTGTTCAGAGATTTGGGTCCATATTCCCATGACAGCATCACACAGCTGCTGCAGATTTTTGGGCTGCACATACAGTATTATGCCTAAGTTGTAGGTAGGTGTGAAAAAAATGCTGTAAACAAAGAATGCTTTCAGAAACATAATTGTTTATTGGCCCAAATGTATTCTGCAGCAGGACAACGACCCCAAACATACAGCCAAAGTCATTAAGAGCTATCTTAATGAACAAGAAGTACTCCTTCAAAAACTGTGTGCAAGTATACCTAGAACAAGGGTGGGCAACTCCAGGCCTCAAGTGCCGGTGTCCTGCAGGTTTTAGATATCACCCTGGGTCAACACACCTGAATCAAATGATCAGTTCATTACCAGGCCTCTGGAGAACTTCAAGACATGTTGAGGAGGTAATTTAGCCATTTTGAATCCGCTGTGTTGGATCAAGAACACATCTAAAACCTGCAGGACACCAACACCCAAGGCCTGGAGTTGCCCACCCCTGACCTGGAAGAATTGATGCTGTTTTGAAGGCAAAGGGTGGTCACACCTAATATTGATTTTATTTAGATTTTATTTTTGTTCATTCACTGCATTTTGTTGATTGATGAAAATAAATGATTAACACTTCCGTCTTTGAAAGCATTCTTTGTTTACAGCATTTCCATCCATCCATTAGCTTCCGCTTATCCTTTTTCAGGGTTGCGGGGGGCGCTGGAGCCTATCCCAGCTGTCAAGGGGCGAGAGGCAGGGTACACCCTGGACAGGACGCCAGTCTGTCGCAGGGATAACACACAGGGACAGACAACCATTCACACTCACATTCACTCCCGCATTCACACATATGGGCAATTTGGATTTTTCAATTAACCTATCCACACAAAGTGCATGTTTTTGGACTGTGGGAGGAAGCCGGGGAGAACCCACGCAAACACGGGGAGGACATGCAAACTCCACACAGAAAGGCCCTGCTGGCCTGATGGTGGAATTGAACTCAGGAACTTCTTGCTGTGCGGCAACAGTGCTAACCACCATGCCACCGTGCTGCCTGCTTACAGCATTTTTTCTGCCTAAAACTTAACAGTACTGTACATGCTGTGACTCTCCTACATCCACTACATCTAAAATATTGTCTTGTGGATAGAGATGGATCGAGTGGATATTCGTACAGGAGTGGCACCCAGGCTGGTCTTCTGCTGCTCTAGTCCAATAGTATTGTGCATTAAAAGATGCTCTTCTGCATATGCTGATTGTAACAAGTGCTTATTTGAGTTACTGTTCCCTTCCTATCAGCTCAAAGCAGTCTAGCCATTCTCATCTGACCTCTGACATCAACAGGGGATTTTCACCCAGAGAATTGCATGACCATCTCTGTAAGCTCTACAGATGGCCTCTTGAGAAAAATAGATCCACTATTTCTCAAATAGTCTGGCTTGCACCCTCAGCTATTCCACACTCAAAGTCAGTGAGACATTGTGGGAAATGCACAGGTTGCTGATAAAATTAATGTTATCTGCCAATTCATATAAAAGTGGAACCAAGAATTTAGCATTAAGGCTCAACACACAGAAACAGCTAGCATGACTTCTTATATTTAAAGCTGAAATGATAGTTTATTTATTCCACACATGGCTTACGTGTAGGATCATTTCCTTAGTCAACAATCTTTTACATAACCCCACTAAATGAGAAATTTGCTTCTTTTCAACGCAGATTAAACTACAGATTTGTTCTGTGAATGCTCACATGGAGAGACCAGCAGTCAGCCACTCATATTGACTAATGGTTGTATTTTTATATATTTACATTGTTAAAAAGCAAACAAGGGGAAAAAAAGTCAACATTTCAAAACGTTTACTGACATTATAACTAAAATTAATCAGTGGATTTCCTCACAGTGGGGCCTCAGTGATGGATGGCTTAGTGGAGAGGTTGAAACTAGCACAACTTTAATATTTCAAGATTGCCTCATGACCCAAGTACTCAGCACAAAACATTTGATCACTGTGTGCACAGGGAGAACTGTAATGGCTGGCGTCTTTAATTAAAGTACAGACCCAGTGTTTTACCAGGCATTAGAGTGATATTTAAAGCATGGCACTATGATTAAACGCTTAGCATGTGTCTCCTGCTCTTCCTTGTGTCGCTCACTCCCTCCCTCGTGTGAAACACAATCTTCTAACTTGAAATTTCGCAACGCGACACCGCACCTTTTATTCAGCAGTGATTTGAGCCAGCAGAGGATAGGAACCCCCCCCCTTTAGATGGGAGCGCACTCCTTTGTTGTTTGCAGGTGTGTGCTCCATGTGTATGCGTGTTAGCAGTGGCTTATCTATGTTTTGAGTTACATTCCAGTGCCATGTAAAGAGAACATTAGCAGCATAAATAGTATTAGAAAGGGGGGAGGTGGGATTTAACATGATATCATCATAGTGTTGTTGACTGCCAGAGTGACAGATGTGTATGTGAAAATGCAGAAAGTACCACGTCCAGGTGAAGTTTTGAGGTGTGGGGTGTCCCCTGCCTTCGCACACCAGCTCAGCTTTCTCCAAACCCACATACCAACGAGACGAGGACGTCGTGATCGTAGCATCTGGGGGGTCTGACACAGAAACACAAATATTAAGTAAGCAGCATCACAACCTAGTGTCTCCTATGCTGCATAATAGATCAAATAGAGAACTTTGTAGAGCAGCAGAGAAGATACAAAGAAGTTTGTTTGCACCATAAACACAACAGATGAAGTTATTTCCTCGTCTTAAATCTACAAAAAGATTTTCGCAAGTCTCAAAATTTCAAATGTTATCTGGGAGGTTTGGAGTCATTACTAAGCGTATTGAGCACCAGTTCAGTGATTTTAACAGTGAGGACATAATTTTAGCAGAAAACTTTAGCTTGAAACCTTGTATTTAATCCCATTTTAAAAGCAAGCTGGCACAGCTCACACCCACACCTTTAACAAATGTCCTTCAAATCAGACAAAGAGGAATTGTTGGAACAGTTAAAGTTTTGGCACAGTTACACAGTAACAGTAGTCAAGGACAGACTATTACTGATAAACTTTCCCGCCGCAGGATCAAATCTGCCGATAGTAGCTAATATTTACCCAGCTCTTTAATCTCAAAGACTAACAGTTAAGCCTTATAAATATAATTTGCTGGGCAACTAGAGTCAAAAATATCTAATTGGCTTACATTCCCATTAAAGGGGAGAGCTTAAAGTTTGGCCCATAGCCCAGCAAAGAGCAACTGCAGTGTCATTCCATACAGTATGCTGATAAGTATGAGCTGATTTAGTTTGCATGCTGAATACAGCTCTGTCTTTCCCACCACAACACACTCACCAAAAAAAAAAAAAAAAAAGAGTCATTAAGGTGGTACTCAAAGATACAAAGAATGAAAACATGCTGAAGAAAGTGCAGGAATCCGCCAGGTTATAGGGAATAAATGTAATATTTTGAAAGTAACTTTTGCTCAGATGCATGAAGTTGAGTTATCAGTGATAGACTGATGTTTGGCAGACCATCCACATAATGCTCCTTTTATACTACATCACCATAATATCTTCATTTATGTAATGTTATTAATATATACAGGTAGTATACATACTGTACTCAAGTATTAATTTTATGGGAGAATTTGGCAGGATCAAAAATGGTTATAGAACTTTAACTTCTCGAGTATAAAATATAAAAACCTTTAAAAATGTAATATGTTTATTGATTTCAATGCCGACATTTTGACACCATTAGAGGAAAAACATGGGCGTGGTTAGTACTGTTAGTTATAGCTGTGTTTTGCAGGTGTTAGTCTTCGGAGTTGTTCAAACATAAATATTAACTTAGTGGTTTCGTATCGTCGCAAACACACCTACATAAAAAGGGAGGGACCAACTTATTAGGTCACCTCGTGATATTCTTGGTATGGGCGCAATATTTAACAAGTGTCCATTTGAAGTGAATATTATTATTTTGGATGAGATGTAGAAGAAATGTTGTTGTTTTTTAATCTAATACTTTTTTGTCATTTGGGAGTATTCATAGTTTCTACAATACTATAAGAAATCTGCAAAAAACACGATTGTAATGTTTGTTTTTGTCATGTTACCTTCTATAACTGGCATAACTGCTGTTATGCATTCAAATTTCCGCTTTTAAAACATCAGCGTATGCTGGTTTAAGTAGTAACCTATAAATATTTAACAGCAGAGGGAAGAAGGATTAAATCGCGATACGTCAAGGATCAGCGCAAAGCTTCAAGTGAAAGGAGAAAGGTGGGACTATAAAAACAGTGTTTAAGAAATCTGAGAGTAAAAACACTTATGTCATTTTTTCCTTTATTTGTTCCTGTTATTAACTAAAAAGCCAGGCGTGTCCCAGTTCTTTACATATTCTATAGGACCATATAGTTTGCACTAAACAGCACAAGTGTGGTAATTTAAAACCCTTTGCAGTGACGTACACTGCTTCATACAATGCAAGCTTACAGAGTATCTATTTACAGCTGCAAAACACACCAAAACAAAATATGGATGGCACTGAGAAAGCAGTATTGGGGCGTGATGATCTACTAATTAAATTAGTAAACAGTAGGAGGTCCAGGCATTTATTAGGCATCAGCCACCACTACACATGACCTTTGTGTAGTACATGTTCAAATTAGTTACTGACGAATGTCAAGATAAATTATTTCATGTTGTTTTAAAACTTTCATGGTTAATTGACTAAAACTGCTTTCAATATCCACACCCTTCGCTCTCTGGTTTCTGCAAGTCACGTGTCTGACGGATGGACAGTGTATACAAAACCAAAGCTCACATTCCTGCACTTTCCCATGAATGAAGTTTGAAGTGAGACATTTGTTTCAGACAAGGGGAAGGAAAAAAAGGTGACCGCCATAGCGCTTTTGTCACTGTCGCAGTATCAGTGAGCGACTCGGTGGTGACAGCTTCACTGGCAACGATCCACCACGACTGATCCTACTGGTGCGATTTAAGACGTCTGATCAGTGCTCGAGCTTGTTGTGCTGTATGTTAAGGCTAAATTATAGAGCTGTATCTTGTATAGAGACAGAATTTTCTACCAAATAACTTGGTAACTTGGGAAGGGGCCAGTGAGGGGTACCATTCTCTCCCTTATTTTTCCATATCATACTCTGTGACTTTTCTGGTTCCTTCAATTGTTCTTCCTTGAACCAGCAATATTATTTCTGCAACTCAGCACTTAAAAATATGATGTTAATGCCACAGCTCCAGTCTGTTTTACTTCTGCTCCACAGCTATACTCACATTGAACCTCCAGGCGGTTGCTGATCCTACGTGGCTCCTCCAGGCCAGGATGCCACACTAAACAGTCCAGCTTTTTCCCGTTCATGCTACGCAGGGGGTGGAGCGAGAAGTAGCTGGACACTGACCGAGTCTCGCTGGTGCGGTTCTGGACCGTTCCTGAGATGTCCGTGTCCCACGAGAGAATGGGAAGTGGGTGACCTATAGCCCGGCAGGTGGCTGCCACACGGAAGGATTGGCCCTCCACAAGAGTTACTGGATCCAGGGAGGAGATGGGTAAAACTAGACAACGAAAAGGAAAGAGGTTAATTTAAGTCTTCTGGTTTGGACTTTCCATCTGATCCTTTGCTGAAGTACTAAATTTAAAAAAAGCACAATGAGTTCAGTCATCAGATTACAAAGTCTCTTTCCCAAGTTAGTTTATTTTTCACTTCTTGGCTCTTAGAGCTAAGGGGGTAGATGATCCAACACTTGTCCTGACTGGCAAATGAAATCTGTTTGAGGGATTAGCATGAAAGTTTGTACAGACTTTCAAGTCAGAACTGCCTAATGATTCAAAAATGTTCCTGCAGTACCAACAACAGATTCACATTTGCATTTTTCCGCATACCTTTTGTAAAAATGTTATTTGATCTACAAAATTTAAATGCAAAGCAAAAACAAAAACAAAAAACAGACAGAGTGCAGTAAAATCTTCCGGGTTGCTGAACCACCTACAGATCCGCTGACTTTCTATTTAGTGCCACCAGCAGGGTGACCTTCATTGATCCCTCTAGATTCCTATCTTCAAATAACCACTTGGACATGAAACCACATATCCCAGTGGTTTAAAACCTAGTTTAAAACAAAGAAGAAAGAAAGAAAAGGTTTTGAACTTTACAGTCATCGTCGCCCATTCATTCCACCTTGCTGGAACTGGGCATTGTTAGTGGGTGTGGCTTATGTGACTGACAGGTGCGGGCAGACACACGTGTAGCTCTAGCTGTCTGCTCAGCCTCACCTGATAATGAGTCATTGAACTGGACCTCTCCATGGTATTTGTGGAATTTGACTATTTTTGATGTAATACATGAAACAATTAAATTATAGTATTTTTCTATTATAAATTAGCAGGTATCCATTTCTGTACCATGTGCATTAATGCAACTTGCATCAAGTGTTAGCAGGTCGCAACACCAAAAAGAAAGGTTAAAAAAAAAATCAAAATGGGAAAAGCTATCCAGCTAATGCAAATCGACTTCCATCTTTTATATACAGTGTATAAACAGAGTGATCTTTTTGTGCTTTAATGTGCCCACTTCTACTTTGGAGAATATCCCACATATTACAGTTGTGGGTTTCCAACTAAAAGTACCATCAAATTCATTGGAATTGTGTAAGAACACCAAGTTGCAAAACTCTCTCAGAACAGGTCACCTTAGATGTTTTCACACAGCTACATTTTGTTTTTGCTGCCCTGTCACCAACTGGTTTAACACGATTGTGATTCACTCTGCAGTCATGACTGTTGTAAACAGTAACTGGCTGGTTAACTCTTTCCACTAATGTTTGGATTATTAATACATCAGACAAAACAAGTCGGTACCATTAACAACAACAACTATTACGGATTAACTGACAAAGAAAAGGGCACCACCTGAGGAAAGCTCAAACCTTTAAAAACAGAAACTAGTAAAAAAACAAAACACTAAAGCACAGCGCGGCATATCAGCGAGGGAAATATGCTGCACTCATTGGCTTACAGTAATAAAGGAATGATTCCAGCTTCCACAGTGATAAATGACTCTGACTCACAGCCAAGAAAAGACAATTCAAGAAAAAGTGAGCAGGGGAGATGTTCTCCCCTCCAAATATTTCAGCTCTCACATTATTTACCTGACAAACTTATCTGAAAAGTGCCTTCATGAGAGAAGCTGTGTTGTGAAACATGCTGATACCTCCATCCTGGTCATTTTTCATCCAATTAAAATAAATGTATCCGTAAACCAAACACCCAGTTTTTAACAAAAATTCCAAGTCCAAATGTGACTTTTTGGCATAGTGCATTCACAGTAGGGTCATTTCTCTAAAACCTATTCTTTCACATTAAGAACAACATGACCAGTTTGTTCAGTTTACAGTTTTTGACAGTAACACGTGGGCAGGTAGCCGCCTGCATCAGTTTCTGCACTTACAAATCAACATTTTACAGCTGAATGTTCCAACATGGAGGGAATTCAGTGCTACAGGTTGTCTCTTACTACTCAACTTTCTGTTGATTTGTCAGATCTGGGGCGTGTTGAGACAGGTCTGTTACTGCAGATGACTGGCAGTGAAATGGGAAAGTTGTTTAAAAATGATAGCATCATTCCAGGGTTTACTTCACAGAGGATTCACAAAGGTGTTCCCACGGCTGTTATTATGGTTGTAAAGGAGGAAGCCTGGGGACAACAGCGGCACCGCAGAAACTGTATACATCAAAATGAGTTTTTGAAACATTTTAAAGGGGACAGAATTTTAGGCTCCTTTCTCAGTGGGAAATTACTTGTGCCAGGCTTTAGCTGGGTGCAAAACTTCTGCAAAGATTGTTCAAAAGACAAAATAAGGAGTGGAAACAGGTGATTTTAGGCTAAAGAGGAAGCTTTTCTTCTGCCACAGACCTGGGAAATTGAAGTTGGCAGCTCTTTAAAGCATAACCCTGTTTCCACAATTATATCATACTTTTTAATAGTGATTATACTTTTTTATTTCGCTTTTCTTTGTATATACACAACATGCTTTTCCCAGTCGTTTCTCTATCATCCTCCCTTCTTTAGAGGAAGAATTAAGATTATAAAGATTATGGGGGTGTAAAGCTCTTTATGTAAACTTGTGATTTAAGGATATATATGAAACTTACATCAATGCCAAACTTATCTTAAACTCAATCACTCCTCGTGGTGGAAACCTATTTATCTTGGATCTTGGAAAACCCTCTCCATCTTTCTGGAACACCAAATAAACTTGCAAATGTTTTGACAGCTGAGCTGCTATCTACCTACCAGAATCAGAGTCTGCATAACATATTTTTGGTGTACGCAGATTCTGTGGTGCTTTTTTATACTTGAGAATATTTTAAACTTTTTCTTAATTTTTAGTTGGAGTAACAGAATAATATAGAATTAAAAGCATTTCCCTTTTGGCTTTTCACATGCTAAAACCTAAAGTAAGCTGGCAGTGCTTGTGGCCATGCTGGCACACCTGAATTCCCCCAGTCACCAGTTCCTCTATGAAGATATGATGGTGTAAACATCATTACAGAAGCTCTCTCAGGATTAGGGACATGTGGGCGAGAAGATTTAAAAAAAAAAAAAAAAAAGAGAGAGAGAGAGAAAGGATGATGAGTCTTACTCCAGACGGTGAGGGCGATCTTCGTCTCAAAATTTCCACTGGGGAAGGTGGAGATATGGCAGGCGTAGGTGCCCTCGTCCGACTGCTCTGTGTTCAGGATGATCAGAGCAGAGTTCTTGATGGGGTTGCTGTTCTCGAACCTCACCCGACCAGAGTAACGCCCAAACTCTGTCAAACAACAAAACCTCAGGTGAGCATCTTCAACACTCACAAAACGTCAAACAGACCCTTTGTCAAAAGCATTAGCTCCAGGAAAGGAGAATAAATGGTTAGACATTGTTAAAATAAGCCTCCAGTTATCAAGCAGCGTCACAACAGACAAATAATAAAGAGTAATCCAGGTACAAAACAATGGTCTGCTGGGATGATCTCATTTCAAATAACCACATGCCAATTAGAGACACAGCAACAATTATTTTGTTTTATTTTCTCATGTGTGTACTTTTAACTTGTGACTCTAATTTGAATTTATGGATAAAGTTGCTATTAAAGATGATGCGTCTAATTTATCTTTACATGAATAAATCTGAAAGTGAAATGATGTGTGTTATAAGCAGAGTAATGTAACAGCCTTTAAATCAGGTCTACTCATAGTAGTGAGTACTCTTTAACAACAGCAGTGAGGAAAAAGGTATTTAAACGATTAACAAAGGTAGAAGTAGCGCATGATTCACATTCATTCATACAATCATGGCCCACTGGACCAGCCGTGGGCCTCTGGATCAAATTACATTTCCATTAACCAGCACATGTACCTCAACCTTCTGACTTCTCCACCAATTCACAAAGCAAATCTCCAA
The DNA here is from genome assembly GCF_057381915.1 of Diplotaxodon limnothrissa. Lineage (NCBI taxonomy): Eukaryota > Metazoa > Chordata > Actinopteri > Cichliformes > Cichlidae > Diplotaxodon > Diplotaxodon limnothrissa. The sequence continues at coordinate 9,038,936 of NC_140613.1, forward strand.
CCTCCAGATCTTGCACTGAGGCTGTTATGATTAGTCAAAACTGTAAATGTTAAAATGCTTTTCCTTGAAGCGTGGCTTCAGACTGCTCTTTATGCTCAGTTTCAGACATTTTTTTCCTATTCTTAGCTCCATACGGTGTTACTGAAAGTGGATATCCCCAATGTCATAATTTCAGGCACAAAGCTCTGGCTATGAGCACAGAAGCTCCACCCACCTTCTGTTCAAAACTTTATGAGGGGCAGCCAATCAGAAGAAAGTCTGCTTAAAGTTACAGTATCTAAAATCTCTCGCTAGATGTCGATAGATTGCAGATCAACTGCATAAGTGCATAATACTCGCTGCAGGACAAACAAACTGACTGAAGTTCATCTGTGGTGAGCACAGGTTGACAGTCCGCTGTTTACCTCAGCTGTCAATACGTGTCCATGTTGATTTGGGAGGGAGCTGTAAAACTTTGTGAAAGGAGTCTGATATGAGTCGATGAGTCAGTGATGTTCATGCTGATGTTTAATCTGCTGACACAAAGTAACTGTGACAATATTGGGAATAGATAAGCATGTTTATGCACGTTTTTATGTGTCAGGAGATGAGGCTTGAGGAAAAGGATGATATTACGTCTAAACCAGGGGTGTGTCAAACATAAGGGCGCGGGCCGCAATTAGCCTGGCAAAGACTCCAATACTGGATGGCTTTGGAAAATGTGAAAGACAGCATACTTTTTTTTTTCTTTTTACAGCTTTTCCTACCCTTAAAACCTCTCTCATGGCCAGTCACAATATGCCAAAATAATTCAATTATACATTTCTGTAATTTTACATCTTAGATCATTGGGGACAGATTTCTTTTACTTACTAAAGCAGCATTTTTTGCCATGTAGAAAACCTGAGACATACTGTTGAAATTGCTCTTCCACGTCTTATATTAAGACATTTCATTGATCGAATGCGTAGCTAAACATTTTACACTGACAGAAATTGGAGTTAGATACAAATTCAAATTTGCCACCACAACATGTGAACAACTGCGAGCCCTGTTCTCTTCCATATTTGGCATACTGCGCACGTGGCCAGTCTCTATTGACATTGTATTTTATGTGTGAATCTCAGCCACCGTATCCAAAATATCAGGCCAACATGACAAACCATCGCCTGCTTCTATGCATTTCTAATTGATTAATTTTGAGTTGATCATAATGCATCAGTTATTAGAAGACATAATTACACACTAATGCGTATTTATTAGTAAAATGTATTTTTTTTTTTATTAAATAATGTTTTGTTTTGTTTTTATTTCTGATTGTATCTTTAAACTGAGAGGTGTTAGCTGTGAATCAAGTAAAGCTCCAAGAACAAGAATACAGATCTGAAAGTGAGCTTAACTGGTACACTTTAGTAAGACAACAATACATGTTTCTAATAACCTGAAAAATGGAACAATTAAATGAAATACAGACATTCTTAAAGTTATTAGTATCAAAGCAAATAAAATTACAAAGAGCAAAGTCTTTCCTATATTTTGTTATTAGCTGACCACTTTTATAGTATTTCTTTCTCCTTATGGTTTTGAGTGAACTTTGGTCAGCAGTAATGAAGAACCTTAGCGTTCCTGATTATTATTATAGAGCATATTATAATAAGTGTAGGTATGGTTGGCATTTGTCAAGTCATTAATGCTTAGGTTGCATTATCTCTATATTTTTTAAGATAAAGCAGTTATAAAGCAGATGTAGCATTTGATAACTGAGGTTCAAATCCATAAACAATAACCTGATGAGGGCAGTGTGTGTAAGTGTATTTGGAACCAAAGGATGCACCAAATAGTTGTTTTGGTCTTGATAATAAATGCTTGCACTAAGTATCATGTCCAAGGACTGCTACAACTGCAGCATCTGCTGGGAAAACAATGCTTGACTTGCACCTCGCTCATTACCCCCCCAAGAAAGAGAAAAGAAAAAAGCTTTGCCAAGATGTTATTACTGAAATTTTTATTTTCCCCAGGGACTTTACAGGAGCTTCTTCAGTCAAGTACCTCTATGGCCGTCCAAGAAGTGAGCTGTGATGATCATATCTTTGCTGCCATCTGAAAGCTCCTTGTACCAGGTGACCTGCACCACCTTCTGCTCACCCTCCACCTGATACTGACAGGGGAGTCTGGTTTGAGTCTCTGTCACGGAGCGCAGGGTGGTGACGGGGTTAGCAGGCTCCACAAATCCACCCCCCACGCGCATGGCTGAGGAGGGAAGAGAAACATGTGGATTTAATCAGTGGAAGATAAGGCATATTTGGAGAGTGTGATTTTGGATTAGGAAACACAGCAAATCATTGGCATTTGTACATTTTGAAGACTAAATTACATTTATGGTATTTCGCATGGAATTTCCAAATCAAGTGATGAAGCATGCAGTCGTTTTTACTCATCATAGTAATCTCTCCATAATTTCACAGAGACCCGTCAGTGCCAACACACCCAAATATGTTGTTCCAGCTCCTCAAAGTGAAGAAATACAAAACAGACATGACCTTAGGGCCTGGGAACCTGTGACAACTATTTTGCTACTATTTTGTGTTTTTGCCACTCTTCTGTTATCCAAAGTGTTTGTGCTTCCTTCCAGACAGCTCTTATGACCAATCCTGTTCAGGATGATCATAAAAAGCTCGACATTATTCTATAATGCTCCAGGCAGAAGGTCGGGTATAGCCTATACAGGTTTGTGTATAGGCAAACATTTACAATTACAGGCATTCGCTCATTCACCTAACCAGCTTGTCCGTTGACATGCCAACACCGAGAAAGTCACTAAAAACTGGTTTTAGGTGACTTTTAAAAGCAGAAATTGCCTCTTGTTTGTGAACAAACTTGCTATTCACGACAGAGCAAAAACTTTATTACTTCATATTTCCTTGTTGACAGTAAACAATTCAGACAGACTGCCTTTATATTAGGAAACACGGAAAAGTTTCCACGTGTGTAGTTTCTTTTAACCCTTTCCCACATAAAAAGAGCATTTGACTCCACCGAGTCCTTAATGACGAGATCTGACACCTAAGTATATATATCAATAAAGACGTGGTTTGACCATCATTAGAATAGGTCTTGGATTTGCTTTTTTTTTTTCCTTAAAAACCAGTCGTTAATTTTTCGAAGCAGGCTTGAACTACCAGAGAGAGAAACAAGGTTTACTCCCAGTAGGGGTCCAAGAGGGTGAAGACTACGAACATCTGCCCGCCAACACATGTTTACGCTTCTATTGTTTTACATTTCACATTGATTGCATTAGAAACATATTTCCATCTTATCTATTGGATCTCAACTCGTTTTTTTGTTTTGCTGTCTCATTGTTCGATGACTGATTTCATTTTGTGTCCTATGATCTTCCCGCTGTTTAAAGTTTGCTTTATTCGGTTTCATTTCGTAATGTCCTTCTCCATCTCCATGTTTCAAGTTTGACTTGCTTTTGGTTTTAAAGAATGCTTTGCGACAGAATAAAACTAAAACAAATTCTTCATCACCTGAGCTCAGGTTTCTGTGTGAGGAATAAATGTGGATTTGATTAATGAAATATTGCATTTAATTAACTCACTGCTGTATGTTTAAGGAACTTTAGTGTTTTGCAAAACGTTGCCTGCACACTGAATCCATTCTGGCACAATAGTAGATGATTTTTAATGATATTTTATAGAAAATCCAGGATTTACCCAACATTTTAGCAACTCAAGCACAAAAAGACAACTACTGGTTCTTGTCAACTCTCAGTGACGGGTTTCACTATCAAAACTGTTGAAAAGCCATTAATCGGAACTGACTAATGGCTGGAACATTTATCACACCTGGTGAAATGCGTACGTGTAACCGCGAGAGAAACAGGAATGGGTGTGAGAGCCACATCAACAACTCAAACAGAAGATGCAAAACATTTGCACTTTGATTTCTGGGTTTAAAGTTTGTTTTTTTCTTCCTTGCTCTGTGGTTACTGATTCACAAGCTTAATCAATGATTACAAAGAAGCCAATATAGGACAGGGACTCCCACAGATCTGATATAGTTAGTACAAGGACACACTGACAAAGCAGTGGCACAGACAGGAGAGCCGACATGCCTCTTCACACAGACAGAAAGTTCAAAAGTAGGTACAAAGAACTACAGTGTGGTTGACCTAAATGAGGACCAGACCGAGAGAGACCGCTCGAGACAGACATAGACTCAGATTTTTGGAGGAAGGAGACGAGTTGACAATGTGAGCCGAGAGATAAACTGAAAGAAAGAATTATACAAACACACACACACACACTCTAGACAAACACTGGGGCACCACAAAGCTGTTGTACAAGCTTTTCTTGTTCATTCAAACTGCTGTGGTCAAGAGTAAAAACAACACAGTCACATTCATCTGATTGCTCCTTCATCTGGAGCAGAACAGTCCAAACTAAATGTAAAATGATGTTAATCTCCACTAGATGAGGAAACAAAAGCAGACGAACATTATCAGAATTAGTCATCAAAAAAAAACAAAAAAACAGGAAGACGCAGGTTGGGCCACGACTTCTAAATCACTTAGTAAGAGTAAGAATGTGACGGAGCTGCATTCTGTTCTGCTGCTTCTTTCTCCACACCTGCACGGACAAAAGTATGTGGACACCAGAACAGTTCACCCATGTTCATGGCTGCAGAATTACTGATAACTCTGAGATAGTCAGCTGGCCTCACGAGTGCAGCAGAACAGCAGACTGTTAATGCTACATTAATGCTACAATTTTAAATACGATCAACTTATCTCTGTTAAGATGCTTCAAACTACAAACTGCAGAGAGAGTACCCCCCGCCACCGCCGCCAAACTGGCCTTGTTCTGCTGGAGGCGTCTTCCTGTTAAAAGGGAATTTGTCCTTCCCACAGTCACCAAGTGCTTGCTCATATTATATCATCTTATAGTTGGGGATTTCTCTCCTTTAGGTCCTTTACCTTACAGTATAAAGCACCTTGGGGTGACTGTGTGGTTATTTGGCATTATATTTTTCAGCTGAAATGAATTGAATTGAGAACCATTTATCTGAGGGTAGCTAGATCTGTTGCACAGGTCAATACAGGTTATCTAAAAAAGCAAAAGGCATTCCCAAATATATTGCAAAAAAATTTGGAAGGACGCTGTTGTCCAAAACAAACATTTGTTTTATTGGCTTGTTGTACCATATAAAGCTACTTGCAACCCAGGGCAGGTCCAGAAGGGCATGAGGTGGCACCTGTCCATGAACTCTGATTCATTTGAGGGTTGTTTTTTTTTTATATATTTAGTAGCCAGCAGAAAAAAAGCCTAGCTATGTGATGGTGCAGCTAATGCACATGCAAAGAAAGAAAGGAAACAAAAGACTGTCTTCTAAATTATTGTAAATTATTGTTCCTTTTATGCATGTTGTACAGGTTTAAATCCTACCCTGGGAATTACCTTCTTGCTTTCGAGTACATCTGTGCGCACAAATTAAAAATGTAAAGGTAATTTGATGAGGCACACCCTAGAATCTCACTGCAATCTAAAAACTTATTGGGTTACATTTCTTAGGGAGTTGTAGTCAATAGTTTTGCAATTAAAAAAAGGAAAAGAACTATACACAATGTGAAACTAATATGGTTTCTCACCAGCACCTTAAACTGCAGCTCAACAAAAACTGGAAATTTAGTCTTTTTGCTTTATTCAGCTTAGACTGAGATGATTTGCAGTGATATGATATCCGTTTAGTGACGCAATCAGCTTTATTTTGTCTATCTAGATGTTGGTTGATGATTTTCTGCATTTAGAAAAAGTTAGCAAAACTGCCCCCGTCCCACCCCACCTGACTGATTTTTTTGCCATGCCCCCAGCCACCCCATTAAAAAAATCCTAGAAACGCCCCTGCTTGTAACAGCTTGTCACAAGTTAAAGAGTTTGGTGGCTGTAGTTCAGGTTTTCATTCATTTCTCCAGTTGAGTTAATGCAATTAAAAGATCAGAAGTAGCCAAAAAAATCCAATATGTCTGTTTAGAAAAAGCAAAAATTAAAAAGTTTTCTAAATTTATAAATCTTTGGTGACATGATGAGCTTAAGATTTGGAGACAGAAATCATTGCATGTTGTAACAAAAAAAAATTTGCACAATTGGACCAAAACCATGGCAAGTAAAGCAAAGGCATAGAGACTTATGAAGACTGCAATAATAATAATTCAGTGTCTTGGGGGGGGAAAGAGCCCTTCTATATTAAAGGACATTGTTTTAACACTCATAGGAAGATTGCTGGGTTAATTACACCAACATTAAGCACAAGAAGCTACCACGAAGTTCAAAATGTATAGATTTTAGACACTATATCCAAGCTTTATGCCATGTCTGTCAAATGTTTAATCGTCACAGACCCAGTTAACAGAAAGGAGAACACAGAATTCCCCAAATGACTTGCTTAGACAGGTGATTCGTGTTTTATGAAGCAGTGTCACTGTTAATTTACATGCAAATCAATGTAACAGAAAACTCACCGATTAAAGAAAGCAATGCCAGGAGCAAAGCACTTTTTCCAGCTGACTTCATGTTTGGTTCCAAAGTAAAAGTTTCTCTTTATTAGCCTTCTTCTGGGAAATTCAGATCTCGTGTTAAGCTTCCATGTTCAAATTCAGCTGGGAAATTGAGGGTTGGTTTAAAAAACACAAACCCCGCAGCAAGGAGCCAGGGGCAGCAGATGTTTCCTGTTCAACTGAGAAATAATGTTTAAAAAAAATCACACTTCCACTGATAAAAGAACAATGGTTAGCAAATAGCTGATAGAGGCTCTATCTTCATTTCCAGTGAAATGAACAAATAAACGGAAAATGTTAAATCTGCATTTGAGCTTTCGCACGACAGAAAAATAAAGTTCGTGTTTATAAAAGAACAACCTCGCTTGTCACGCGAAGGCAGAAGCACCAGAATACAGGTTTGGGTTGAGTCGCTACACCTGTTTCCCTCCGCCCCGCCCACTGACACGCCCACTAGCGCTGCGTTCAGGTGACGCAAGATGAAAATGCAGTGGTAGGGTCGGAAAATTAACCAAAAATATACTTTATGTCAAGCAATTTCACAAGATTAACTTCTTATATCTAACTACACATGTTTAGGGATCAAATTAACAGTTAAACTGTTGATCATTTGATTGTAGTCTGCAATTTTATCAATAAGCTATAAAAGTAACACTAATTAACACCCCCACTCTTCTTGGACAAATCCAACAATGTCCTCTTACAATTACACAAGTAAATAAAATCCTTACTCTGGAGAGTATTTATCAGACTTTGTTTGAAACGACTGTATTAGTGGTGGCTACTTTTATTTATGAATCTATTTTGTCTATCAGCTAAACTTGCATTTTCTTTTTTGTTTGTTTGTTTCTTTTTCCCATTTTGCTAATCACCAAGATCAAGAACCTTTTATATTCAAGATAATAGATCACAAAGAAAAACTAGAACAAAACAAGAGAAGAAAAACAAGATCAAAAAGTAATGGAAAAAAGGGTGAAAGACAGAAAAGAACACGAAGAATAAAACGGTAGTTTTTTATTGTGTGGTTAAAACCCTCACTACTGTGGCTTACCAGTGAAATAAACAGGTGAACTGCACAAACATGGTTTTAAATGACTCGCTTTCATGCTTGTATGAGTGCAGAATAGTTACTTTACTGTTTGTTAGGAAGAATTTTAGATGCTACAAGTTTTTAATGACAGCATCTAAAGGATCTGAAAAGCCGCAAGTAGGATTAGCCATTAAAAAGTATTCATTGTGGGGAGACGGTGAAGATTCAATAGTGCAAGTGTTGTTGATGTTTCTTTGTGTAAACCAGGGGTTTCAAACTCATCTTACACGGTGGGCCACAACATAGTCTTACGTGGGCGGGATGCATACCGCATACGACCAAGTTGTTTTTAGACATAACATACCGGTAATGTGTATGTTATTCTTTAGTAACACATTATGTCATGAATTTTTCTCCTTTCTTACACTGTCTCGTTTGATAGAAAGCATTTATGCCCCCTGTCATCGCTGTTTTCACGTTATCCAAGGCTAGTGGGCTCGATTTAACCCTTTCGGCGGCCTGGTTCTGGCCCCCTTTCTTTAACAATCCTCACATAACCGTGTATGCTTTAATTCCTCCCCTAATGGTCATCTTCCATTTATACCAGCAATTTAAAGTGAAAGGTTTTTTAAAATATATAATTAACCCAGAGACATTCATTTCTTTTCAGAATGTGACCCCAATTCTTCTCTGTGGAAGAAAATGGGTGGATGAAGTTTGTTTTCACAGCATTCATCGAACTGAGTTCCCCAGGAGTACTTGAAGGTAACACCATTATCGATGCCAGTTTGTTCTATTTTTCCAAAATAACCTGAAAGTTTGTGAGGGGTTTTGTTTTTACTTTCAATGGTTTATTTATTGGCTTAAGCTCAGATGGCCTGATCCACAAACCCAGACTGCAAACAGGAAGCTTTAGACTTGCGGACAGTTTCTGACAACACTTCTTCAGCAAGACTTGATACACGGGACCTTTGCTGCACTTTCTAACACTCGATCCACTCAGTCTGAAACATATCAGCTTTGTATTTAAACCGTTTCCTGTTATATTTTTAAATTGCCTTTTAAAGACGCATCTATCATTTTGCAGACTATAAAAAACGTAGCAGTACAAAGGGGGGGGGACCCCATATTAAAAGGAAAAAATATGCTCATTGAGCCGTGGGAATCACAAACATAGATGTTTACTTCTTCCTTTGATTCACGAGATAATGCTGGGGGCAGGTATGTTGTAACAGCAGAATGCTTGTGTGACGCTTCAGTGTGAGCAAGTTTGTCCTGTCATTGCGAGGAGCCTCGGGGAAAACTGCACACAGCCGGTAAGTACAGCCTCCTGTGAGTCTGTTTTGAATGCATTTCCAGTTATATTTCCATGTCAAAGGCAGGTGAGACAAATAAAGAGATTTTAAACGTCCTTTGTTGCAGCTGTTACATTTATCTGTGAGATCTAGACACCTAAACAGAACAGTCACATATCAGGATTTTCTGTTGGTGGTATTATCTGGTCTTACCTGCGTCTGCAATCAACAGAGAGGATGTTACAAAAAATGTAACATACTTTTTTTTTTAAATTACAATTATTTCCTAATTTATACTTAAAAAAAATCAAAATCATATTTTTAAATTTTAAAATATGGTTATTGTTGTTATTGACTGTAAAGCACGTTATGGTTTGCGCTATTAGGATGCCAAATTATATTGATTTGTCAGTGTAGTGTGCCAGGTTAGTGTTCCAGCTCTAATTTGGGTACAAAAACATGATTTTTTTTTTAATTCCTAAAAAGTAAGAGTGTAGTTTAACCTTTTTGACAGTTTTCTAAAGTATTTGTGTGACATGTGTTCTAATATTTTTTTAAGGAAGAAAGAAGTTGAGTAGTTTTGTTTCATACACCTACATTTTTACTTAGGTTTTTTGTTCATTTTGTGCATGCTTTTATTTTAGTTAATGTAACTTCTACAGTTTTGTGGCATGCTGGATATCAGCTTTTGGCCCAAACCTTGATGGCGATCCATTCCTGCTGTAGCATTGCTGGAAGCTGATGACAATTTGTGGGGTCCTGCTTGTCCACCTGCCATTTACATCCTGGCAGTAGATTCTTGATTGGCTTAAGATCAGGGGATAGGATCCAAAGTGTTAATTTGCTGATCTCTGTACAACTTAATTATCACATTTGGTTCTTAATGTGGTGCTTTATCATACAAAAAACTTTCAGGGCCTTTGGAAGAAGTTGGTCTTTGAGGATGTTTTTAGTATCATCAATTAATTTTCTGCTATACAAACTGTGATAAAGATGAATCACTGAAGCTGGGCCTCAGAGATTAGCACAAGTTATTTAAAAAAAGGATCAAAATTGTAAAATACTGACTTTTTGCATAATTTGGATTACTTGTGAAATACCATCATACGTTGAGTTTCTTTGAAACATTTTGAGTTATGAGCAATGCCAATATATAATAGTTGGTTCAGAAATGGAAAGGTGACATCTATTATGAAAAACTAACACAAAGAAATAAGATGTTTCCAAAGTAGGAAAAGGCCAATATTAAAAAATAAAAATCTTTCTGCATCAGTCACTGTGTTACATTTGGTTTTGCAACTAGTCTAAAAACCCTAAAAGTGTTGCCTGACTTTAACCAGTAATCATAAAGTCTTTATTAAGAAAGGAAGAAATGCAGAAACAATTGTTTCATTATTGACAATTTGGTTCCAACTTCTCAGTTCTCGTCATAAACCTCTTTGACGTCATCTGCAAACTGAGCTTCTTTGTGTTTTCACCTGTTAGTCAGATCTTTAAAAATAAAGCCTCTTAAAGACATTAAAAGAAGCTTTTAAGAAACCAGTATTTATAGTCATCAGAATTTTCTGACACAAAGCATCGATCAGCTAGAATTAAACTAAAGCAATGACAGATTAAAGCAATGGGATTATAAAGCTTTTCCTAAAGGTCGGTTAGTGAAGTTAAGCTCTGTTTACACGGCTCGAAGTTCTAGTCCAGACAGCTCAAATAAAAAAAGGGAAGACTTGAACAGAAACCTCAAACTTCTCTTTTCTTTTTAACTTCAGCAAGAGCAGCTGTGAGACACAAAGAGTCACACAGTTTAAACTCATCGACACAGCTTTTATTAGTAAACAGTTAAATTATTTAGTAATTTTATATCTCATGCATGCACACTATAAAGTTCAAGAATACAGGAAGCATTTTTTACAAAGTAAATGTGAAAAATGTGCATATAGGAAGTCTATGCCCCGGCCCGCTACAAGACAACACAACGTATTATACAGTATAAAGCTTCAACAGGTGTAACACTGTGTTTTTGTGAACAGCATCCTCATTGAACCAAATCTGTGTTGTTTTAGACAATGGGCTTTTTGTCCAGTCTGATGGTCTCGTAGGTGTCAGTACTTTGGGTGGTCAGACCCTGCAGGATGCAAGCAGACAGACACACATACTGTGAAGTGGCACAAACTTGATGTGAAAGCTGCTCTAAAACGACACTGTTCATTTCCTGCACCGACTCTTAAGTGTGATTTTGTGACAGCCAGCGAGATGAATAAAAAAGAAAAACATCTACTGTGCAATGTGCTGTCACTTTTCCGTCATGTGCCATTTTAAATATGTTTTTAAGCATTAGAATGAGAAGTCTCACCGCATAGATGCCTCCCCCAGCGGGTTGTTTCTGTGTGAATGGAAATAAAGACATGATCAAGAGTGCGTTCAGGGGCAATTCTTTCAACTAAGTGTTGGACACGTGAAATAACTGGATGCTTCTTCGGGTACTGACTGGCATTTGGCAGTCTTTCTTTTTTCTTTTTTTCATTTACTCTAAGATTTTGAGATACGAGTAATGTGCAAATCTAGACCCTTTTTACAGGAAGTGGGATCTGACACTGTTACTTGGTGCGAAAAAAACACTGATGGAAACTGTGACGACATACATAGAGTATAAATAATATAGGTCGGTGGTCAGCTTGCTTACAGGAAATTATAAAAAAGGGTTGGTGTTTAAGCTGAACTATGATGTTACAGAGAAAAAACAGCTTTGATACGCTAAAAAACCCCTTTTCTATACACACTTGTGTTTAGATTAAATTCCCCATTTCTTTATAATTTTACGCAATAACACAGATTTAATTTTACCTCTGGGTAACTGCCAGATGAGCTGCTGGACGGACGCATCTGTCAAAAAAGAAATAAGAAAGCATGTGATTGGGTGACTCCCATTGTAGTTTATTAATCATGTGAAATGTTGAAGAGGATGTAAAATGATTCTAGATAATTGACTCAAAAGAATGCTCGTACACTATTACAAGGAACCACAAGTTTTAAAAAAGTTATCTAAAGAAATTGGGGAAGTTTTATAAGAGTTGCTATACTTTTTCCAGCCTAACATAAAGAGCAACTTTAAACAAATTGCTGCATTAAAGTGCATTTCCTTCACGCACTGTCTAGAAGGAAGAAGTAACAGCTGTACACTTTCTACAGTCCATCATGGCGATCTGTGTGTGTGGTTCCTGTTTGCCTTACCCTCAGTCTGCAGTACAGCACGGTGAGGATGATGCCATATAGGATGAGAATACCATCCAGGATAAAACATATATCCATGCCTTCAATGCTGTCTGTACACACATAACACACACTTAGTCGCGATCCTCGACACAGCCAGAAGAAAGATGTTAAGAGACACTAACTCCGTGTCATCCCTTTTCAATGCCACAGGTATCTCAAAAGTACTCCTACTAGAGCAGGATCAAAAAGAGAGCAATGAGTGCTCTTACCAGGTGGGCTGAAGATAAGATGGTTGATCTGCTTTGTTTTTCCCCTTGTAGGGTGTCAGCGAGATGTCTTATACTCACAGAGATGAGAAGCAGCGAACAGGAAGTCAGTGGCTCTCTGTCCGTTTTGAAGCTATGAAACCACACGCCTACCACACTGCCATCCCCCAACTTGACAGAAGTTCCTCTAAAAGTCTTGTGAAAAACTGGTGAAAATTGTTCACGTCCAAAGGCCCAAATCGGCTTTGGGTAACAGCATTCAAGAACAAATTCTTATTAAAGCAAACCAAAATGATCAAATGCAGATATTAATTTTCTTCAACCACATTAAAAAGAGAAGTCTCAGCTCCTTTTGCTTCTTAGCTTCAGTCACATGTTTCACTTTACAGACTAAAGTTCCCCATGCTGCAAGTTAAGAAACAAGGAGACTTGTAAGTAATAAATGGTTTAATAATGGAAAAAGCCTAGCACACTATACAAGCTACAGTTACCAAAAAGAACAAAATACAACACAGATCTACAATTTTTTTTTTACATTCTGAAAATTGCATCATCATAACTTAGGCACCGTAAAAATGATAGAAAACAACTTATTATAAAAAGGATTTGGAGCCCAAAATAAATCTATGCATGCATTCTTTTGTTCGTTTGTTTTTTTTGTTAGTTTTTTTACAAAAATCAGATGAAATATCGAACAAATCAGACCTGGTGTTTGTTTGTTTCATTTTTCAGAAATGTGAAGGACTTTTTAAAATCGCATTTGACAAAAACAGTCAGCCTGCTTTTGTCTGTTTCTGTGGCTCAGCATGTGGGGTGGAAACATCGGGTTAAGTATCAGGACCTGCAGACGAAGGGGTGGGGGAGTCAGAGTCTGCTGCTCCTGCACATCTGGAAACTAAGGCTGAGGAAAGGTCATAGGCAGCATGTTCACTGTGCCCGTTTCAGCTCGTGGCACAAGGCGAGGCGGTGATAAGCTACTGCTGCAGAGGAGCTGCAGAGAGGAGTTACAATCACATGTCTGGTTTGGGATTCTTGTAGATATGCATGTAAGAAAAAACAAACAAACATTAAACCACAATAAGCTAGCTCATAGTTAAACTACAGCTGCCACATCTGGATTCATTTAATTGTGTAAGAAGTGTGAGACTGACTACATTTACACCTGGTATTACACTGTAACGATACACTGTATTATTTCGCTTCCAATATTAATAATCAGGGCATTTTCCGATGGACTGAAGTTTTATGACAGATGAGCGCCTGCACACAGTGACTCAAAATGCTGTTATCTGATTATTAGGGTGGCTTAGAGTTAAGTGTGCAGGCGGAACTTCTTCCGCAGAATCTAAATATACCCTCAATAATGCAGCAACTCTGTCAGTATCTGTTAAGGAAACTCTTGAAACATGGTCGCACAAACAGTTAACTAGAATTTAGCACAGAGTATGCTTTTTCCCCCAGTCAGTCACAGAAAAGCTGCAGATTTTATCACTTAAAATGCAAAGATTTTACCAGCATTTCAACATATCGGACGCACAGATTGCATTTGCATTAAAGAGTGAGGCTGGTAATACTCTTGTTTTTCATATTGTCAAATAAAAGCCATAAAAAGACCAAAAATACCCCAGTCAATTATTAACACCCCCCCCAAAAAAAAAAAAGAAAAAGAAAAAAGAAAACATGCTTTGTATGGGTACTGAGACCCTGATTTAATTTACTGGTCTATCCAAAAACTACACCCAGAACACCAATGTACTACGTGATGTGTTTTTTTTTCTCTAAAGCACAGCTAATACATCAGGTTAATATCCACTAATACACATATTTCAGTATCAGCATACACGTTGCTCTGATACGAGCTGATATCAAGACGTTTTTAGTTTGCCCATTGGAGAGACTGACTAGCAGACAGAACATAAAGCGCGAGTATAACTTACTAAAGAATCTAAGTAATATTCTGAAAATATGAACCATTATGTGATATTAGAAATGTTTTACTCTGTAAAGAGTGGCATCGACCTGTTACTGGCTCCAGTTTTTCCATTGCTGTGCAATTTATTTTTCCACTCACGCCATCCTGCTGCCAAAAATACTCAATTGTATCTAAAAGTAACCAGCTATAAATGGCACTGAGTAAATCCACTTACTACTTAGGCATGAGTAACATTTCCAAAAACATAGTATCCATGAGTTAAAAAATAATAATAACAGCATAATGCATGTATGAGTTGTTCTTAGGAAGTAGCAGCAATGAATAGATTCCAAGTAATGACACTCGAGACGAGTGCACTGTTGGTCTTTTTGCTGGATTTGTTGACAGTATGAAAAATTCAGAACATCGTCAAGCTCACACTTTAAGATCCTCACGCAAGTAATGTTCAGAATCTCAGTTAATACCAGGTGAAAATGTCATTTTTATTCTGTAACACGTCCTGCTAAAACTGTGACATCAATAGTAAAAGTACCAGTGTTAAATGAACTAAAGCTGCATATTTAAACAATCATGAACATACAGTTTGGAGTTGCAGTGAGTTAGGAATGTACTTCCATTTTGCTTAATAGTCACATACATTTAAAAAAAAAAAAAAAAAAGGACATACTGGCCCTTCAAGGCCACAAGAGAGAACATGTTAACTCACTGCACAAAATGCTACATTCTGAAAGTTAAAAAGTCACTCCTCTAACATATATATGTAAAAAAACAACAACAGTCCTGCTTATGTTAAACAACCACTGACAGGGGACCAGAGAGCAGTGGTACATCAGCGTTGCAGTCAGAGCTGAAATCCAGTTGGACTGATTTTAAGACACAAATAAGAGGAAGTGACACATGTGATGTAATCCCCTTCCTCTGGTGTTTACGTGTTGAGTCAGCACAGTAAACTAGTCCAGTGGTTACAGCAAAAGAAGAGGCAAAAGGAGGAAAAGTCCCCGTTTAGAGGAAGAAAGAACTTTACAGTGTGCCGTAAAGACATTGTCAAGACAAGAAAAGGTCAAGGCATCTGTTTACTTCCAGGGTTTGAACAATCGTTGAGCTGATCACAGTCTGACGCAAAGCATCTGTGATGATCACAAAACAGGAAGGATGAGGCCCGCAGAGATGTTCCTCTCTGAATGGTTTGTTTGTTGATGAGAGGGGAAATGATTGGGCCAGAATAGACCACATGGCCTCCGCATGTCCCACCGCATCAGTGATCCAGGAGGAGTTAGCACGAGGGGAGAGGAAAGTGTAGGAAAAAGAAGACGTTTTACTGGACGCCTTTACACCGAGGTCTCAGACTGCAGCCTCATGACGAACTTGTGGCTCTTTGGGTCGATGAACTCCTCCCCGAGCCGCAGGAAGGGGAGCGGCGTCACCGTGACAACAAGGGAGAAGTCCAGGCGTCGCAGGGAGAAGACCAAACCCTGACGCAGGGCTGAGGTCACCGGCTCCTCGCTCACCAGAGTCCACTGGCGCCCCCTACCGTTCTGCTGCTGGTACTGCATGGTGGGGCCGGCGGTGAGGTAACGCTCCAGGAAAGCCTGAAAAGGAGGATGTTGGAGTTTAATCACCAAGGAAACACCAGCTGTCTTAGTGCTGAAGTGCCGTGCCCAAGTACACTCATGAAGCACTTAACTACATTTACATCACTAATGATGCGGCTTTGAAGATCATTTCATCGATCTACACTGTCCGCTAAAACAAGTAAAAGAAATACTATCCTACAATAATTCTGCCTTTCTGTAGTGGCAAAGATCCCCTTATTGTGTTGTATTTATTTTATATTTAATTAAAGTGGCTCTGTCCTACAGTGGTAACATATTTGGCTAACACTAGATCCCTGGCATCTCCTCTCGAGACCGAAAGGAAGCACAAATCCCTTGGACGGGCCATGTTGGGATGGAAGGAGCATCCATACCAGATCAAATATGCACATTGATCCAGTGTGTTGACCTCTTGTGAATAAGACAGCAACTGATAGAAGCTGTTTTGTTTTTTTAAATAAAAGAAAGTGTCCCAAAAAGAGAGAGTATTCAGGAGTAAAGGTAGGTACATCTGCACTCAATGAGGGACTGTTTGGGTTTAAATAGCAAAAAATAAATTAAAAAAAAACATCCTTATGGTAAATAATATAGAAGGGTTTTGATAATCAATAGAAAGTATCTGTACACACAGGACAAGACTGAAAACAGTATCAAGTGGCTGCTATCATCAGGGACTTAGGCGCCTCCGAGTTAGAGATGTATTCGATTCTCTAGTAGAAAATTCTGCTAAGAAACAGCCATCAATACTCAAACATGTTTAAAAACAAAACAAACAAATATTTTAATATCAATTAGGCTGTTTGCTGTATTGGAACTATTGACGACTCACCTTGGGTGTCATGTTGTGCGTGATGCAGAACTGAAGGTGTGTGAGGATGCTCTCCATACTGTGGAAGGCCTGCTGCCGTGTGGTTCTCAGGTACTTCTGCATGGCCCGGGCCATCGGGGCAAAGATGGCTTGGGCTGCCTCTCGAGGATCCATTACCTCTCTGGGGTGTTTGGGAGATGAGGTTGCCTCTTCCTCTTGGAGGCGCTTGATATGCGTGAAGGCCTCTTCCACCGCCACCACCAACCTATTAGAGTAAAAGAGAACTGTGGTGACATACCCAACAGATCAAAGATGAAAAACCGAAAAGTTCTGCGGGTGATAAATGGCCCTCGAGGCCGACGAGGAACGTGGAGTGTATCTGACCTGGCCTTCCGTTTGCGGATCCTTCGGTCCATCTCGGCCTCCTCGTAGTAATACTCGTTGTGGGAGTTGTCTCTCCGTCTAGCAGCAGCTGCTATCATGGCCCGGGACTGGCCTGTGGAGTTATTGGTGGTGTTTTCTGTAAGACCGAAGGAGGGAGTATTGGACTGCACATTAGAACTCAGACAGGTAGTTTAAGGAGTTCTTTATGTTTCCCGTTCTTGCTGTAAAGCCACCTGCTTCTGACGTAGACCAACAAACGGCAACGAAAATTAAAGAAAAAACGATTTACTACTGGATTAAAGACAGACGTCAGAGCCAGGACGAAACTATATTTACCATCCAGAGAGTAAACTTTGAAGCCTGTCATCTTCTTGGACAGGATGGACTTGGGCAGGTTGAGGAGAGCTGGGTTATAGACGGGGAAGTCGCTGTAATAACGGTCCAAAACCCAGACAGCTGCCCGCTGGATGCTAAAACACAGTATCTGTCGTCAGTGTCACAGTAAGTACAGGTCAAACAACAGCTGCTGACTGCACAACGGACAGGCTGCAGTTAATACAGACGTAAATGTAAACTATATCTCAGCACCTCCCTCACATTTCTGCCTTTGATGGTGATCTCGTTTAATGTCACACCTCAACTATTACTTTAAAATAAGATACACTGATGTTTGGACAGTAAAATACTTCAAAGTAAAATGCATCCCCTCACATCCCCCAAACTGTTTTTTGGTGTAGTTTAATATTTACCTAGGTTTTGTGAAACTTCCGCTTTAAAGTTAATAGATTTATTGTTGTTGAAACTAAGAAATGTTTCAACAACAATAAATACATGCAATATGCTAAGAAATATATGCACATTTTTACCCAGTCCATTGGGATAATCAGAATAATTGAGCATATATTATATTTCCATTAAACAGTTCTTGACCACCAGAATCACCAAAACCATGGAGTCCCTGCCAGTGTCACGCTTTTTTTATATTTCACTGAAATCTTACTAAAGTTACTTAAAATAATGCCCGTGTACACGATGTAGGTGTGACTGCTGGGGATGGATTACATCCTTGAATCATCAAAAAAGGAAAAATGAAATCAGATTTAAGTTGTGATGTCTCTGCATGCTGCTCACGTTTAAAAAAAAAATAATGGCCTGATGGAGATATGCATGCACGCACACTTCCCCTTCAGTTTGTTTCCAAAAAACAATCTGTGTGTGATTGATTTTGACAACTTAAAAATACATTTTTCCCGCTCTAGGATGTGGTTTCAGAGCACAGGCAGAGAAAAAAAGCTTGTAAAGCTTCTCAAATACAAGCGTGAACACACCCAAGTATCAACTTTCAGACATTTTAAACCCACTTAAGACAACTTTGTATTGATTTGCAGTGACTCTTTCCTTTGTAAAGACAAAGGACCCAATCCATACCAGCAAAAATCACTCCATAGAGTAACTGAGACCCTGCATCCTCATGTAAGGACATAGCATTTAGCTTTTCTGCAGCTTATACTTCATGCTGCTGAGCACAGGCCTGTCTGTGGTACATTGCGAATAAGAGTTTGGGACTCATGAGGTTAATCTTCTGCCTCTCAGCAGGTTTATCGTATTTTGTTACTAGAAGGCAACCAAGTAACAAACAACAATTCTGTAAAGATATTAATTAAATGCCATGGCTGGTGTCACAAACCTGAGGTGGCCCACGTTGTAGAACTTGCTGGCACCATCTGTGCTCCGCACCACCTTAAGGCAGAAGGCTGGCTGAAGGTGTCGGACTTCCAGCAGCACCAGAGCCAGGTACTGGATGAAGAGCAGAGCATCCACCAGCGAGGCAGCATACTCCACAATCCCCCTATAGTCCCGTTCTCTGGGCTCCAACACACGCACGCCGTAGAACAACCAGTACGACGCCACAAACAGGAACACCAGCACCATCAGGAGGCAGCGGAAGACAAAAAAGCGCGGGAGGGTGGCGCGGGGAGGGCGGAGGAACAGAGCCCAGGAGGAGATGAGCAGGACCAAGAGCTTGAAGGCCAGGGAGACGTAGAGGCCCTCGCAGGGCGTGCCGCAAGGCTCGAGGGCGTCACGCCACAAGACCTGCGGCAGGATGAGGAAGGCTAATGGCGTGACCAGAGCAAAGAAGCTCAGGCAGCCTCCCAACGCCGGACCCACAAAACGCTTGCACTCCAGTGGAGCTGACTCCTCCAAATCTTTGGTGACGCGGGTCAGGTCCTCGTTCGAGATGCTGTGCTCTGAGGTGCCAGTGACCACAGTGGTGGTCTCTCCCCAGTTGTCATCCTGCACAACAAAGAAAACAATTAGTCATTTTAATCTCTATGCTGAGTAATATATTAAGTTCACCCCCAGCTTTGACTTAAGTTGCACCTCTTCAAGAGGCTAAGAATGCTGGGATTGTATGTGTGAACAGGAGTTGCTCAGCCATACCTAAGAAAAGGAGGGTGTGAGACAAAATCTGAAGCTGCTTATCCTACATATATGAACACAAGATGTTTACATGAAAGGGTTGGTTGGAAGGCAGAGTAAGCACAAATGAACAGTTCTTGCTTTTTTAAAAATCTTTTTTGAGCAGCTAAAAAGCCCTCAACTTAAAATTAGAAGCTAAGGGCTCAAGCCCTGAACATCTTTGTCCCAAGAGCGATTGCAGGTTGGTTAAGCTTTAATGCAAGTGCCCCTTTACCATTTTAAGAATGACTCTTCACTTCATCTGAGAACAAATACGTCCCCTCGGGCTCCTTAATGAAAGCACGTCTCTGCACTTTAAATAGTGAAGTCATATTATTTTAAAGTCAGCACCTGCTCTCTCCTCGCTAACTGACGAGGCAGAAAAGGACTGAAACGATATGATTAACAGCTCTAAGAAAACACACTTGAGCTGTTGAAAGAATCTGAGAGACCACTTTGAATGGATAACAAAGGAAAACTGATGGGGAATTCAGCAATAGCTTTTTGACCTGAATAAAGTAGAGAGGTCAAAGTTTTGGTTTAAAGGACTATTTGTAGTTCAGCTGAGTGTTTGACTTTAATTAAACATAATATTTTAGCAGGTAATCTGAGCCTATTAACTTTGTCAATGTTAGTGACATGCAGCTAAAGGACCGAAAGTCACTAACATTTTTTGAACAAATTGTAGATTTAAGAAACATTGGTGGGATAAGATATGCACAATGTTAACCATTAATTAGAATAATGACTGGTGATTAAATGAGGTCAAAGATGACGATGCATGAACAAAAAGAAAGCAGAAAACACTGTAACTGACCCTGTCATCTCCGCGGGTCGACTCTGCATCGAGAAGCGGCTCTCCGGGTGTTTGGATGGTGACCGATTTGTCTCCACGACTGCTGCTGTCTCGGCTCTTGGAGCGGTGACGGTCCCGCCGATCCCTGAAGACAAAGAAATTATGTATCATATCATAAAGGGCTACATTAGTCACAGACGCATCGAATGATGTGATGATGTTACACCATGACACAATCTGCTATTAGTTATCCAATTTTTATTTATTGTCTTAGCAGATTGTCTGTCAAAGTTGCTGTGGTGAATCTTTGTGATAGAAGAACACACAGTTGTGGTCAGAAGTTTACATACACTCATCGTGGGCATGAATGTCATGGTAATTTTGGGCTTTTAAAGGGTTTTTTAACTGTTATTTTTCCAGGCTGGAATCATTATACAACAAACATCTTTAGTGGCTTAAGAAAACAATTTATTTTAGACTTTTGTGCTAATCCACACAAACTCAAATATACACACACACCTCACTAATATTTGGTTAAATGTCCCTTAGCAAGCTCGACCTCAACCAGACACTTTTGATAGCCATTAACCAGAATTAAGCTTCTGCCATAATTCTGGTTTGTTATTTGACCACTCGTCTTGACAAAACTGATCAAGTTCAATTAAATTGGTTGTTTTTTCCTTCTTTTTTTTTTTTTGCATGGACCCAGTTTTTAAGCTTAATCAGATCCAGATGTCCAGATGTGTCCAAGTTTCAACCCTCTAGCTGTTGATTTAATGTGAAGTTTAAGATTTTATAAGTAGCCTTCCTTGTTCGTAATTCCACTTTGTATTATACAGGGTGGGCCATTTATATGGATACACCGTAATAACATGGGAATGGTTGGTGATATTAAAGTCCTGTTTGTGGCACATTAGTATATGTGAGGGGGCAAACTCCTCAAGATGGGTGGTGACCATGGTGGGCATTTACAAGTCGGCCATCTTGGATACAACTTTTGTTTTTCCAATAGGAAGAGGGCCATGTGACACATCAAGCTTATTGGTAATGTCACAAGAAAAACAATGGTGACAACCATTCCCATTTTATTACGGTGTATCCATATAAATGGCCCACCCTGTATATCAGCACCACTGACAGCAAAACAGCCACAGAGCATGATGCTACCACCACCATGCGTGACATTTGGTACAGTGTTCTTAGGTTTGAAAGCCTCACCTTTAATCCTCCAAAAGTACCTTTTGTCATTGAGGCCAAATAGAAATGTTTCAGCCTCCATCTTATCTGATCATGTCCATAGCCTTGTGGTCAGATGCAGATTTCAGTCAAGCTTCACTGTGGACAGTGATGCTGGTGGTCCAGCAGTTTCTAGTTCATGTCAAGCTTGGGCCCTGGTGGTTCCTGGGTTGTTTCTGAACATCCTGACCAATTTCCTCTTATCTGAGGGGGGACCGTTTTGGATCTTTTTGGATCAAAGTCGTGACACATGTGAATAAGTTATACTTACGTACAATTATTTGAACGGATGATCTTGGGATTGTTTAGAAATGGCTACAAGGGATCTTCCCAACTTATGCAAGTCTGGGTTTCCCCATTCTTTTGAGCAGTGGTGTCAAACAATTCCTCTTTATGCTGGCAAAAAGAAAACAGTTGCCCACAATCATGATCAGCAATGAGAGGTTAATAGGCCTTGGTCTTGTCGAGTTAAAAGACACTGTAGAAGCTTCAGCACCACTTGTTAAAAGATTTAAGTCAGCGTATGTTTATATCCGAGCCCGTATTTATACTTTTGACCCTGCGAGAAATACAGAAACTCCAAAATAAATTCAAACTTGTGCATCCAGCAACTTATTAAAGACACATGCTGTACTTTGGTGCCACCCAGGGGAAAAAAAACAGTTCAAAGAAAAAGTTGAAAGCCCCAAATTACTGTGACCTTCATGATGAGTGTATGAAACTTTTGACCACAACTGTAACTTTTTAAAATTCCTCGTAAACAAAGAAATGGGTCTTACATTCCTCGGTATAGTCACTAATTGAATTATGTCTGTTTTCCTCTCATTTAAAAACAGTCAGAATGATTAATTGCCTCATAGCTTTTTTTCCTCTTTACCCAGTGAACAGTGGTGTTTTTCTAAAGCATAACAAAACGATACTGCCAGAAAGGAAATTAAAAGCATTGCCATCGCTCACCACCTCCAATTTATCAACTGAGATTGGAGCTTAAAAAATTTGAAGTTTAATCAAGCAAACAGACGTTCGCACAGATTCAGCGAAAATGCTTCCTTAAGGTTCTTCTTTGAGTGGTTAATCAGCAAACTGTTTTCTTAGTTCACTGTAGCGACTCTGATGGATGTGTTTAGAATTAAAGCCGTCTTCCTGGCTCTATATGAGGTTATGTATGAGTAAGTATACTTTATAATTCCTATTTTCAATATAGATGTATGATGTGTGAGTGTTCAGTATTAAAATATGTGCCACTATGTCTCCTAGTGTGGATCTCAGCATGTGGTTTTCATCCACAGCATCTGTAAAGCTTTTGAGCTGCATACCAGACACCCTACTGTTACTGACGACTTCTTATAGGGAGAATTTGGTTATGAAACCTCACAAGTCACTACCTGTTACAAAGTGATAAAACATTTGATGATTAGTTATCCTTTCAGATGGCTAGTGTTGGTCTGGAGTTTAGAAACCACATACACATCAGGTACAAACCTGTATATAAACTCAAAACCTTTAAAAACTGTTATTTTCTAACTAATATAAGTGCCACAATCGCTGATTTATGAGGCAGCAGCTGCAGATTTTGGTTCACTGCTGAGTTTCAGTGACTGGGGAGTCTCCTTCAGAAAAAGAAAAAACTCAAATAATAATTAGGACCAGGGGTGTCAAACATAAGGCCGGGGGGCCAGAATCGGCCCAGCCAAGACTTCAATCTGGCCCACTGGGATGGCTTTCGAATATTTAAAGGACGGCACAGATTTTAGACTTAACTGTATTTTCATGACTTTTACAGCTTTTCCTACACATTCATTCATTCTGGCAGATTGATGCGATTTCGTTATCTTTATCAATAGCATTTTGTTATCATGTTGAAAAACTGAGACATCATGTTGCACTTATTTTCCCTACACCGTAGATCCCTGATCTACACTCTTGGACTGACTACTGCTGCAGTTGCATAAATATTTGATTAAAAAAATACAAATACAGAAATACAGTTGTTGTTGCTGTCATTCTAATTATGTTGTGTAAATCACAATATGTATTTGAAGATCCAATATTTAAACCAACCAATATTCGAATCAGTCCAAACAACAGACCAGAAACAAATACATGAAGTTATGAGCCTGAGTGTGCCTACTTGAATGGGTCTTACCCACCTGTGCTTTCGGGAGCTTCGGGAATGGGAGGACTTGTATGAGTAGCCCGAGTACTGCGACTCGTTGTCCATGTCTCGGGTCGGCGGTGAGCGGGCTTTACGAGCCCCGCCTCCTCCCGCCGTGCCGCGCTGCTCGCCGACGCCTCCCAGTTGGTTTTTGCGCTCGGAGATGGACTTGGTGGAGAGAGCCAGGGGCAGTTTGAGTAGGTCAACCTTACTCCTGAGGGAATCTATCTTGGAGGCCGATGAGGGGGGAGCAAGAGAAGGGAGGATGGGAGGGCAGGGGAGGCTAAAACGATGAGATGATGAGGAAGGAATAGGGGTGGGAGAGGATGATGGGCAGGAGAGTTGCAACAGGGGAGAGCCGAGGTTGCTGAGATCTGAAAGAGAAGGACAAAAAGAGAGCGCTGGTTAAAACTCAGCATCGCATGTAGCCATTTCTCTGCCTGAGCTACTATTTGTGCTCCTAAGTTGCACAGTTTAACTGAACTGACAACACACTAAAAATACACCGCAGGCTTCATATTTATCTTTTCCTTTTTCCTGCCTGAGCTTCCTGCCTTGTGCTCCTAACAGCAGTCACACCAGACCATCTAGATGGTACAAAACAAGGTCCCCGGTGTCACTTCTAAACTTGGGCAAAAGCTCCTTTTCATAATACGCATCACGGCCTTGGAACAATTTACAAGATAAAGATCATTTTGGAAACACTGGCTTTATATCAGGCATTGAAAAGCATAGCACATTTCAAAATGCTGTCTGAGGAATGCGCCTGAAGCCTAACTTTAGAAAGAAGTAACAACGCAGACGTCTGCGAACACATGGAAGGTTAAAATCATAAGCCCCTTTCAGACGTCAACTCCTTTCCACTAGTCTGAGGGCGTCTGCATGCTTCATTTGCATGTCTTAATGTGCACCCTGGTCATTTTCCATTAAAATCACTACGGCAGTCATACA
Organism: Diplotaxodon limnothrissa; assembly: GCF_057381915.1. NCBI lineage: Eukaryota > Metazoa > Chordata > Actinopteri > Cichliformes > Cichlidae > Diplotaxodon > Diplotaxodon limnothrissa. The sequence goes on from NC_140613.1 coordinate 9,063,587, forward strand.
AGGTCTGACCTATAAGCCATCATTAACTGACAGGCACACACAGGAATATGGGCATCCTTCTTTGTGGGCTGCACAGGTAACTAAACGGCACAAAACAGAAAAAAACATAAGTTTTTGTTTTGTTTTGTTTTTTTTTAAAGGGAGGTCACCAACTCTCTTAATCTCACACTTAAGAGAAAGCCTCAAAACTCCTCCCTTTTTAAAGTAAAGTAAAATGACCCTTTAAGAGTCCATTTATGTGGTTTATACCCACATCCACTATAAAACACATTAACCTTCTAAACTGAGGCTTCGGTTTCACTTCAAGCGCTTTCATCGCTTCCAGGTCTCAGCTGAGGTTAATCATCACACGACTATATCTCCTCTCTCCAAGCAGCGAGCATTAGCCACAGTTAGCTGTGTCACAATGGCAGCCATATTGGATTACTGTGTTTTCACTAAACTTGTTTGCCCTCTCCCTCCCTCTCTCGCCGTCTCACATTCCGTCCCTCACGCCCCTCGTCCCCCGGGAAACGGGGCCTCTCCGCTGCCATGGTAATGAATGAGGGTGTTCAGCTGTAGGGGGATTGGAGGCTGACAGTTACTGTGGAAACCTGACCTCACACCGCCCTCTGACACACTGTCTGTCCACGCGGGAGGGAAAAAAAAATAAAAAATCACCAAAATAAAAGTATCGGCGTGATGGATGTTTGGCTGTCACATGGTAGTTAATCGATAAAGGGAGGGCGTGGCTCACTGGCTTTGATTGGCCCTCTTTGGGAAATGGAGAGGGAGGCTAGCTGCTATCAATGCCGGACAGATTCCACTTAAAGATGCTTTTATGCCCCATCAAGACCATTGAGTTTAAAATCCACTTCCCTTCATCCAAGTCCTGTATGAAATCCAATCTCTTTGTCAAAGTTTATCCACATTTTCACCATCTCTTTTTGCATCATTATTATCATCATCATTATTATTATCATCATTAGTAGTAGTAGTAGTAGTAGCAGCAGCAGTATTATCATCATCATTATTACACGGTAAAGTGTCAGTTCATCCACTGTCTGCAACAAGCCCTCCAACTTAAGTCATCTTTCTTCTCATTGGTTGTTCCTCACAAACAAAGGGTTTGAATAATAGGTCGGGTGGGGCATCAATGTTCCACTCTGACATCATAAAGACTGAAAGAGTCTTTTAGAGCCTTTGGAGCACCCAAGCCTTTATTCCAAGTGAAACTGCATGTGTGTCTTTTAGCTTAGGCATTTGGTTATAGAAAGCAAAAGACTAATGGTATGTGACAAATGCACGAGTGTCAGAGCGTGATATTAATGATAAAGAGATGCCATACGTTTACTTTCATAGTGCGCATGAGACAAGCCCAGACATGTGTTACAGCAAGAGGCAGCCTCCAATAATAATTTAGTAACAGGGAGTCCCTTCAACAACCTCAAACAAAAATTACAGCACTTTGCAAAATATGCGAGAAAGCTGTTCCCGCTAAAGGTGGAAACACTACACTTGTTTCAACACTTGTGGTAAAAAAGACACCACCAAGCTATGACGCCATGCGAGGAGGAGATACTAGGAGCTGATGATATGCTTGGAAAAAGTAAACAACGGAGACTCCATCGGGGATCGCCAGAGCACTGCTAGTTGTCTGTATGACAGGGAGATGGATGGAAATTATGGGTGCAGTTACATGATGGAAATGCAGGGCTTCAAGCAACTCCTGATAAAGCTATACCCAGATCCCAGGTAGAAAATATTTTTCAGTGTTATGTGAAAATATTGTGAGTCTAAGTTAAGGTTAAGCTACTTTAATTATTAGTAGTAGTATTATTAAAATGTTAAGCATTTGTTTTATATTTTTACTTAAAACTTCCATGGAAAACGCTACTTAGGTTACTTTTAATGCTTAGATTTAACTTTGCCACTATCAGTGCATATATAGTGCAGTGCTATAATCCTGCTGCTAGCATCTTGTTTCTATAGAGTCACACTTCAAATTCGATAGTGTGTCATCAGGAGTTACTGACAGTTTCTTTGTGTTGTAGTAATAAATAAATAGTGCTTCCTGCAGGCTGCAATCACTGATAAAACACTGTTCACTATATCTTTTTAATAGATACATTTTTCCCAAATTTCCTTGAAATATAAATGATGTTGTGACAATATCACCCACTCCTGGCAGCAAGTCTGTTCCATTTCCCTGGAACCAGGGCTTTTCTAATAATCTTGAAGATCATCAGTGGCTGAAACAAGAGCAGCACACAGACTTTAGACTGCCCCTGGTTGTGCACAGCTATAACATGCAAACAACAGTTTACCAAGCTCTGCGTATGATCAGCGCACAACCAGGCCAGTCCCCTCATAGGGATTATTCACACATGCGCTGATCTCAGTTTCTGAAAGTTTCTTCCTGTTTAAAATAAACACCACTTACCACCAGCATAAATATGATAGCAAATAATGAAAAATTCAATAGCTCAACGTTATGAGAAACCTCCCCTTATCCGGAATCACTAACTTTTAGCAGACCAGAGAAGATTTTGGACCCTTGCAGCCATGTGCAAAACCTCGACAGCATGCTTATTCCAAAACCACAAAACTCCAATGACTAACAGCTGCTTTCTGGTGCATCATGATCGGCTTTTATCTTCAGCTTTAGCAGAGGAATTAGCAGAATGGTGCTGTGCTTTTAGGCCAAATAAAGTGCTTAAAAGCTGTGTTTCATGCGACCCCTACAACAGACAGGAGTCTGCATTCTGAATGTCACGCGAAGCAAGAGGATTCTTATTTTAGATCAAGTTAAACCGAAGAAAAGCACATTAAACAAACTCCTCTTCACAAGTTCTTTTAAACATGCCATTCGGGGACAGACAGAGGAGCAGATATGGGTAGAGCTTCTCAGCAAAATAATACGAGGACAATAAGTGGAGAGGACTCAGAGATTCCCAGACAAGCCAAATACTCTACACAGGCAAGAGACACAAATCTAAAGTGTTTAATCTAATGGCTGTAGAAGCTTAGCCGGTATTTGCTCTCCCAGACAGAGAAACGCTGGCCAAAATAACAATCGGAAATCATCACTGGCCATAATGCTCGCCCCACCAACGCACATAAATAACAATTAAGCGATTATAATGATGCGGTCTGCCTTTCCAAGCAACGACAAAGGAAAATGAAGGAGTAACGTCTTATTTCAGCAGCATATTTACTCCTCTATATCTGAAACTCTAACAGCAGAGACAGAAGAAAATGGCTCAGCTTTTTGAACGCATGAGTGATAAAAAGGAAACAAAAGCATTACTCAGATTAGTGCTCTTTATAATATGTGTCAAAATCAAAGCCCACAACCTAGCCATTTGTCAATTTTAATCCAACTCACAAATTATTTTAGATTCTCAAGAAAGTTTGGCCTGTGGTCTGCACCGCCCTGTGCTCATGGCAAACTAACCCTCCACTGCATCGGCAATCTGACAAGCCTGCAAACAATGAACGTGACAAGACTACATAGTCCATGTCTAACTGAGTGTTAACAGACGCCTACCATGAAACAATTTGTTTTCAAAGAACATAGTTCCCATTTGAACATATACAGCAGCAAAGATGTGAAGTCATACATACTGCAAACAGGTATGCAGCTAAAGCAAAACATGTTTCTTCTTTCAGTCCTGATCTCAAAGTGTTGAAGCTGCAGAGTTTGCTGCAAGCTTCATTTTTGTTTCGTGCCAGGAGGCTGCTCTCTATGGTACAGGTAGACTAGGTGATCAAAGAGCTTTTGCCTCCATTTTCTTCTTTTTTTCTTAAATTAGCTTCCTGCACAAATATTGAGCTGTCGTGTTCGGGCCTGTGACACAGGCAATGCCAGAGCTGAGGAGCTGACGACGCACTCTGTGCAAGACTGAAACAAAAGACTGGTTTTATGCTTTGACATTAGAGCTTAACAAGATTTTATTAAATGCCCCAACTTCAAGCTTGTGGAACAGGTTGTTATAAGTTGGCTGAAGGAAAGCCTTCTTTGTGGAGTTAGTTTGCTTAACTACATTTTATAAAGACTAATGATCTTATTTTCTTCTGGTAATTTAATTAAAGCACGTCTATAAACTGTATCCTGTATATCTGGCCCTTGGTATAATTCCCATTTTGCAGCACAGCCCTTAGCAAACCCTCCTTGGATGCTCTTGCCATACATAAAATGCTGCTGACATAAATGTGTGCTTTTGCTTGCACGTAAAGACAAATGTTGTGAAGAGTGTCACGGTTATATGTATCCAAAAGCCTTAGAGAGCATTTAAAAGGCCAAGCATAGGAGTCTAAATTCCCCCTAGAGACGTATGGAGATACAACACAAACACGTTGGACAAAGGCAACGAGAAAAGACATTCAAACATAATATTTATCACCTTAATATGTTGACATTTCCTCCCATTGTGGGCGGAGTGGTGACAGTTGCATGAAAGGGGGAAAAACAAAAAAGATTTATCATCAGCAGAGCGTGAAAGCACTCAGGTAATATTGACATATTCTCAAAGAGGTAAGATAATTAAATGAAAGTATTACTATTTAACACAGCGAATATTCATTGTGAACGTTAAGACTTGATTTCAAGTTACAAGTCAATGAAAGATGGACTTAAGAGGTCATGAGAAATTTCGTGCCTGATGATGGCATCTTAATGAAAGACAACAAATAATTCAAAAGGCATTTAACTAACTAACGTCTCAGAAATTAGGATAGCCAAGTTAGCTGGAGAAACCTACCGGCTACATCTAAAACATGGATCTTAGGATTTGATATGAAAGTTTAATTTAGATTAAACAGAAGATAAACTTTCAAAAACATGTAGCAGATGATTTAACTGGTAATTATGGTTCTTGTGAAACCCTCTGAATCAACGACATGTAGAATACACAGACAAGCAGAGCTCACTGTTCACAAAAGCCCTCCGGCTAAATACACACATTTGCTCACACACCTAGCAAACATAGCAGGGTAATGTTTGTAATTAAGTTCCTGCATTTTCTGTTTCCTGCCAAGTGTCCTTCTATTCCAGTCACTCACATCATGGCACAATGACTTTTTACCCTTAACCACAACATTTATGACAACATACACTGAAACCAAGACTGTGCAACAATGAAAAACATTAGCATGATAACACTTACTATGGTGTATCGATAAACATTTGGTATTCTCCAAAGAATGAAAGACTGCATTCACAATCATAATCACTGCTGCAAACTACTGAACTGGGTATAGTCTATCTGACCTTTAAAAATCAGTATTTAAGTAGCAAAGCTGTAAAGGGAACTTCAGAATCTCAAAATGTGAACTGTCACAGAAGCTGCACACAGAGGCTGTGAAGGACTGAACTTAATATTTGGGGATGTTTTAGAGTTTTGCTGAGTTTTACATGCACAGGCACATAAACACGGGGTTAATGTTTCTCAACTCTTCAACTTTGCATTTCCCAAACAAGTGAGCACTGACGCACTGTTTGACTCCACCGTTTGCTCAGCTGTGATGCTACTTTGCTGCAGCTTTCGCAATTAGGATAAGCTATGTGATCATGCGTTATCTAAATTACTCTCCAAACATGTCCTTCTGCTTTATGTTCTTTAAAAAAAAAGTTTTGACAGTATCCAAGTAAACATGAGCAATAATGTTAAATTTGTGACTGGACGATATCTGCCGACTGGTAAGGAGACTAGAGCTCTCTGTAGCATTTTACCTGTTCTAAATAACGTAACATAAATTGACTTGTACAGTATAAATAACTGCTGGATGATGTAAAACTTGGATAAATTGGTGGATCCCTAGCAGCACTGCATTCTGGGTTTTTGGGGCTCCTGTCAATTTAAAAAAAAAAAAGAAAAAAAAAGGCCTTTTTTCAGCTTCAGTGAATGATTTCTCTGTACGAAGACTGGAGTCGAGTGTAAAATTAACTCTGTTTTTATGCTGAAACGCTGACATCATCTTTCAGCATTTGACCTTTGAGGTAGATAAAGCAGTTTCTTGTAAACATTACATTCAGCCTGTTATACGTATAATGAGAGACATATGCTTCAAAAAAGTAAAGCGCACAGGGCCGTCTCTGCAAGTAAGGCCTGCAAAAGGCCCGTCCTCTCTAAAGAAAGTATGAAAAGAAAGTTGCAAATATTACATCACTTTCAAGTGGCTTAAAGCACTAAGCTACCAGAAAATTTTGATATGAGTAAATCTAGATTGCACATGGTCTGCTGACCTTTACAGTCTGAAATAATCCTGTTGCCATACCTGCCTGTGTGCTGGCCTGATAGTGAGAATATGACTGAACACTTGATCTACAAAGGTGTGGTCCGGTACTAAGATGGATAAGGTTTCCTATTCATCCCACCGTCCTCTATGACCTACTTCATGGACTTCAAGAGGATTCTCGCCTTCCATCTTTAATCAGCAGCATTAGTATTAAAAAAAAAAGAAAAAAAAAAAAAAGGAAACCACACACCCACAGTGTAAAAGTACATCTGAGCACAAATCTGTTCAGTAAAGCAATAACAACCTACCACTGGTTCTAGTTTTTGATTAGCACCTTACACAAAAGGTTCGTTTCTTTTCATCCAGCTAAGCCATTGTTCCTCCTGACATTGTTAACCAAATACCGGTATGACTTTTTCCATATAGTCTTACGCAAAAAGAGTCAAATTTCTAAAAAATAAAAAAGCTCTGACCGATTTCACCAGGGTTGTCCACTGCAAGCCAGTCCAGAAACCTCTGTGTCTGTGTGTGTGTGTGTGTGTGTGTGTGTGTGTGTGTGTGGTCTAAGATTAAACAGTTATGATGCTGGGCTTCAGGCCTACTAGAGCCACGGCTCAAAGGTTTTATGGCTCAGGCCAAAGGGAGTGTAAAGTCATTTAATATGCGCCATCAACTGAGAGCAAAGACAACAGCTTCCTCTGAAAACAGAAGACAAACACATTCAAGCCTGAGTGAAGGAACCAAATCTCATATGCACACAACACAGCCTCCACACAGGGTCCCAATCCTCAACAGCTAAAATCGACTTCATTATTTTTTTTATTGTGGAATTTATTGTACCAACTCCTTTTGTTTTCAATTTAAATCAATCTGGTTTATGACTCAGTGCATCCAAAATCAATTAATGTAGCTCAAAGCAACAACGCTCCTGAGTCAAATCCATAGTTTAAACATCTTTGGCTTGCAGTTTGGATTTCATATGCATTTCTTCATGCATCATTTAAAGTAACTATACAGCTTAAAACAGTGCAGACGTTCATAGAAGACCATTTTGGTTATGCTCATCAATAAAAATGATTCCAACAATGAAATCAAACCATTAACAGTGCAATTATTTTGCTGCAAGCGTGCAGATCTAGTCACACGGTAATCAAAACAAGCACATGGAAGATTTTATAGCTACCTTCCCCATGGCAAAAAGAAATCGAGCTGCCGTCAAAAAGTTTGGAGCTGCTTGCACTGTGACGGCAGCTGTCAGGGCGGAAAAGCAAGCCGGGACACCTCTGAAGTGACCAGCTCCGCTCCATAGCCATTTTAGGCCAGATATAGTCCACCAACTGTGAAAATAAGCATGCACACGCCCAGGGTCCAACAGGGGAAGAGGCTCATCAGTGTAACAAGGGCCACACACACACACACACACAGACAGAACAGAGACCGCCACCCACATCAGTAAAACCAGTGAACAACAAGACAACTGCTTCTGTCCAGGTCTGCACACACGGCGAGCAAACGGGAGCAGGTGTGCGCGTGTGTGCGAGTGAGAAAATCTAATAGGGTGTGTTTGAATCAACAGGCCTGTCTTCTGACTCTGTATAGATTTGTCTTCATATCCAAACAAAAGTACTGCAGAGACAGGAAGCGGCTGAGATGATTCATGAGTCATGACTATGGCGAGTCTAACAACAGCAGCCAACTATGTGTTACTGATAAGTCAGAGCATCATTATTTTCTTTGTTTGGGTTATAAAACGTCAGGAGTTGCTTGAAAAAGTCCAAAAATGCAGAGGCGTGTCATAATTCACTGTCAGAGACTATAAAAACAGCAGAAGTTCAAATGTGGCGATCAGACTGGAGTCAGAAACTATTGCATTTTTTAAGGCAGTCAAAAAGAGCTGTATGAGTCAAACAGAGATGCATTTATTTTGAATAAGAAAACACTCGTATTCCCTTCAGGAAACACTTTCTGAGCACTGAAATCTTTTCATGATGACAATATTAATGTAGATATTGCAGCAATTTCTTAATTAAGACTTAATTTGTGAGTCACCTGACAAACATCAATTTGACTCCTTGTTTAAGTGCTTTAAACATCCAAAATTATGTTTTATCACAAGACATTTGGAAGCTTTTTTGTGCATTTTTTCAACCTGAAGCAACCACATTGACTTAAAAAGAAAACAAAATGTGATTCCATGTGATTAAACACAAATATGACATGATAGAAACCTTCTACCATGTCTGTTTCCTGAAAATACATGCACAATTCTCTCTGCACTCACATTACTAGTTGTCATGCTTCTCTTATACTTTAATTGAACCAAAGTAGAAGGCACACCGCAGGGGGTCAGAGGACAAGCTGTATTCTCTGTGTTTGTGTGGACAGACCCTTTAAGCAGAAAGCCAGGCTGTCTGAAGAGCTGAAATGGTAAATTAGTCAATTTACAGATGAAAAGGGCCAATGGACAATTTGAATTGTTAAGTAAAACCTCAGTTTATTTCTAAAGGAGTAAAGTCTAACATTTTCTGCTTTTCAAGAAAGAAAACTAACGTTTTCTCCATCAGCTTCTTGAATATGGAAGGTCTTGGTGTTTTTCTCTGTTTGATAATATTGTAGTATTTGGGTTTAAGACTCCTGGTCAGACCAAACATGTTTCTACATAAAATACTGGAGTTTTTATTTTAACTAACAATAAGGGGAGAAATCTAGTTGATTTTTGCCAGCATTTCTTAATACTTCAGATTTCCTAAATTAATGGGCACCAATACTTCTACAATGAACCAGCTGTGCTTCATATTTCTTAATCTCTGTGGTATCACTGTGTAAAATTCCTTCTTCAGTCCATTTCCACTGAGCCCCTGCTATGTTTACGACCCGTTTTATCACTAAAACATCCCCACTGGAAGCAGTTTACAGCCATTCTGTGGTATTTTTTTAAAGCCTGGTGATAGCATTGTGTAGTTTTATCTCGCAAAAGCAGGACTCAAATCTTAGAAATTAGAAGTTGAAGGGCGAACAGACGTTTCAAGCACTGGATCTGTGCGTAATCAGGGCCTGTTTCGGCTGCAGCAACGTTATCCTGTTTCACTTTGAATTACAGCCTGTGTTTAGACATTTTAGCACCGTGCTGCAGGCTACGGCAGCGTGGCTCAAGAGTCGAGCTGCGTTCATTAATATTTCAACAATATTCCACATGCACAAAGAGCCACCAAAGGCTAACTTACTGCGAAGAACCGGGCGAGTATAAAGAGTTGTGCGACCTACAAGATGAAAAAGGAGGGTGTTGGAGAAAGGCAGGACAATGGGAGACTCCCAGGCCCCACCGGTGGCGTCCTGATGCCAAATGATCCCAACGCCCGCTCCCTTTCTTTCCCCTTTCCTTTTCCAAATGGGACGCCCTCGCAGTAAAATGAATGGACGCACTGAAATTCCCACCAGCCCTTCGCCGAGGACAAAATTCAAACCCTCCGGCCTGCAGTCACACTGGACGCGCTCTTTGCTTCCAGGCGCATCACTCTCAGTCTCCTTTTTTACGCTTCTGTTCACATTAATAAAGGCAACTCTTCCTCCCACGTTTAAAATCGATCCAGGGAGCTACGTGGCCTCCGTGGGGTCAACAATAGCGCCGACGAGGGTCCTAAACTTCCCTTCGGATTCAAAAAAAAAAAAAGGGCGACCATCGCGTCCTCTCGACTATTGTTTGGGGAAACCGGAGATCTCCGGCGCCCCGAAGCCTCCCAGCTCCCCTCTCCGCGTTACAACAGCGCGCAAGCATCCACAGCACCACTTCCAACATTTTAACACATTTCCGCAAAGAAATACTACTTACTTATTCCGGATCGTCCATTCAGGTATTTTCTTACTTTCCACTCTCCTTCCACTCAGCCGTAGCACCGTGCGCCCCGCCTCCGCTTCACTCTGGCCCCTCCTCTGTTCTCCCCCTGGGGGACCAGGCCCGTGAGAGAGTGTGGTTCAGCCACGGCGCATCTATCACCGCGCTGATGTCTCTGAGAGTGTGCGCTCGATGAGAGGGACCGGGACAGAGTAATGTGGCTCTTAAAACAGAGAGGCGGTTTATGGAGCTGCTGACGGGAACAGTCCTCTAAAAGCGCCATCATCATTAGATGCTTTCAAACCTCCTGACCTCCGTGCAGCTAAGAAGATGGTTACGAATCCAGACATGCAGCACGAACAGGTTTTAATATGTCGTATAGTTTAGAGGTAAGAAGAAAACATTTTTTGTATTATACCACGGATTTGTACAACATGGATAATGTATATTAATAAATGGTTGGACTCTAGCAAAGACCTGGCACATGTCCTTGCCAGTTGATCCATTTTCACTGAAGCCTCGTCAGAAATGGAAGGGTGGCTATCAAGAAGCCATTCTTTAAAAAGGGAAACAGGGAGGAAATGTTGAGGTATGCCAAATGTCCTTCAAGAAGCCTGGAGGACTATTCATGATGACTACTTACAGAAATTAGAAGAGAGCTTACCTAAGAGACTTGTTTCTGCAAATCGCTGCACGTATTTTACATTTTCCCAGCAAAATATAAAGAAATTAAGGGTGACTCAAACATTTTTCACAGTACTGTAGCTCAAAATAATCTCACTGTAGATATGGCAGAGGATCCTTGGCAGAGGTTTTTCTGTACTGCGTCTTACTAAAAATATTACAATATTTGTTTTACAACTACCTTCCAACAAAATGCAGGCTAGGGTTTACCATTAACTACTTACAGTACTTAAGTCACACTGTGTTTCTTTTAAGGAGGATCTCTACTTTCTTGCTTTTTTCCCCAAGGACTCTTAAAAAATTATCAACTCAAAAACCGCCTTTTGAGTCTATCAAAACCTTCGTTTGCTGTCATTGTGAGCTGGCTTAAGAGGAAGATAATGGATGGATGATCATATTAAACATGACCAAAGTTTCAAACTATGTGTGCAGGTAGCCAAAGCCAAAGCTTCATACTGCTTTAAGCACTCAGTTTAAGAGTTTTTTCCACTCTTGGATCTGTGTGACATCATGACGAGGGGATATTCTTAGCAAGGTCATCTCAACCACAAAGGACTGACACGCACAAAAGTGCGAAAGTCCCTGAAGGTCAGAGAACTCGAGCCAGTAGAAGTGCCTTAAACATGCATTCCTTTAATGGCCAGCAGGGGGCGACTCCTCCAGTTGCAAATCCAGCTCTATGAAGGTCAAAAAACAACTATTGGCTCCCTCACTCTGTGACTTCAGTAAACACTTTTCTGCTGCGCACAATTAGTAGTTTAAGTTTATACGGAAAAGAACGTGAAGTCTGCTGGAGTCAGAAAAAAAAAAAGGATTATCCAGGATAAATGTCAATCAATTCTGCTTCATAGTCAGATTCACTCCTTGCTCATCACATCCACTTCAAAACAGCCAGAGGCTTCACAGGCATCAATAGTGGCAGTGGGTAACATTGTGACACCTGTGTTGGGGGGGTACCAAACAGAATAAAAAGCGGTCTTAAAGAAAGGAGGGGCAGGGAGTTAAAACTGCTTGATGAACTGAGGAGCTGCACCGAGGCCTAATTTATGGATCCTGCATCTGATGAAGGCTTGAAGCTGTCAGCTGCACTTGCTCTAGTCTAGTGGGTCTTCCTCTCAGTGATTTAGATGCTTTGTTAATGTGGCAATTTAGAAGCCAGTGCCTTTCCATGTACTTTCTAAATGTACATTTGTCTTGCAGTAGTGGAAATTAGCATCTCCTGTGTGTGTTTAATAAAAAATAAATAAATAAATGAACAAAGTAATTTCCATCCTTGTGATCCCTTTTTCAACATTTTCCTGCTTTTCTGTGCCAAAGTCAAAGGACTGTGAAATACAAGTTTGGAAAAGAAGCAATGTTTATTTCTTCATCAAGGCATCACAATCGGTCTTTTAATTCCATCTATTAAAACAAACACCCATCACTAATCTCGTGTGTCATACAATTTTCAGAAAATAAACTTCATTGGGAAAAAAACCAAAAAACCAAAGAGTGCAAAGGCAGAGTACCAGCATGTTGTTTTTCACTGCTAAAACTGATCTTTCTGACTGCTTTTTTAATACATTATGGCCGCTGACTGATGAGAAATAAAGTGTTTTTTTCAGCCATGCCAGACTCTTGGAAAATTCCCATTCAAATATCACAATATGTGAAACTGCAGTGGGTCTACAAGTACAGTTTCATCATGTGTACTTGGACTGAATGATACTGATTTATTATCAAAATCTTTCACTGCACATTTCCAGATTTTGCAAAATGTTAAATTTGTAATATTACTACTTGCTCATTGACTCACAAAGTGGTTTCTTATCATTAAAACTGATTGATAAGTTAACTACACTGACAGAGAAGACAGCTACAGTATTGCACATACCATCGCAATCCTCATACAAAGTTCACACACACACACACACAGACGTGCGCACACTTATAATTGTTCACACACACACGGCTGCATTCACATTTTCAAAATCATACACACAGCTCAAAGTAATGCTCAATGTTTAGTGCCTATCCCATGACACAGTAAACAAAACATTCTTTTAGGATAAAAGGGAAAAAAAACCAACAAAACAAAACAAAAAAAACCTAAAACAAAAAATATAAACATCGTTTCCACTGGCAGGGCCTGCTGGTGCCTGACCAGTGTGTTTTATGACCCTGATGAGTCCAGATCCATCCAGGCAAATCCAGTCCGGTCCAGTCATGTCACGCCTCACATGAGTGAGTCCATAAACACGGAGTCGTCGTCTAAAAGGAACCCCTCACCCCCCGACCCCCCCACCTCGATGCAGCTGATACTAACCTGTCTGTGTACCTACTCGTGGTGTGTTTTAAAGAAAACTGTCCATGTCTGGTTGGGATAAAAGTAGTAGTAGTAGCAATAGTAGTAGAAGTAGTGGTCGTGGGTCTGAGACGCTTCTGAGTGAATCAGTAGGTGGCAGCGGTGGGCTCCCTCCCTGAGCTGAAGAGTATGTCGGCCTTTGAGCTGATGATGTACGTCAACATTAAGGATGCTATCAACACGGCGACACCGACTCCGAGCGTCAACATCTGGAGGAGAAAGGGCAATCGTTACAGATACAACAAGAAGGTTTTCAAACGCAGTTTTAACTTCTAAACATACCACAAAGTTACTGTATCAACTTCTGTTACCCCCCAGGGTGTACACAGCAGCAAGATAACATCACCTTTATTTATAGTCACATTTAAACATCAAGTAGTTCCGATTGTAGCTCTCAACCAAAAAGCCTCTAAATGCTTTACTGTGGAAGCGATTATTCCAGCTATCACAGGGGTAAAACTGTAGAATGAGGGAAGTCGAGTTCCAGCTGCCTGTGGCTTTGCACTCATGTGATGAGCTGTTATATTAAAAATAACTCAGTCACATTATCATGTGACTTTAAAGCTGCAGTGATACAAACGGTGAACCCAAAGGCGCCAGTTTAAGCAGTGAGATGCAGTTACCACATTAACAAAATCGGATTGTATCAACACTGAAATAAAAGAGTTTCGATTTGTTTTAGCACAATGTGTTGATGAACATGCAGAGACCTGAAATTTGTTCAACGCACGCAATCAGTCACTGCCAGGATTTAACCAGTTTTGTTTTTGTTGTTAGGCTCTTTTGTTGCTGTAGTTCTGGAAACCGGAGTTGTTGGTTTAGGCCGGATCGGCCGCTAAAATCACAAACACTACTGTGAGAAAATCTAGATCAGAGAGAAAATAACAACCAATCATGGACACTGTTACAATTACCATGCAAATTTGGTCTCTTGTTGCTGTTTGGAAGCCATTTTTTCAACATGAGACTTTCCCACAAGCACTCGCGTGCCTTAAAACAATCCCTGCCCTCCACTAACAATGAGATCACTGCTTACAAAAAAGTACTGGATGCCAACAGTGCTACCCCTCAGCCTGCTAGTAGAAGCAACTATCAATGGTATCAACTTCAAAATCCTATGTTGCCTTGTCTCGAGTTATTGCATTCACATATCAAACTTTTTAGTTGTAGAACAACTTCTCTGCTGTGTGTGTGCATCAGTCACATCTGTGGTGTCTTTGAGGAAAAGTTTACCTCCAGTTCATGACTGGCCACCAGGAATATGCGCCCTTTAATGCTCTTCCACCTGGACTCCGTCCACGTTGAGTAATCTTTGGAGGTGTACTCCTCCAGGTCGAAGGCCGGGGACAGCGCTTTGGAGAGACGAACTGTGGAGCGAACGCAGAATGCCACTCGTTCCGTACTGTTGGGAGGTGCTGCACCTTGAACCCACATGTAGCTGTATATCTGAGGGACAGGTTGAGAACAATGTGTTAAAGGGAGGAATTAGATAAATGATGTTCCAAAGGTTTTAAAGTTCTTACTTAAATTACCAGAGGGCAACTTACACCCAAGTTGACTTTCAAGAAAATACACACTGTTGTAAATCTTACATGTTTGCTCTCTTTGTCATCCTCGCCCTCTCTCTGGTTCTGGCAGTTGTCCTGGGTGATGTTGACGGTGGTGCCGGTCAGGTTGGCCAGCAGGTATTGGACCAGAAGAGTCGGTTCACTGTGCTGTTGTGTCACCCCCACGTAGAAGTTTGTGGGTCTTTCACCTGAGAGAAAGAAAGTATTTTGTGAGGAAATAAAGTTTTGATAAAAAGATAAGCTTCATTTAAGACTTCATACTTCAAAACAACAATAGGACAATATTGTAAACAGCATCTAAATAGGTGTTAAGAAGCAACATTTATCAACAAAACCCATAGAAATGGGTTTTAGAACACGGCTTAAAACCCATTTTTATTCTTTGGCTTTTGGCCTCAGAAGGACTTCGTTTTTCCTTTTAATTAAATTTGTTATTAACTAATTAATTCATTATTTAACTTTTTTCTTTTATTTGGATTTTATTTATATCTTATGTAATTTTATTTTTTAGTTCCAACATGCAGCACTTTGCTGTGGTTGTTTTAAAGTGCTTTATAAATAAAGATGAAACATATTGAAGACACATAACAAGACTTTTTACTCCTACAACATTTTTAACGGTCTAGTACAAAACAGGATCAACTTACGCAGATGAATCGCGAAGTCCGAAGGTACCATTTGCTGGAACCAGGAGTTATTTGACTTAACAAGGAAACCGTACAGCATTTGGGTCACCTGTGAGGGAAGTAGGACAGATTCACTTCTGTTCAGTCCCACAAGGTAACAGCAGCATCAAGGAGAAAATAAAAAGCACTTATAAAGAATCTACAATTGATTATTATTGAACTTTTGCTGAACAGTTTAAAAGAAATAAATTTCAAGTTCAAAATGAATGAATGAAGTGACTGAAGAAGCCACTAAAGTTTTTAAATTTCCTTATTTTTGAAGATTTCTTAGACGAGTTAAAGATAATTGGAATAAGAAAAATGAGCTTGTAAACAAAATAGCATTCATTAAAATAAATAAACTTACCATCTGACTATCCACGTTAATGTTTTTCAGCTGGA
The DNA here is from genome assembly GCF_057381915.1 of Diplotaxodon limnothrissa. Classification (NCBI taxonomy): domain Eukaryota; kingdom Metazoa; phylum Chordata; class Actinopteri; order Cichliformes; family Cichlidae; genus Diplotaxodon; species Diplotaxodon limnothrissa. The sequence continues at coordinate 9,079,301 of NC_140613.1, forward strand.
TGGGGTCCGATCCTCCTGCCTGTGTGTACAGAGCTCGAGCCACAATGGTCGCCGCTTCAGTCAGAGTCTTGATGATGCAGGGAAACAAAGAATGTTTTTCAGAGCTCAAAAGACTTTGTATGAAGCTCTCCACAGTAAATCAACACAACAGAGCAACAATGTTTAGATGATAAACAAAGTTTAGACGATAACGTGACTTTCTGCAGCTTAAATAAAAATAGACTTGCTATATTTTGGAAAACTGTTAATGTGAAAAGATAATTCAAACAAGCTGATCTTAAAATTAAAAATATATATATTTAAACTCTTTCAAGCTAAAAATAAGAAGAAAAGATCAGTAACCAGGGCTCATGTTGCTCTTAATACTTTTAATGCATTTAAAAAATATAAATAAAAATCACTTTAAATGTAGGTTAACACACTTTTAAACGGTTTTAACAACAGCTATACCTTTGCAGCATCTGTTACGTATTCCAGCTGCTCCTCTGGCGTCAGGTTTGGTGGGTAAGACATGTTCAGGTACTCCGCATTATCATACATACTTTCATAGTACCTGTGCACAGAACAGGAAATGGATTTTTAAAAAAACAAAAAAAACCAAAAACAATCCCTAGCTCTGGATTGATTATTATTTATACTGAAGAAAATGCAAAGTACTTGTTGGTGAAAGCAGAGTTATGATTCTGGATGACAACACCAGGGATTGGCCGTGCTCGCAGGAAACGCTGCAAGGATGACGGAGGCAGCGGCTGAGAGAAACTGGGCTCTTGCAATGAGAAGTTGAGATTTAAGGCAGACGAGTTCAAGTTTCTGATGAGCTTTTCCACCTGAAACAGATCAGTGAAGGGAAGTAAGAACAAATGTTAGCCACACAGTAAAACACACACTGTGAGCTCTGGTTTCAGTTTTTTTCCGTTTATCTGAAAGTTATGATGTTTTCCCGCACAAGTTACATGGACACAGGAGCCCGTCCCAGCTGCCGTGGGGCGAGAATAACAAGTATATAAATACATAAAACTAAAGCATAGAGGAATGTAAGAAATGAAGGCTCAGAGACATGAGTGTTTAGGAGGTGAGAGGGATATAGGTACGGAGAGAGACCAACCTCTTCATTCACACTGCTGTTCCTCCGAGACACGGGATCAGTGTGAACCCAGAGCTTTGATTCTCCATGGAGTCCCACCTAGGACAGGAAAGTCCGACATAATCATATTGTACTTGCACATTTTCATTAAAATAACCCACAACTAATATTAAATAATTATTAATAAGTAACACAAAAGAAATCTGCACATGGTAAAAAAAACAAACATTATATATAATCAAAAGTTTTAATTTGAATTTTTTAAAGCCATTCAATTGTCAAGTAAAGAGGTATTCTAGTTGAATTATTCTTTAAGTCCAGCTCTGAGGTCTTTACACTGGCTGCCTGTCCATCAGAGGATAGACTTTAAAGTTCTGATGCTGGTCTATAAAGCTCTGAATGGTTTAGGACCAAAATACATCAGTGACCTCCTGACCCAGTATGAACCTTCCAGATCCCTCAGGTCATCTGGATCCGGTTTTTTATCAGTTCCCAGAGTCAGAACCAGACACGGAGAAGCTGCATTCAGCTTTTATGCTCCATATATCTGGAACAAACTCCCAGAAACGCTCAGTTTATTTAAATCCAGGTTGAAGACTATCCTATTCTCAGCTGCATTTGAATAAAACACCAAATCCGCACTGTTAAGCTTAAATTTCAAAACTTACATTTTAACTACTGATTTTATCTACTGTTCTGATTTTATCCACTGTTTTTTTAATCGATTTTAAATCATGCTTTTTATTTGTTTTTGTTCTTTAATGTCTCTGTAAAGCACTTTGAATCACCGTGTTGTTAAATTGTGCTATATAAATAAACTTGCCTTTAATCTAAAAGTATTGAAAATATAAACAAATGCAGGTATGAAAAAAAATATACCCAAATTCAAACAAAATTTTCCTTAAACTTCAGGAGTTTGTGCCACATGACAGTTACGTGTAAAGCTATCAGTAATATAATACACACCTGTCCAATCTCCACCACCGAGTGAACATTGTCCAGGTCCAAAGGAAACTGTTTATTCTCCATGTCGTACACCAACCTCGAGCTGCCGATGTAGTCAAAGGTTTCCTGTGGTCAACAGACAAATGGATGAATGGCAGGACAGTCAAAACGAAAACAGTTCTCAAATGTTAGTTGAGCACTCCGCTGACTACAGAAAAAAAGAAAAAAAAACAAAGAACTGACCCCCTGGAAGAATGCGTAGAGGATGTTGCGGTTGGGTTGGGCCTCCTGGGTGGCGTTGCGCAGAGCGTGTGCTGCCGCCAGCAAGGTGACAAACCCCGAGGCTGCACTCTCGGCGCCTGGAGCAATGTCAAAGAAAAAAGACCGGCTGTCCAGCTGCAGACAGGACAGGAGCGAACAGGGATTAAGCAGAGAATTTATCTACACAAGTTGTTCAATTTAACTAGCTATGAACATTTTTATTAATCAAAATGTAAACAAAAGCTCTACCACTGTATACTGCAGATCAGCCACTTCTACCATCTATAGTACATCCTTTACTCAAAAGTGAGCAGTCACTTTGATATGTTGGCCACTATTCATCTTCATTTTATGTCATGGATACAAGAACTGCACTTAGAGGTCAGAACCACCACTCAGCCAAACAGGAAAATCCAGGTAGAGGGGGTTAGCAATGACCGACTTTCAAAATAAAAGCAAGATGAATAAAATTTTGACCTCAGCCGTCGACCCAAATAAAGTCTATTTGAGGGTAATACTGAATTCTCACATCATTCTCAGCATGTTAATATGTAACACGTGGTACTGTGGTTTTCTTTTGAAACCACTTTTGCTTGAACTCACCCTCGCTGCTGCGATGACCACGCTCTCCCCCATCTTGTGGCCCTTATCTGTGTAGTTCAGAGGCCTGGTCGAGGCCAAAACATTAAAGTCTCCAAGTGGGTCACATACGATTTCTTCAGGGTGAAAAGAACAAGGCCCAAACAAACAGTGATTAGCACTATAATAAAATAACAATGATAAAAACTCTCTTATTTAAATATTTTTGCAGCATGTTTCTGAAAATATTTCCCACATATTGTAAAAACGTTAAGTAATGTTTAGATAATTACACTTGAAAAATACCTGGGTTTAAGCTGAAGTTGATGCCATTTCTCCTCATGCAGGTGGCCGTGTCGGTGACGGCAGACATGTGTGAGTAGAGCTGCATCGCGCACAGTGGGTACTGCGGACTACTGCCATTCACAACATGGTTATGATTGTAGTAGCACTGTGAATGGAGAAAAGCACACAGATGAAAAACGCCTGTATACACAGATTTGAACTAAGAATGTTCCTGGGGACAAATTTCTTAGTCGACTGCATGAGGACAAAAAATTAGACTAACCGACTAGTCAATAATATTGACAATATCACGTTAAATTTGAGGAGTGTTTAATCAAGGATGTCAGAAACTCCCAAATCAAAAGGCATCTGAAACCGTTAATTAGTCTTCATTAATGAATGACTATGACAAATCAACATCTGAAAAACTACGAAATTGTAACTCAAAAGTGTGCTGCAAATTCAGACCAACCACTTCAATGAATGTAAAAATCTGAAATAATAAAACAATAAATCATCCAGCTATTTTCTTCCACTTATCTGAAGTCAGGTTCTGGGGAAGCCTAGACCTCGCTATCACATCGAGGCATTCCCAGGCCAGCTGAGAGACGCAATCTCTCCAGCGTGTCCTGGGTCTGCCCTGGGGCCTCCTCCTGGTAGGACACACACGGCTGGAACACCTTACCCAGGAGGCGACCACCTCAACTGGCTCCTTTCAATGTGGAGGAGCAGCGGCTCTGCTCTGAGCCCCTCACATATAACTGAACTCCTCACCCTATCACTAAGAGAGAGCCCGTCCAATCTTCCACTATTTGTATTCACAATCTCACTCTTTTGCCTTTAAAAGAACTAACTAGTTGTTAACAAAAATATCAGGCCTGATTAACAGATTTATGGCATTTCTCAACAACCATGCTCCATCTGGTGGCAGACAGCTGCATGATATTTGGGATACAACAGTGTGCCAGCATTCAGCATCAAATAAATGTAAAATAATTAGATTAAATGCCTAGTACATCTAGCACTAACTAGTGACAACAGTGTCGATGATTGGACTAGTGGCACACATCCCTAGTTTAAACCCATCAACATGAAAATGTCAAAAACTGCAAATCTTCTAATCTTCTAAGGCTGGCTTTAAAAGCAAAAAACCGATTCCCACGTTAAAATGTCCAACCTCAAAATATAACACAAAAGAAACACAAGCTTAATCTGTGCATTTGGATAGTTGTAAGGGTTAAAATCAGGAGCATGGCTGCTTTGAATAATGTATATATAAACACAGAAAGCTGTAGCTAAATGCTGCTAGCCTTCACATTTGCTAATTAAAGCAGACCGCTGTACTGTATGTTGTGCATCTACTGCCTTTTGTAATGGAAATACCTTACAAATAGTATGAATTTGTTTGGTACACAACATTCAGAATATTTTGGTAGGTGAAATTGCGGCATTTCGTTGGTCTTTTACTTAGCACTGTGGCTATTTACAGGCAACTTTAAATCCTTAAAGTTGCCTGTAAACTGAAATTATAACAAAAAGTTGTAGTTCAGGTCAAACCAAGCAGCTTAGACTCCATACTATGAATGTAATCTGAATTCGATACACGTCTATTTTATAAGGGAAGAAACATAACTTCTCTTTGAATAGTGTGCCATTCTGTTTTAAACTAATGCAAAACTATGTGATCTACATGAAGATGACCTTGTTTGCTGCTGAAACAGCTTTAGAGCATTATTTCTAATCTAACCTCAACGACCGGTGAGGCAAGTTCAGATTTGGACTCGTAGTGTGTGAGTAGCTTATCATGTGACTGCACAATCTTGTACTCTCCAACATCAAGTGGAAAACAAATAACCTGTTTTATGGCCTGAGTGTCGTTGTCGTCTTTCAGGGAGAACATCGGGAAGTCATACTCCTCGTAGGACAAGCCATTTCCCAGAGGGTTCCACACGGTCACGTTACAGTGGGCTAAGGCTGGGTCATAGCTCTCTGAATACACGCCTATAGGGGACGCACAGAGAGGGGAAAAACAAAAATTACCATCAGTAACATTAAAGAGACCCCTGATCCAAAGATACAGTTGGATTGTTCCTCATCTACCAAGCATCCAACTTCCCTAAAATGACCCGGAGTACCGTATTTTCACGACCATAAGGCGCACTGTGCTAAAAGGCGCAGTCTCAGTTATGTGTGCCCTTACTGTATTTAACACACACATAAGGCGCACTGGACCATAGGGCGCATACAAGTACCGTATGCGTATTTAAAAATAAAGTGGGAGCAAACGTGAATTCGGTACCTTACTCACATTTCTATTGCCGGTAATCGTCATCATCAACAACACACAAACATACAAGTGTGCATATTTAAAAATAAAGCAGGAGCAAAACTGAGTTTGGTACTCACATTTTTATTACCAATAATCGTCATCATCAACAACACACAAGCATACAAGTGTGCGTATTTAAAAATAAAGCAGGAGCAAAACAAAGTTTGGTACTCACATTTTTATCATCAATTAAACCCATCGAAGTCCTCATCCTCTGTGTCTGAATTGAACAGCTGCGCTAAATCTCCATCAAACATGCCAGGTTCACTGTCTTCACCGTCAGAGTCACTTTCCGTGCCGTGCGGCTCCTCGGAAACGATGCCGGCTTTTGCGAAAGCTCGAACAACAGTGCCAGCAGACATGTTAGCCCAAGCATCTACAATCCATTGGCAAATTGTGGCGTAACTCGCCCGGCGCTGCCTTCCACTCTTAGTGAAACTGTGGTCTCCACCGGTCATCCATCGCTCCCAGGCCGCTCGCAGCCTTACTTTGAACGGGCGGTTCACACCGATGTCCAGCGGTTGGAGTTCCTTTGTCAGGCCTCCCGGAATGACAGCAAGCTCACAGTTCATTTGCTTCACAAGTTTTTTCACATCGGCTGTGAGATGGGCACGCATAGAGTCACAGATCAACAGCGATGGTGATGCGTGGAAAAAACCACCTGGTCTCCTTACATACACCTCCCTCAGCCAGTCTTTCATCATTTCCTCATCCATCCAGCCCTTTTCATTTGCCTTAATGATGATTTCTGCTGGAAACTTCTCTTTAGGCAAAGTCTTTCGCTTAAAAATCACCATAGGCGGCAGTTTCTGTCCATTAGCATGGCAGCCAAGCACAACAGTAAAAGAAGACTTTTCATACCCCGTTGTGCGTATCGCTACCGTGCTGGTCCCCTTCTTCTCCACAGTGTGACTCACCGGGATGTCAAAAGTGAGCGGGACCTCGTCCATGTTTGTGATGTGGCTGGGCTGGATGTTTTTGTCGCCGATGTGTTTGCTGCAGTAGGAGCGGAAGATGGCCAGCTTTTCCTTATAATCCGCTGGAAGTTGCTGCGCTATCGTAGTCCTGGTCCGGATGGAAAAATGGCACAGTTTCATAAAACGAAAGCACCAAGACGGACCTCCTTGGAAATGTTCAATGTTCATCTCTTCAGCTAGTGAAACTGCTTTTAGCCGAATGGTGACCGTCGAAACGCTTCTCCCGCTCGCTCTTTGCTCGATGATCCACCGCTCGAGTCTTTCCTCCAACTCGGGCCACCTCGCCTTATGTCCGCGGAAACTCAGCTGCGTTTTCTTGACCTGCCGGAGCTTGTTTTCCAGCTTCCTCCATTTGCGAACCATCGATTCGTTAATCTTAAATTCTCTCGCCGCTGCTCGATTTCCATGTTCCTCCGCGTAGCTGATGGCCTTCAGTTTAAACTGTGCTTCGTAAGCGTGTCTCTTTGCCATTTTCAGGGTTGTTAAAACAACGATGTCCTGCATAATGCACATACCTGTTCTTTTATACAGGTATGTGCGATTGTCCCGGTATATACGATCAACGCCCACACTTCACCCTTTAACGTTCTCATGGTGTTCTCTACTACGTCCTCCTTACAACACATAGGGCGCACTGCGCTATAGGGCGCGCCGCACTTTTTGAAGAAAATCTAAGACTTTTAAGTGCGCCTTATGGTCGTGAAAATACGGTATTTTGACTGTGTGCTACATGTTACCCCGACTAGACTTAAAGTTTGAATCCAGGACTATTTAATAGTATATGGCGTTAGCAAAGCATCTTCCAACTGTGAAATTACATGTTTTACTTCAGTAAAGGATGTGAATTCCCTTTTTTCTCCTGATATAATGCCGCAGAACTGTGGACTTCACCCCCCTTTCTTTTCCCACATGTCTGCACTGAGTAGGAGATGCTTTGTATCTTACTGTACATGTGTACAGTGACAATAAAAGCCATTCTAATTAAATCTCTGTTGAGTGTAAACAAGACATTTTGCAGACACTGCAATGTTTTAGAAGTCAAGCGCAGAACATGAAATATGACCCAGTTACAACTTGTGGTTTTATGAGCTAAGCTCTCTGAGGATCATCAAACTATAATTTATTTCTGTAGCTTGTGTAAAACTGTGGAGCAAGCCTTAACATGTAACCCCCACCCACCTGAGTTCTCGTTGGGGCAGGTGGTGTGTGGAGAGAAACCCTCAGCTGGATTTGAGCTTGGCGCCACAACAACAACTCCAGCAACCCTACTGGAGCCAGTCTTAAGTTTCATCATGATAGATCTGATGAGCAGACAGCCGGCACACAGTACAGGAGATGATGCAGGTTAAAAAAAAACAAAACACAGAGATCATAGGTGCGTTAATTCTTTTGAAATATGGTTCAAGTTTCTTTCTTTAAGTTTAGCAGCTCCTATTAAACACACATCTATTTTATTATGCATGTAAGTAAATGACAACTTATAGCAGATTGGCCTCCATAACAGAGCCACAGTCCCATTACTTCACTGATTTATTTTTATTACCAAAGTTTTTGTTTTTTGTTAAGTATAAAAAAATATCTAAAATAGGTCTGAAAGAGAAAAATGTCTTACTTTAATTTCTTAAAGTCAACTCCAGTTTGATACTCAAAGTGCAATAATTTATAACATGACATGTAGCATTACCACATGGGCCGACATCAAAAGATAGAAATATGAGCTACTTCTAACCTATTAATTTAAAACTACTCCACATGCGTGTTATTGCTGGGTGTATATGTAGCTGTCTTGCATCACATCTGATTGGCTAGCAGGATCATAGACAGTATACAAAGTGTGGACTAACTGCAGCTTTTACATTTGTTAATTGGATAGTTTCAAACTGCAATTCTGTTTTGATGTCGATTGATTGTTCAAAATAAAACCAAATATGGAGTAAATCAGTAACAGATTTAAAGTGTGAGTAAATGAGGTTTATGTTCACTAAAAACTACTGTGGGGGCTTCCACTACAGGGTGAGACATGTTGAGCGCACCTCGTAAAGAGCGTAGAATCCAGAATCACCATATAAGGAGGGTTGGGACCAGTTTTCAGGACCCAGTCCAGGTTTGCTTCTGATTCGAGCACATGGAGCACACCAACATCACCTGATAAAGACGCTGAAATCCGAAACAAGGAATATATCTGTGTTACAGCTGTCCAAGACATAAATATCCTTAAAAGCTTTTCAATCATTCTCCATTACTTTCATTAAACAGAAGCAAAACTGCAAAACTGGTGAGGCTTTTGTAGTGTGACACCAGCACACACTTCTATGGATATTCAGTTTTTTGATATTCAGGTAGTTATCACAGGAAATATTTGTTTTACTGTGGGCTTTCATCTGTGAGAACTCTTCTGTCACAGCTACACAGATGTGTGTTTGTGAATTTGAACAACTGAAGCAAAAACACAGGAAACACAGGAAGGTGTTTGCAGATTAATGCTCACTAAGCATTTTATTATTGCTCACTGTGTATCTAAGATACTCCAAACTACAACAAATACTTTTATGTAATAGGTTCAACTTGGATAATAATATCAAAATATAATATAATAGAAGCTGATGTACTCACACTGACAGCCAATTTGATGTGTTGCGTTTAGAAGTCGCACACACGGTATAGTGTAATTAAGATGCACATAAATCTTGTTTTCCACTGAATTACAGCTGACACCTGCAAGAAGAAAAAACAAATATTTGAACATACACACAAATTTCATCTTTACTATTCCACTTATACTATTGTCTCCTGATTTGTTTTCTTAGAAATAATTTAAATCAAACTTTCTAAACACTTTGAAACATGCTAGATCCTAATCTACTCCAAGCTTCATTCTGCATGAAGAAACCATGAACTCTGAGCTCCCAGTGCATTAAAAATATCCATACAGAGGTCTGCGCACAACAGGCCAATTTTCCATTTTCTCATTTCTTATAGTTTCCATCGCGAGCCTGGTCCCTGTGATAATGTTATAAGTAGGCAGGTTCCCCAAGCATGACAGCAACACTCATTCTCATTTTTATAACCTGCACTTACAACTAGCTGTGTTTTGACTATTAGACAACACAAAGAGGTCCTTTCCGAGGCCTAGTCAGCACGGCATAAATGTTGCACCAGTTTCCATAGTATACGTGAAGATGCTAACACCCACTGTAATGTTTAAAGGTTGTTCGGGAAACAAGTGAACTGGAGCACAATAACGGAGTTCATCTTTTGATGATAAAGTTTGTATATATATATATATATAAAAATGTGTTGTTAGTTCATTCTCTCTCTTTCTTTAAAAAAAAGAAAAAAGAAAAAAAAGAAAAGTAGCAGAAGCAGAAGCATACACTGAAACATGAGCTCAAAAACAAGGTGTGAACTGAAAACCAAAGAAAGAACCAAGCCGCAGTTTTGGAAATACCCTTATTCACACGTTTTGACACCTCAGTATATATGAATAAAGATCTGGTTGCAGGTTTTTTACAAGTATAGGCCTACTGAGCTGTACAGACAGCGATCACTATTATTTTGCTTCTTTGCTCACCCCTCAGTTCACAAAAGAGAAACAAGGGTTACTCCTATTATACATCCAAAGATTCCTCCTTGAGAGTTAAGATGCCTGTTTACCCACATTGAAATTAGAGGAGCTTTTCCTTTAACATGCTTTGTAGAAATAATTTTCAAATAAATCCTGCGTCACAGGTCGCTTATTTAACGTCTTTTATTTGGATAATAATAGAACTAGGTTCTTTATGACATGTAAGCAATACAATGCTGCTTTTATTCCCCAGGTAATATATGGTACGAAACTGTGCTTAAGTATTGTGTACAATACAATACTTCGGGGTTTCAAACTGTCATCCTTCAAATGTTACACTATAACAGCATCTAATCGCTCATGAATTAATACTGCTGAAAGTCAACAACAGAAACATACAGCAACAGTCTAAAAACAGGCCAACGGATCCCATTCAGACAACGGGGAGGTTGTCGGCTTTAAAATTTGCAGTGAAGTTGTAAAATACTTAATGTGTTTCTAAATCTTGATATGCTTGAGTCATAAAGACATAAAATATTCTTGGTATCTGGGTTCAAAAACTTTACATGAGAAGGATCAGTGTCCTCGCTTTAACCTGACCTCATGGTTTCATCTTTTTAACATGGTCCAGGACAGCATTTTCAAATGTACGTTTTTGCACTTCAAGAAGCGGTATAATTCATAGCATTGTTATTATTAATTATTTTACATAAATAGGGTTCCTGCATACCAAAGAATTTGCTGCCTAACAAAAAATAGGAACACATCAACCAGATGATCTATAAAAGCGTGAGGACAAAGTTGTTATTGAGACTAAATCCAAAGACGTTTGCGAACACCAGCTAAGGTTTTAAAAAAGGGTAATGGGCACCACAGATATATATTCTGACTTCATCTTAACTACTCAACAAACTATTTCTGAAAGCATGCTCAAGTTTTTTCTTTTTACACAACACTTTTATCAAACTTAAACTATAGTAAGTTCAAGAGTTATTACAGTTCCTTATTTTCTAAATATTTCAATTCTGTTTCGTTTCCTACTTTTCATACTGGGTAGGCTCAGTTGTTTTTAAGCTTTTATTGTTTAAAAACATTTTTTTAAGTAATTTAAATGTTAGTGTTAGTTGTCTTTATTATAATAATATGTCTGACATTTCTTTTTATCAAAATACTAAAAATCACTCAACACTAAAGTAAAGGTCACGTTTAGAATGAAAAGAAAGCACAATTGTTCGGGGGTTTTTTGTAACTAATCTCCCCACAGCAACAGAAAGGGGAAATGAGAAACAGATTTTTTTTTCATCTCAAATGATGCTATGTTTGCTCACCTATGTGCCGATTTACCAGGATATTCTAAATGTTTGAAAGTGGCTTGTCTTCTGTTTAATTTCATTAGAGAGTCACGTAAACTACAAGAAATATGTATATAATGTATATAATCTGGTGTAGCGGTCCAGCCTTTAATCCCTCCGGGGGCGGCCGCAGCGGTGAAATCACGAGCGGTCACGCTGATGCTGAGTTAAGAAGAGGGCTGACCCAATCTGTCACTACAAAATCACCACAAAGGCTTAATTAACACAATAGATGCTGTGTTTCTTTTGCACATCCACTTGTTTAAAATGCGTAGAGAACAGTCGAAGCACCGAACTCAGTTGAAAAACCCATTTTAAAACCGGGACATAGATTTTAAAGGCAGACAGAAAACCTCCTGCTAACGCTAATTTAGCCTAGCATTCAGCTAGCACCGGACACAAAGAAGTCCTCGAAGCTAACCGCCCGAAAGCGAAACACATTTCGTTCTTCAGCAGTTAGACGAAGACACAAGTTTAGCAACAGGGGAATACAACTCACCTATGAAAAACAAACAAAATATCAAGTTAATGATCCATTTATTCGACAGCAAATCCATCTTCCTGGTTTGAAAAGCTGAAAACACAACAGGAAGTGTTGACATGGGGAAACATCCGGGTTTTGCTGTTTGGGTCCGGTTTACAGAAAAAGGGGCGGACTCAGATGGACTGAAGTTATGTATTATATATATTCTTTAAATGGTAGATTTTGATTCAGCTATGTTTCAGTTAGTTTGTTTTTATTGTTTTGAAACTTTTTATAAAATTTGTGACGGGCAAAGTTTTAAAAGATCAGATATTAGATTAGATCACACATTTTTTTAATAGAAAGTGGAACGCTTCATGCTTGATTTGTTGACAAGTTTGAAATACTAGCATAGACTAAAAGCTATGAATTTCCATAATATTTTGATATTAATTTTAGTTATTTAAGTACAAAAAATTGTTTCAGTTAATTTTTGTATGTATGTATGTATGTATTTAGAGTATTATCTTTATTTGATATGACTTAACCAACATGTCATTGTTTAATTTTGTTAACTATATTGGTGTTTTGGACATGACAGAAGAGAGTAATTCAGTTTTCAGACACATTGGGAGTGATACAGTCCTGCAGAGCAGAAACTGACTTGTGATGCTAAATGTACAGTTATCAAAAACATCTTGTAAGGGGGAAATCCATTTAAAATAAATCCGTAGTTGAATGAATTTAATGTAATGTAAGCCACTGAAGCTTTTAACCAATAAACAAAGCCTTTATTTTAGTTTGTTTTATTAAAGTGTTCAAAATCCTGTGGGATGAGCTTCTTTTCCTTTCAATGAAAGAGAGATTATATATTTCCCCCCGCTTTTTCTTCTTTTTTTTTTTCTTTCTCTAACATCTGCCAGAATGTGTTCTGGGTAATAATGACAGTGCTTCCTTTTACAGGTAGAGGGCAGACTGTCAAAATGAGAACTTTGCACATTATAAAAGGAACCACATTTTCAGTATTTAACAAGAATCGGGTCAGGTGTAACAGGTAACCATATAACAAACTTGACTGTGAATGTCACCCCCTTATTTTCAACTTGTAATGCCAACTAAGGAGCCAGTTCACTGTGTAGGCTTTTCCATTTTCATTCCTCATGACTCATCCTTGAGGTGCACATCAAATGTTCCCATTTCACTTCCTTCTGCAGACACCATAGCGTATTAAAAACACGACAAAGATGGCCCAACTCACACACTTCATTTGTGTTCATAAAAGGACCTTTTTATTTTATCGTTTCCCACAGATACACAGCGTACTGCTGTTCATTTTCCATTATTCACGTCATACAAGTCAGGAGCGGGTTAACAGTACGGTTTTACAGCTCTAATAAAGCACACAGTACTGTGTTATTGATGCAGCAGTACTTACAACAAAAAGCTTTTAGTAGGATCAGTGATGAACAGGAATAGATAGCTGAGAAAGGATTTAAAGAGGTTTAACAGCACTGTGAGCAAACACATATATAACTGCTTCCATTTCTCATGCAAATAATTGTATCATTACTACAACAAAGTAAGAGTGGAAGTGTTTTCATTTTTTTTTATCCTCTCAGCGGAACTGAAGTGGACTCACACGCAGACCAATCACATCCTTGCCGATCTCCGTCGCCTAGAAAAAGAGGAGACATTAAAAATTAGTGGGTTGGGGGGGGGGGGGGGGGGGGGGGGGGTGGTAGTTATAGCAGAGATGGGCATTTAAATAAATAAAAAGGAAAAGTGAAGGCAGCATATTTAATGATATAAAAATAGAAGCAGGAGCTTAGAAGTGGTTAATAAAATTTCTGCTACTTTGTCATGACAACCACATCTGAAGATTTGAAAAGGTTTCCACTCACTAAGCTGAAAGTGAACTTGACTGATAGTATTGCCTTTTTTCTTGCAAATCTTCAACAGATATTACTGTATTAATATTATTTATTAATAATTATTGTTATTATTATTAGCCCTTATTCCCTGACTGAAGAGAAAATACCTTCAAACATAAACAATTTACCAGGTGTTCTCATTAAAGATGGTTACAGTTTCAGATCTGAGTGATCAAGAAACTTGAGCATTCAGACCAAATGTTCTCTCCTTTACTAAATGATGGTCCCTAAAATTTTATATACACATTTGTTTGGTCTACCTGTGTGACCCTGCAGATCTGGCCTTTGTAAGGGGGGCAGTAGCAGGCTCCAGACAGAGGGCACTTCTCAACGGGGCGTCCGCGGTACAGGGGAACGTAAGAGGCAGCGCACAGGTCAAATGGATTGTGGGGGTCGTAGTTCAACTGGTGGGCGTCTGTCAAGTTCTTCTCACAGGCTGCCAAAATCTTGCGAGTCTAAAGAAGGAAATATTTTTGCAAAGGAGATGATGGCAAGAGAATGACACCAGCACAATAAAGGCCATCTAATAAAGACAATTATAAAATAAAAAAAATAAGTTATGAGTGATGAACAACTAACCTGCTGTGCAACATCTGGCTTGGGCCCAAGTTCGAGGAGACGTCGTGCGAAGCCTGCAGCTGTCTTAAAGTTACGCAGTTTGAAGAAGAGGTTCAAAGCTGTGCGCAACACTAACACCATGTGGACTGGCTGGAGATTACAGTGGGTGAAGTAAGCAGCCATCTGCAAGGAAAACAAACATTTTTTTGAACATTTTCATCATGCTTTGGTGATTTTTTTGTGTGAATCAGTGAAAGCTTCATTGTGTTTTTTTTTTACCTCACACAACCTCTTCTGCTGTTCCAAAGTGTCTTTAGGCAGCTTCTTCCTCTCAGTCTCCATGGTCAGACCCACTATGTACTCTCTGCATATTGTAATCAGCTGCTGAGCCTAAAACACATACAACCCAGTTAAGTATCTGAGCACATATAAATGTGTATCAGCATGTCAACAAAATTAGTTTATCTGAAAGCCACAGGAGCCATGAGGATCATACAGGCAAGCTTATTAGGTCCATTACAAATGGATTTTAGAGATTAAACAGATCAGGTTCAAGGCATGCTTGTTGCTTACCTCTGCAATCTCCTGTTTGTTATCAACCACCAGCAGGGGTACAGACAGAAGGATGACTCTGAAGCGCTCAACGGCGTCCTCAAATCGTCCGGCTGTGGTCAGCTGGTAGCACTGCTGCAGGCGGGAGATGAGATCAGAGAGACGCAGGCCCACAGCAGGCAGCCCCTGCTTTGCCCCACAGTCCTGAGAAGAAAATCAAAGATAAAAAAAGTCATTTTCTATTTTGTGGAATCAATTAGAAACTATGAAGAAAAGGAGCAGATATATCAATAAAAAATACATCCACCAAATAGACAGCTGTACCTTCCAGTTCCTTTGTGGGTGCCCACGCAGGCAGGGCAGGGATGGCAGCCCCAGGTAAGATGTGCGTCCTCTGGACAGAGTCTGCATGAAAAGCGACTTATAGGGGCCAAAGTCCACAACTCCAACCTGGTCGTGGAGCAGCTATGGTAGAAACAAGCAACAGTAATTAACCATTTATGCCTTCCTTTTTAAACGATGATATATGTTATCAAAGGGAACCAAAAATAAATAAACTGTGTTGGAAAACACTATGAGCGGACCCTCATTGCAGTTTCAAAGGAGCCGGCCAGGATATGATCCACTGGCAGCTGGGAATTGTTGCACCACATCTGGGTTGGACTTGTGCCCTTGGTTGGTGGGACAAAGAAGCCGTCCTCTGTTCCTCCACCTGCACCAACTGGTACATCCTGTTGATTGGTGTAAAGATAGTATAAAGTACTCAGCTTTATGTTCTTTTCACATTTAATATGAGAATTTTTCTCTCTCTCACCAGCTCTGGAGGAAGATCCAGGTCTTCCTCAACATCCCATCCTCCTCCTTCCTCTTTCCCCAATCCTTCCTCTCCTAATCCTTCCGGAGCATCCACAAAGCCATCTGTGAAGAAGAGAGGGAAAGATACACATTTAATATTTTTAGGCTCAAGCAGTACACTGAAAGTTTGAAAAAAGAAAAGAAAAAAATAGAAAATGATTTGTTAAAATCAGTCGGAATTTACCTTCATCCAGCTGAAGCTCAGCATCATCTCCCCAGCCCTCGCCTCCTGAAGTATCCATGTCCAAGTCGGCAGCCATCTGACCAGCTTTCCCTACAACAGGTGAACAACAGGTGCCCATATTAAATCCCACACGTTTCTACAATTACTTCATCTTTGAATTCCTTTAAAAAAAGCAACACTGTTGCATATTAGAAAGATATTAAAAAAAAAAAACAACCAGCTGTTTTAAAAGCAATCCAAGTCCAGGCAGAAAACTCAGCTCAGACCATGGACGTGAGTCTTTGGATATCTGGATCCAGATTGTATTGTGATATTTTCTTGAGATCATCAAAGGGATATCTCAGTTTTTCTTATTTAAATCTGGTATGTATTTGCAAAGATATGTCAAACATTATCCTATCTAGCAATGCTAAAGAATCGTTCCAAATATTCATCAGCTGATCACTTTCAGGTTGGGCCAAGTTGCACCTCTAATAAGGTTTTGCTCCATATGCAACTTTTGACTAACCTGCTAACAAACAGACAAAACCCAACCAATCACATAACCTTGTTCGGAATTAAGTATTAAGTGTCTCCATTCTTGGTTCCATTTGAACAAAGTTAACATGGATGAAACTTTAAAGTATTATGTTCCTTTTCAGTCCATCGTGGCTCTTGACTTACCCTTTGCTGCAATAGCTCCCTCAAAGAAGCCCTTTGAGACGGTGAGCAGAGGCCAGTTAGTGTCTAGAGGGTTGATGGGTGGAGGTGGCTGCAACAGCTGTGCATTAGGATCAACCTCTGGCACCTAAAAGTTACATAATAAACCATTTTTAAATTAAAATTAAGCAATAATTATGTTATTTATCAACATGAATTACTGTATTGTTAAAAAAAATACATATTAGGTTCACTGCTTCTGCATGTTATTGTTTCCCATAATTTGTGTAGGAAGAATGTTTTGTGAACACACCGTCTCCTTTTCTGGGTCAAACGTCTCTTTTAGTGCCTCAGCCTCTTCATCCAACCCGTGTGTGGCTGCAGTCAGGTAGGCCAGAGACTCTGCAAGCATGCACACAAACAATTTTGCATGATAACTTGTCATTTTACTGCCATAAAGGCTGGCAAACAAAATACGACAGAATATGAGTGAATGTTGACAAATTAACTCACTTTGTCCACAGTTCTTCAATATTCTAACCCTTTCGCTGACGTCTCCCAGGTAGAGTGCTGCCTGGTAGTGACCGCTCATGTCCTTTCTGATCTCAGCTACACAGACAACACAGCCATTAGAAATACTGAAAGAGAACATACACACCTTTGCAACATGTAACATAAAGAATAGACATCCTCACTCACCAATCTTCATCATCTTGCGTAGCTTGGCCAAGTTACCAGTGATGAGGTAGAGGAAGGTGAGCTTGTCAAAGTTCTTGGTCCTCTGATAGCACATTTCCACGACCTGGTGGTGACCCTGCAGCAGTGCTGCCTCACCCAGACGCTCCCAGCAGCTGCGCTCATCCAGGGCTTTGGCTGCTTCCAGAGCCACCTGGAAGTACAGAGATGAGATTTTTAATTTTGCACACAGATCTCGGTCTCACTGTGATTTGATTAGAGCTCATCATGCACAAGACTTCCATCCTTATCTTAAAAAAAATGATAGAATAGGTACAGCAGTCTTTGAGTACTGCTGCCAGCTCACCTCGATGTTCCCACACTCCAGAGCCAGGCTAAAGCGCGTCTTCTCATCTTTGACGAAGTGCAGTGCTACCTCGGGGTAGCCCTTCTTCTGCAGATAGGCAATGATGGACTGACCTACCAGTTTGGCATTGCGCACCATGTGGAGCACCTGAAGAGTAACAGGAATGATCTCAGAATTAGGAATCAAATGATTCCTGGCAAAAATGTAATGCTGTTTAATATGAAACTCAGATTATCACTGCACAGTTCTGGTGTTTAATCTCCTTAAATATACTCAGATTATCACTTCAAGGACACCACCCTTAAGAACCGACCTCATCATATTTGCGATTGACCAGGGCCAGTTTGAAGCGGTACTCTGTGGGGTCGATGGTGAGCACACGGGGCCTGCACTCCCTGTCCAGGCAATAAACGCTGTTGCCTCTCACGCGGGTCACATAGATGGGCAGGTCCAGGGTCCTGATGATGCCATGATCACTACAGGAACACAAAGAATATCCTAAGTTAGACATTTTACACTGAACTGATGCTTTCTAACTGTGAAAGATTTGAGCTTTTCTGTCCAGAGAATTTAAAGCAAACAAACTTGTATTTGTCTTTAAAACATAAAGTTGGAGCTTTGTTTTTGCTCAAATCTCTAACTATTCTAAGTCACTGCTGTGCTTATTTTAAAAGACATGTGGGAGCACAACACTATCAAAGAAAACAAGCACTAAGGCAACATTTTAGCTCACAACTTTCTCAGTGACAGCTTATTTTGTTGAAGCTCTACAGGTCTGTGTTAAGAGGTTTCTGTCCCCAGAGACTTGTGCCTGTGGGAATAAATTAACACTGCCTTTTCTAAGCAGCACATACCCAGACGTGAGGGCGTATTTGATGTGGTTGGAAGTGGTGTAGATAAAGACTCCGCTCTCATCCCAGGCTCCACTCTTCACTCTGATGTTCTCGTGAATGTTGCACAGACTTTCCAGTTTACGGTTGCAGATCATAATTGCTGAAGGGAAGGGAAGAAAAAAAAAGAGAAAAATCAGATTTAGAGCTTCCTTTGAGAACCAGCAGAGAAAACTTTCAGGTTTGAATATTTGTTGGTCAAATCTGCAGATATTCATCTCATCCACTCACCGTGTTTAGCCAGCAGAGCCACGTGGCTGGTGTCTGCGCTCCACACCACGTACTTGACCTTAGAGATTTTCACGGTGGCCAGGGAGCGTTTCTGCTGCACGTCAAACAGCGTGACGCCATCGGCATCACGCAGCAGCAGTGAGCCTGTCCCGGCGTAGAAGATCTCCTCACAGCTCGGCACCTGGACTTTCTTCACAATTTCATTCTTCAGATTTTTAATCAGCAGCTGCAATGGAGAAATGAAGAAAGCACTGTGATGAATAATTATAGATTAGGACAAAAAGCAAAGTAAAAAGTTTTCTTCAAATATTTGCAGGCTTCACAAGTCACATAATGGACTCTTGATTGTTTCATTCGGAGATTAACGTGCCAGACTGCCTTTGATCGATCATTTGTAAAGAACAAATGATTTACTGATCAACACTTTCAGTTCTTTTTATAGAATTAACCAACTTTTCAAAAAATCTTTTAAAAAGGGATTTCCTATATATTTCACTGCTTTGTAAACTTTCATATGCACTTACAGAGTGCATACGGTCCAACACAGCAAATCTGTTCCTGGCCACCCAAACGGCTGTCAGACCAGAAGACCTTTTCCCCTCCGGTGCTGGAATTTAAAAAGAAAACGCAGCCTCTTGTTACTTCATTCAAGGAGATACAAACTGGAGGCATATAACATTCAATAAGTAAAGGGAAAAAAAAAACAAATGTTTTTAGAGTGTGAGAAAAAACATAATTAAACTGTTGGGGTTTTTTTTGTTTTTTGTTTGTTTGTTTTTTTACCATCGGGGTTCTGAGAGTCACTTTCTTTGGGAATTGAGTACAGGTCATAGGTGCTGTTCTCCAGGTTGGTTGCTCTCTGCAGGAGGTAAAGAGCATTTCGATAAACAGATGCGAACCAACACACTTAACTGAGCAGTAAGAGATTAATGTGTGCGAGTGCATTTTCACTGAGAGATACTTACAGTGCAGAGCAGGACAGCATTCTCAGCGGGATTATAAGACATGCTGAACACTGGGAACTTAGACCCACTAAGTTAAGGAGAAGGTAAAACAGGTAAAATTGTTATTTTAAACTAGACAGATTTTCATTTAAAAACAAAAAACCCACGAACGACAAAAAACAAGCACTAGCCCATAATTTCTTAGACCAATTTCTTTTTGGTCTAAGAAAGGAATTCTAAGAAATTGCACTCAAAATGCTATCTCATGCACACCACACCTACCTGCGCAGCTGCATAACAGCCGTGTCTTTGCTGCTGTTGAAGTCCAGCTGGCGGAGGAAGCGATCCTTGACGTAGTAAAGCATGTTGCCATGTACGGCGTAGGCTGGACGTTCACGCTCCAGCTTGAACACAATCATACCACTGTCATGACCTTAAGGACACAAAACAAACCATTCGTCAGTGCAAATTTCACACGTACACACTGTATTTTTTCCCCTCCTCAGGAAATACATGCTAGACATTTCCTGTTATTAGGCCATGTGAACTTAAGAGAACCATTAAAATCTTCTTTTTTTTTTTATTTTCCCTGATATGCAAAGGATCAGCTTCAAAACTAACCAAACAACTACTTTCCAAATTGATGTTTGAACTGTTAATGTTCCTGTTTTGATCAGATCACTGTCTGCACTTACCTGCAGCAAACAGGTTGAGGTTTGGGTGGGCACCCAGCACCCAGAAGCGGTCGTGATCACGGCGGAAGGTCTGTACTCCGGTCCTTTTGGACATGTCCCACACCCGGATGCTCTTGTCCTCAGAGTTGGACAGAATGAGCTCCTGGCGTGGGTGGAAGATGGCACAAGACACGTTGTTGTAGTGCCCACGGCATGTATCGAGCTCCCATGCCTTGGACTCTGAACACAGGTGGGGGGGAAAAACAAAAAAAAGGAGAGATAATTAAAGACAAAAAAGAAGCAGAAACATTTACAGCAGGAAACAATTAGTGAAGTAGTCAGCTTAATGAAATACCTACTTCTTGGCACATAACAGAAAAGTCAGGGGTTTTAGCTTCTGTGAACATCAACTTCTAACACTCATGTCAAGTCACTCACCATTCATCCTCCAGATCTTCACCTGCCTGTCATCAGCTCCAGACACAATGAGAGGCATGGTGGGGTGGAAGGCTGCCCAGTTGACCCCACGATCGTGACCCTGAACATAAACATAAGCTCAAGTCACACAGACAGCTGTCATAGCATGGCATCAATCTATATGAAACTAAACTGTGTTACTCTCCGTGAAGCCATTATAGTACCATTAAATAATTAATATATCACACAGAAACCATAAAATAGTACATTAAAACAAAACCCAAGCAATGTAGTTTTATTACCTATAACTGAATATTTCTGACCTTAAGTCATAATCACATACCCCTAAAAAAACAAAAAAAACAAACAAAAAAAACCAAACAACCCACAGATTCAACTGCCAGCTCGGGCTAAAAGCTGGTGTTTTCCACAGACAGAACTGCATCATGGACTTTTTTGATGATTTGAAGAAACCTCATTAATGCTAATTAATCATTAAAAAAACAAACAAACAAACAGGAAATCCAAACAATATGTGAGCGGAAGACTACAAACTGACATTTCCCTGTAATGAGATACCAGGAACATATGAAGGCTCCCTCACTGGTAACCTTTAAAGGCTGATTCACTCAAATGACCACAACGTTTACAAAAGCTACAAAGTTGCTTCTCACCTCGAGGACGTGTTTAACAACAGCATCAGAGGCACCAAACAAATCAACACCAGAGATGCCGCGCACCTCTGTCTCCACAGCACCTGGAGACAGGTTCTTCTTCCTCAAACCTGGAACCATCAGAGAGCACCGCGTGCAAAGGGGGGAGCCATAACCAAATTAGACAGGGCACAATAGAGGATCGGAACATGGGGAAAAACAAGATACACATTATTTAGATATCAAATTTGGAGAATCATCATTGGAGAAAAGAGGCCACAAAAGGGGGGTTTAAAAAACAGAGCGCACTTTTGTACTACTGAACACACACACAGGTTTGAAACACACCAACACAACCTCTGCTTTCTCATTGACTGCCAGCTTGAGTCTGGAAACAATCATTCCTGCAACAGTGCTTTGATTGGTTTAATTAATCATCAGATTACAGAAGAAACCGGAGTAACTTGTGATTTGGATGGATAGCAGAGCAAGGTAGCTGATTATTTCAGAGACTCAGCAAAATCAGGAAATGAAAAAAGATGGAGAAAACACAGCTTGTATTCATGATTCTTGCCTGTTAAAACAATGTGGTGAGCAGATAGTACAACAGCACAGAGAGAGATGACATGGGAAACAGAAATGACACTAGGAACCCATGTGCAGGTGTGGATGTTTCCAGGGAGAGCATGGGATAAGGAGGACACAGGGAGTGCGTGGACTTGGCTGATGGAGGTGGAGTGGGTGGTAGCTAGCATTGTAAAGGTGAGCCTCGATGGGGCGTTGAGTATCAGGACTATGAGTCTTGGAGTTTGCTTTCTTAAAGGCTCATGCACATTTCAGTCACAATGTTTAAATGACGTGCAGTTAGTATAGTCTGAAATGCCACAATTACTGGTTAGGAATGAGGATGACAACAATAAGTTGCAATGACTACAGGAAATATAAACCTGTAGTATATTTCATGTTATTTTTTTAATAGTAGAGCCAGTCGTGCAAATGTCATAGGTCATATAGAAATATGGGACAGCCAGAAAGTTTAAGTGTATAAAAAAGATTAACTCTTTTTTAACCAATTAATGTTTTTTGGATGCAAAAGCAGTATGGATTTTCTATATTGTGAGTATGAGTGCAAAGTGACCCCCTTAAAGCTAAACTTTAAACTTACTATGTATTTATCATAAAAAAAATGAAAACACATGCTGCAGTTAAGTCATGTGATAGACAAGTTAGAAAAAAAAAAAAAAAGTACAAATGGATGCAACCATGCTCAAGTTAAATGACATAAACCCAGGATTGGTGAATGTTAGAACTTATGCATGTTCACATGAAAGGAAATGAAAGCAAATGAGTGCAGTTAATCTAAAGACAAGAAACAGGAGAAAGAAAAATGACAAGATTTTTACAGCATGCACAGGCACAGAAACACCTCTCCAATTATCCATCCATGTGGATTTTATCCTTTCACTGTGTATCTAACCCAGAGGTGGGCAACTCCAGGCCTCGAGGGCCGGTGTCCCTGCAGGTTTTAGATGTGTCCTTGAACCAACACAGCTGATTTAAATGGCTAAATTAGCTCCTCACCATGTCCTGAAGTTCTCCAGAGGCCTGGTAACGAACTAATCATGTGATACAGGTGTGTTGACCCAAGGTGAGATCTAAAACCTGCAGGACACCGGCCCTCTGGGCCTGAAATTGCCCACCCCGATCTAACCTGTAAGGCCTTTCTCCTTTCAGAGCTTTTATTTACAGTGTTGTATTAAAATAATAAAAAAAAATAGCACACCATAAATTTGTTCCACTGCATCTAACTCTCTTACCATCTATCAAAAGAGAGGTGTTTCTGCAAACAGCCCACAGAGTTTTATCCTCTACAAGTTAGAGAGGAAGAAGAGGTTTAGGACTTCACTTCGGTCCTGCTCCTGTTTTCTTCCTCCTCATCTGTACCACTCTGCTCCCAACCCCTCCCCCAAAACCCAGCCCGCTGTCCTCTGGTCGGCCATCCCCAGGCCCTCACCGGAGATATCCCACACTCGCACAGTCTGGTCCAAACTGCCCGACACCACCAGGTCCTCAGATGGGTGGAACTGGGCACACATCACGTAGTGGTTATGGCCAGTCAGCACACTGCAGAGAAGAAAGAAATAGGAAACATAAGAAATCAGGGCAGACCACTCATTTTCATTATTGTAAATTTTAACAATTTTCATTCTTCTGTTTATTTAAAATCTCAATTAAACATCCTAACTATGTGCAAGTTGTGAGAAACAACAGTTTAAACTTTACACAGTGTCTTACCAGACACACGTCCTGGACTGCCAGTTCCAAATGCGAATCGTCTGATCATCTGAAGCACTCAGAATCCAGGGGTACTCCTACAGGCAAGGTGACAATTAATGTAATAACTTAAGTCTAAATTGTTCTAACATAAAATACAAAAACACCCAAAAACAGAAAGAAGTACTAATCCAGTGGGGTGACAATATAAAGGAAAACCCCTTAAAGACAAAGTGTTTACCATAATATGTAGTACTGTACTGAATCCCAGCTTTAGTGTTGTTTACATTTGTACAGTGCTCCACCATCACAAATACAACTAATGATTTCTATCTTGGACTTGGAGACAACATATCTTAAATGATGGGCTAAGATCTGGTGACTGGAAAAGCCATAACATACAAGTTGCATAATTTAATCTAATCCAGATTGGTGGAGGCCATTCTGGAAGAGAGCACTTCACAGGATAAAAGGTGATAATTTTGTATACCTCCATTGATTTGGACAAGTAGTTCAAAATATGAGAGTCACTGTGGGAGTCAAAGGTTCAAGGTTTTCCTATAATTTGTCACTTGTCCATTTTCTATGTTAAAACGGCAGGACAACTCACATGGTGAAAGAAGGTGGTTCTGATGTAGTCAAGATGCCCAAGGAGGGTGAAGAGACAGCGCCTCAGCTTGTAGTTCCACACCTGTACACAACAAGAATATTTACTCAGCTCTCACCTAGGTTTCATATTACAGTAGTGCATTAAGACATGGCAGCACCTTTGACGTTTAGGCAAAATATTAGAAATCCTGAGTATGAGATACTGCCTCAAACCAAATAAATACAAAAATAAGCACTTGAACAACATTTATCCAGCTTCATGACATTTAATGAGAGTCTTGATGCCACAGCAGTCCCACCTTGATTTTGTAGTCATCTCCTCCAGACACAAACAGTGGCTGCTGCTTGTGGAAATCAATCCCTCTTACAGGCCCTGATGTGAGATACCACATTAAAATCACACCTCATTTCCATTAATAACACAGTTTGTAAGCTAAAGCAGCGTACTCCAGCTAAAACACCGTCTTACCGTCATGCTCATCGAATTTGTCAATAAGTGTACACATCCGATAGTCCCACAGCTGGATGACTCCGTTGTGCAAACTTGCAAGAACCCACGGCCGTTTGGGATGGAAGCTCAGGCCTGAAATGTAAAACAGCTCATCAGAGCTCTTACAGAAGAGGCTATTACACTTCAGACGACCAGCATCATCCTAATTTACAGCGGCTTTTTAAACATGCAAAGTGATGTTAGCCGGACAGCTAAGGACACGTACAACTACTGTCCATTTATCGCTACATCTGAATAAGACATAATAAAGACAAATTAGTTACAGACAGTCGGAGAAAAAATCTATTTAAAAACAAGAATAAAGAGAGAATTCTGGCTGAATAATCAACCGAGGACGATAACGTCAACTAGCTAACGTTAGCTTCTTTGCTAATAAGTAGCTAGCAGACTCTTACCTTTGACACGGGCCGACTTCGTTTCAAATTTTGTTAACATCGTTACTGGTGAACCGCAAAGCTCTTCTTTTTAATGCTGAGACAAAACTCAGTCAGAGCAAATAATTAAAAAGGACGAAACTTTGCAGATTGGTTGAATCAAGCAGCCTGACCACCTTCGCCCATTTAGTTGATTCTCCTTTTTCCTGACACGTAGTCCGTTTTGTCTTCCGGTTTTGAACAATAAAGTTTTGCGACGAAAATCTGACCCAGAAAGTTCCACGGCAGCGGCGCGTAGAAATGTAACCCATAGACAAGACATCCGCGACTAAATGCCGTCATAAAAAATCTAATCTGTAAATTGCTAAGCACTTCCTAGACGTACGAAATAAGTATACGGACTCGGATAAAGAGTCATTAGCTTCTTTAATAAAGCGGTAAAAATCTAAGAGACAAAGAGGTTATTCTT
The DNA here is from genome assembly GCF_057381915.1 of Diplotaxodon limnothrissa. Lineage (NCBI taxonomy): Eukaryota > Metazoa > Chordata > Actinopteri > Cichliformes > Cichlidae > Diplotaxodon > Diplotaxodon limnothrissa. Next base: position 9,104,948 of record NC_140613.1, read on the forward strand.
TAAAATGTCAATGTCATGAACTCGCAAATTGTATGAGATTAAAGTGACAAATTTACAATTAAAAGAACTTAATACGTATTGATCAATACATTGATTTGTTTTCTTCCTAAACAATTATAAAATTCCTTATTTCTAAAACCGACTGCAAGTAATAATTTGATGACGTCATCTGCTGCAGACACGATACGTGGCACGCGGGGGCGCCTGTAGTGTGAAGTAATGCATTTCCACTGGATTACAAAAAAAACCCCAAAAAGCAAAAAAAAAAAAAAAAAAATCAATAATCTAGGATTGCTACGAAAAGAAAGTGGACTTCTACACATTTTTTTCCTTTTTAAACGTCTCAAAATACAGTTGTGATCAGAAGTTTACACACACTTATTCATAGGCATGAATATCGTGATAATTTGGGGCTTTTAGTGATTTCTTCGACCTGTTCTTTTTCCAGGTTTGGCTGATAGGACATCATACATCTTTAATGACTTTAAAAAACAGTCAGAATAATTCTTACTGGATATTTGACAACTCTTATTGTCAGACTTGGTAGAATTCATTTATAGTGACTGGTTTCATAATCATAGTCTACAGATTTTGAGGTCAGGGCTTTGAGAAGGCCATTCCACTGTCCTGTTGGAAGATCCAACCATGTTTCAAGTTTCAAATGTGTAGCTGTTGATTTGAGGTAACATTAAAGAATTTAGAAGTAATTCTCTTTCTTCATTTTTCCATCCACTTTGTCCAGTGTACTCATACCATTAGCAGCAAAAAGCCCCAGAGTATGATACTATGATACTACTTTTGTCATGTTAAAGACATTGTGAAAGAAGCCATTAAAAGCCCCAAATTACAGTGACATGTTCAAAATGAGTGTATATGAATTTATTATTTATTAATTATTTATTACTTGAGGATTTAAATTTGAAAAATCCTTTTACTTCATTTACTGCAGATTTTCTCCAGTAATGCAGCATATTTTATAAAAGGACCACAGCTTTAGGATCATGACTACCGCATACACGAACTGAAGTGCAGTAAGCTTACAGTAAAACTTGTCTCTGAATGCAGTTGATTATGACACAATATTTCTACTCATGTTCCATAAGCAGTATGAAAGAAATGACAAAAATCACACCGGGAACAATTGCAGTATATCATTAGTTTTATTTTATATATTTACAGAAGAATAGTGTCAAAAAGGTTTTATTATCATCATTCTTTTTATTATTTTTAACGGTGCTGTGGGAAACATTTGCATCGGCCCTGAGAGTTGAGTCCCACCCCACACTGGGATGAAACCACAGGTCTCTGTGAACCTCTGCAGCAGAACTCCCCTCAGCTGATGTAAATCGCATCTCTTCTCAGCACATGGCTGACTGATTCCTTTCACAGAACCCTTTATTATACAGTCACTGATGGGCTGGTGCTCGTGTGATATCTAGATCTCTCTCTACAGTTACAGAAGTCAACTGTTGTCCGCTACACAAACCCGACAGCCACTGCCAGAAAGTGCCAACATCAGGTTGTTGATGTCTTACCCAATAGCGCATCTCCATGATTTAGTCACCTCTTTCTCTCTCCCTTTTATGTAACACAATGTGATGTTTACTACACTGTCTGTCGCCTTCTCTGGAACAAACATGACGCACTTTTATAGGGTTTATTTTCATGCCCTCAGGTGATTATTGTTCCCCAGCGGGGACCCCATACCAAAGGAAAACACCATTTTGCACATTGAAAACACTGGGAATCACAGGGAAGCACTTTGCACAGTAACTCTACACTATAATGATCACTTCAACCACAGCAAAGGCATCCAGGAATCATCAATCACTTCAAATCAATATTTTGGAATGAGGAATAGCGAATGGTCTTATTAAATTAGCTGGCTTAGTTTTAAGAGGTAAAGGAAATCTCTTATGAGAGCTCCACTCCTCTTTAGTTGTTTTAGTCTTTTAAATAACTAACAAATGTACACATTTTTCATAGTTTTCTAGCATGTTAACCATAAACTTTCTAAATTAAAGCTTTTATCTTAAGTGAAATGTTAGAAAACAATCACTTGGTGCCAACTAGGGATGTTATTGCAAATTCACACCATTTTAAAGCCGATCGTAGCTGAATAATAGATGAAATTTCACGTTCTAATGAAACCTAAAAACAACAACTTAAAGTCACTTTGAAAAGGCACCGTTTATACCCGTGAAGTGCTTTGATGTAAATTACCATAAGGTTGAACAGTATGTAAAAACAACACTGAGAAGGCCAGTGGTATTTTCTTCTTACAGAAACTCTGCTAAAATTAAAGAGTGAAGGAATTGTGGCAGCTGCTAATGAAAAGATGTCCAAATGTTCTTAGTTGTACCTTCTGTGATTTTTATGGAGAAGAATGTGTGTTTGTTGTTTGTGATTCCTTATGTTGCTTCTGTTTCCACACACTTTACTCTTTAGGGGGGAGAGCAGTGATGACGGATTAGTCACACTCCTGCCTGACATTTGCTTCTCATTCTGTCCCTCTCCCCCGCTGCTGACACACACAGCGACCCTTCGGCTCAAGTGCTTCAGATGGACACCACCACTCCCCTCATCACATGATGGAGCACTGCTCGGCTGACCCGGCCCCGGGGCCCCCAGGAAGATTGAGAGAGTCCATGTCAAAGTTAAAGCCAGGAGGCTGGAGAGGAAGAAAAAAAAAGAGGAAGAAGCCTATAAATATTTGTGCTCATTTCAAATCACATAAAATTCAGATTAAAACATCAACCGCAGTTCTGTTATGAAAGGGACAATCAAATGACAGCACATTTTCTTTCCCTGAAATCTTAGTGAGGTCAAACACACAATGGTGTTTTTACTTACCGCATCACCTGCTAGCTCTTTAGGTGGTTGTCCAAGGTCTTGCAGCTGTTGGTAAAAGAAACAGGATAAGTTACCAGTTTCACTCTACACATAAACTGCTTTTTTATGAGATAAGAGATAGTGCTGCATCACCTTTTGCATCAGGTCCATGATCCTCTCAAATGTGCTCTCTTTATCTGCTGCACCCTCTCCCTCTCTCTCAAAGAGCTTACAGATGTCTCCCATGATTTTGGCCTGCTGCTCATAGCGCTGGTAATCCTCTGGACTAAGGCTCGGTTTGTTGGTTTCCAGCCACTCTGGGTACTGCAAGAATGAAGTAGAGTTAATACAAATACTGAATGGGACACTGCAGAATATAATGTCTGCTATAAAACCAAAGGCACACCTTAGTAGTGATTTCCTTCAGAGATGGATAAAGAACCTCCTTAGAGAGAAGATTCTGCATGATAGACTGCATGATGGGCAGGATGTTTCCATCATCACCACCTCCTTCACCCTCCTCCAACCCTAGGCCTTCTAGTGCTTTGACAAGATCATCTCCAGCTAGTCCCGAAGACTGCAAAAAAACAATCAGACTATGAAGTTGCTCTCATTTGCAAAACCTTCATTATATTTGCTCAATTTCAGCTTGACCCACCTTCAGGTTGTCTGCATTTTTGGCCAGCCCCTGAAGGGTTTCTTTTAGACAGCAAGTGAATTCTTGTTGGGAGGCAGTGTCAGTACCTGCTCAGAATAAACAGAGTATTTTGTGTAAACTAACAAGCCAAAATAGGCAGAAGACTAGAAGTAAACTATAGTCAACACAAGCCTATATCTTACCAACTTTTCCCGCAGCCTCTGATAGCTTTTGAAAGTGTTGGAGAAGCTCCGGCTCCTCCTGAGCCAGCTCCGTCATGGCCTTCTCCCACTCCTCCTTAGCTTGGGCAGCCATGTCCCCTTCAAAGAGAGTCTCGAAGAGCTTACAGTCCTCTAGCAAAGGGGGCTGAGACAGGCAAAGAAGAGAAAACAAACAAAATCCCTTATATAGAAATAAGGAAAAACAGAGGAAGATGTTCTTCTTTTCAGTGCATCTGAATTGAAACAGTTTTGTTTTTTTATTCTAGACCCGACTCTAGCTTACAATGTTTTAAACTTGACATAAACCTGCAGCAGTCTTGCTTCCTAATAGTAAAAGAACCAACATTTGAAAGCTCAAAACTAAAATAACACTGACACTTTCTAGTTGCAGTTTTGGATAGAAAATTAACAGAAAAAGACAAAAGCATTGCTTTATCAGTCAAATATTGCCATCTGCAAATACTGATATTTACTGATATCAGGAAATAAGAAAGTTGCGATGTTTATCTGTTGTGTGACTTCAGTTTTTTGGTGGTGAAATGTTAAAAAAGTGATGAAGGACTGAAAAGACTTCAAATTGTGTCAGTTATTTCTTAAAATCAACATGTCCTAGATTCCCTAACATTAGGGGTAATAAATTAAAAAAAAAAAGAAAATGTATTGGTATTCACTATAAGCCAAACTTTTATTTAAAAATTTGCCACCGTGACACCACCATGGTTGGACTCAACTCTGATGGAGATGAGACAGCGTACAGGACGGATGTAGAGAACTTGTCCCTCTGGTGCTTAGAAAATAACCTGAAGCTGAACGTCCTTAAATCAAAAGAACTCATAATGGACTTCAGGAGGCACAGACAGGTCCATTCCCCTCTCATTAGAAATGGAGAACGAGTGGAATCTGTCTCCACCTTCCGGTTTCTGGGCACCCACATCTCAGCTGATCTCACCTGGACCCACAACACCATCGCCCCGGTAAAGAAGGCCCAGCAGCGGCAGCACTTCCTCTGTGTCCTGAGGCAGAATAATTTGAACCGGAAGCTGCTGCTGGCCTTCCATTCCATTCTAAATATTATACTCTATTCTAAATTATTTCGCAAGCACCTTTTGTGCACCACTGCTGGCTGAGGACGAAGCGGCTGCAGGGTCGGGGGCTGGAGGGGCGGGCGCCTTGTCAAAATCATCCAACGCACCTGAAAGAAAGCGATGATATTAGAACCAATTCACTCAAAATGCTTTTAATGGTTTCATACTCACTGACAAATAATTATCCAGTTATTCTATTGCTATGGGATAACTGGATAACATATAATGCTGCAGCAATTTTTCTGAACTTTAAAATAGTCATTCTTGTTTTTAATCAACTCATTCTGTGTTCAAAATTAAAAAAAAATTCATTATCAAAGAAATGAGCAAAAACATAATATATTCACATTTTAAAACACGAAAGCGGTGACTTTTTTTTTTTTTTTTAAACTAACCAATTAATCAACAATCACTTCATTCTTCAAACACCAATTCTGGCCTTTAATTAGGAAAACAACAACCTGCTAAAGTTTAAACTGAGCATAAGAGTGGCAAAGACAGGTTATTTAAATAACTTAGAATATGGAATGGTTGTTCTGAAACTGCTGATTTACTGGGCTGTTCCCACACAACCATCACTGGGGTTTACAGAGAATGGTGTGAAAAGAGAAAAGATCCAGTGAGCAGCAGTTCTCTGGGTGAAAATGTCATGTTGATGTCAGAGGTCAGAGAATAGCCAGGAAGCTTCGAGCTGACAGGAAGGCAACATTAACTTAAATAACCACTCAATGCAACCAGTCAACATACAAAATATGCAAAATACATCAAACTTTGAAGTACATGGGCTATAGGGGCATAAGACAACGCCAGGTGAAATTCCTGCCAACGAAGAACTAATTTGAACATTAGAAGATTAGAAAAGGTTTGACTGGTCTGATGAGTCTTGATTTCTGCTGGAACATTTGGATGGAAGGGTCAGAATTTGGTGTACATAACACAATAATATGTTGTCTTATATAAGACAAATGATGACTTTAAACTGAAGGAAAAACATATAAAGCGGTTTGAAGATTTTTAGCCCTTTTCTGATTGTTTTATTATTGTTATGAATGTCTTTTATATTGAAAACCTACTGTTGAGAAAGTAAAACTGTAGATGATTTAGCCTTTATACATATTTGGAAAAATAAAACTGTTTAAATCCTAAGCTGGGTTGTTTTGAAAATTTGCCTTGAACAAAATATGTAGTTAAGGAAACTGACTCCGTGTTCTGTGCAGATACACGATGAAGGGCACAAACTGAACCCGGATAAAGTTATCTGACAGCAGAGACATTAAGCGATTCGTGCTGACGTTTCTTCTTGGACATTACTCCTGCAGACCCCGGCAGGAGCACCTGACGTTGAGCTAAGCCCTGACACGATGAAAGCACAACAACAACAAAAAAAGGACACAGCGACACCACGAAGCTGCACGAAAACCCCACTGCTGTGTTCAGAAATACACACACTGATAAAATATTAATGCCGACTCTTACTGTCCAATAATTCTTCCAGCTCTGCATCGTGCCCATCGGACGACCCTCCTGGTCCTGACGCCATGATGTTGCCTTCACCAACCCAGCGCGGAAACTGCCGCTTCTGCTGTAAAAATGTCGCAAACACCTCTACGTCACTCCTCCGAGTGAGCGCCGCCTCGTGGCCGGTTAAATAGTTTACTCTGGAGCAAAGTGTTGTTTAGTGTTCTGGAAAACACGCACACAAAAGCACAAATGTTTACATGATACTTCCTGTATTTTATTTGTGTTTGTATTAGAATTTATGTGAGTTTTTAAATGTTTTCTATTTAATTGTGTTCCCCTCCTTTTTGTCATTATCCCATCTTCACCTCATTGATCTTATTTGTCCATTGATCTTACAATGGACAAATTCTGTATCTGTAAATGTATACTCATTGATAAGAAACCACACTGATCTGTACATTTAGTCAGTTTAAAACTCGCACATATTAAACTACAGTTGTTTTATTTGAGAGTTCTGATAGAGAAGTATAGAGAAGATTAGAAGGACTTGGACTGTGAATCTAGCCAAAGTGTGTGATAGAATGAAGTCAGGAGTGGCAGAGAAGTGTGAGGGCGGTGCGGGACACGTGTGAGGACAGTGAGACAGTGGTGATGTATGCAGTTTAATTGATAGATGGGTTCAAGGTGGACAGGTTGGCAGATGAGGTCAGCCTGGAGTCTCTGTGGACGTCGACGTTGGTGGCTCATATTGTGATCTATATTGAGAGCAGGCAGCAGGTGGAAGAGAGCCTGGAGAGATGGAGGTTTGCAATGGAAAGAAGAAGAATGAAAATACGTAAAAGGCAAGATAGATTACATGTGTTTGAATGAGAGGGAGACAGGTGTAAGAGTGAAGCTGCAAGAAGCGGTGATAGTAAAGGTAGTTGATTTTAAATACGTTGCGTAAACCATCCAAAGTAATGGATGGTGCACACGAGAGGTGAAGAAGAGAGTGCAGGCAGAGAGGAGTGGGTGCAGCCAAGTATCAGGGGTGATGTATGATAGAAGGCCAGCAGCCAGAGTGAAATACAATTTTAAGGCTTACAAGATGACCTGCTATGATGACATCTTAGAGATCATGGCGCCATCACTGGAAATGGTTACATCAGAGGGGCAGCTCAGGTTGAATGGCTTGGAGACAAAGTTAGTAAGGAAAGGCTGAAATGGCTGGATCATGCAAAGAAGATGGATAGTAGATATACTGATATGCATACATTTGACAAAGGGTGTTGAAGATGGAGCTGCCAGACAGAAAGATTTATCAAGACATCACATATTTGCAAAAATGCTCCGAAGTTTTTGGAGACGTCCATTTTTTGTCATGCTTTGTGGCAGCTTTTGAACATCTGTGACATCTATTAATGTCAAATCTAGCCTTTATTTAACAACATAAGCAAACTCTATGTTACAATAATTGCACAGCCATTAAGGATCAAATCAGTTTCTGAAAAATGTTCTGTTTTTTCTCCCTCTGCTTGCATCTTACTGTCTTTGAGGCTCGGGACCAGCACTCCTGTTGTTGGACAGAAAGACATCAGTAAGTATTTTGGTTTTCCAATATATTAGCAACTGTCAGTGACATTTATATTAATCAGGCTGAACTTTAATCATACTTTAGATCAGCCTGTTTTACTTATTGTTTTATTTGTCCTGTGGTTTGGGGAAGTTGTTTCTTTACTGATCTTTTCCTGTCTTCTGTTATTAGACTTGAGATATGACTGCACGATGCTGTTGCTGGTGACTCCAGTTAATTCTACAAGACATGCTGTGTAAGTAAACAAACAACAGTTTGGTCTGCATTTCTTGAAAGATCACATCCCCCAAACTTAGTTTAGAGGGTCTACACTGTATATAGTGAAGTCTGCAAGTTTTCTAACAGCAAAATTTGTTTTGTTCCCAAATCATTTTGCACATCATTAGAATGAAAGTTATTGGCCATGTTTGCATAGCCCTTTTTAAAATGATGCTTTCATGACATTATTGTATGTTGGGTGGGGGTCAGGGCTATCCAGACTGACAATTGGGACATTGAATGTCACCTCTCCGCTGGGGAGGGAGCCTGAGATTGTGTAAATTGGAGTCTGTTTTATACCAAATGCAGAAAAAAATGTTTTAAGAAAGCAATTAAGTTCATGTTCATGTTTGTTTTGTTTTTGTTCCAATATGATTGTTTGCTTGCAGGACACCAGGAGAGATGAGTCCTCCGTCACAGATGGTGTGGTCAGTGAAGATGGTCGCCTGCAGGTTCAAGCTCATTGCATCTCCAACGCACATCCACTGCCACTGTACTTAAGGGAAGTTAAAGACTTTCTTCTGCACCTACATTTGGATCACCTCGATCCATGATAGTCATTCAGGCAGTAATGCCTGGACTGGAAACAAGCCATCCTTAAAACATTACAACATTCCAGCTCCTGTGTTGGAATGAAAAACAAATGTGTTGTTTAAATTAGAGATTGCACTTGTGACAGAACAACAAATATTTTATTTTGATTATATAAGTAAGTACAAAACAAACTTGAGGTAGGCCTAAACTTATTTTCAGAATAATTAGATCTGAGAATGTGTTTCATTGTAAGATTATAACAGTGATGGCAATATAATTGTTTGTTGTTCAGCAGAACAGTGTCCAGTATGTTGGCTGTTATACTTTGTTGTGTTTGAAAATAAAAGTTGGGCTGATTTTTAACATCATTACAAAAAGTGTTGTTAATTATTTTTAATCATATTCAGGTTACCACAAATTGTTTTTTCATTTAGTTGAACTTGAAATGTTTGTCAGTAGGTAAACAATTAAAATTGTACAGTCAGAAATATCAAGTTATTCTTAATACTGCAGACTTGCAATGTATAAGTTGTCCTAACAGTCATCTTAAGTAAGCTTTACTTAGTTTTTTTGAGGCAACGAGTTTCCTCAATTTTTTTGAGTTCTGGGAACTAATTAGATTTTACAGTGTAGCCCCACAGGCCTTAATTGTTGAAATGTGAACGATTTAAATAAGTCAAATCAGTCTTGTATAAATGCCTATGTGATACCAGAGGTCGGGGGTTTCCTTTTTCTATTTTCAGGAAACGTCTGTTTTACAGTCCATACAAATAAATATGGTTGTCGGGGTGTCGTTGCTAAGCAACAGCATGAAAAAATATACTCCGAGTGTAAAGATTCAGAGGGAAGCGCTGACAAATGTTTAGCACATCCGGCCCGTAGCGATAGTAACGCTGATGGAGATGACAACATTGATTGTTCACGTGGGGCTTTCTAAAACGTTAACGTCTAATTTTCTAATCAGATATCAGGCAACTCAGGGGTGTGTCCAGGATGGTACGTTGTGGGGAAATCTGAATATTTAATCACAAATAAATACAGTGTAGAAAGTAGGTGGATGATTTTCAGTGTTTAAACATTAGTTTTCATTAATCAACTAATTTTCCAAGGAGCGAAACACATACTTATATAATTGCCCCCATATAAAAGTCATGTCCCCGCTTAAGTAACACAAAGGTTTTAGGATACCATTATTATCAACATCACGTTGTTAGATGATAATTATTGATTCATTAACCTGTACGTCACTTTTACTTTGCTGCTGGAGATTATTTTACTTACTGAGCTATATATTTCTGATTGGTAGTAAAATATGCAATATAATAATTAACTACAGCTTTAAAATAAACAGCAGCCTACAAGATTTGCAAGTAAAATAAAAATAGAATATAGAACTATATTCTATCACCAGCCCTATGCTTTTGTCCAGTGACATTATGATTAACAGTACTACAATTATTCAGTAATACTTATGTAGTTATGACCACGTGTGAATAAATACCTGATTAGAAGGAGAAAGGAAAAAAATATTTTTTTTTAATCAAATCTTTTTTTTAATTATTATTTTATTATATTTTAGTTGTTTATTTTTATTTACTGCTACTGGGATTATGGTTGATCTGAGCTGTCCTAACTCAAAATGCTGCAATGCAATTTCAAAGTAAGTGGAAACAAGTGATGTTAAATCGAGATTTTGAGATTAATAACCTGAAACTCTGACTTACAGATGGCAAAAATAAGTAAATAAATGAATCAGTCTCTCTCACACATATACACAAACACACGCACATACAAATCAGATTTGGAAACAAACTTCCATAGCTTATAGCAAGGTATTGCTAATTTCCCAGCCATTTTCTCTTATCAGCTTCTTGGGTTCTGCCACCATCTTTGCCGTTCGTGAAATCTCCCTTAAACTTCAGTCCAAGATGTATTTGAGTGATACTGAAATTAATTTAGGTCAGTGTTCAAAATAGTTAAATATCACGATGGGTGGCAAGTCGTGCTTCTAGAAGGATTCTGGCACAATCAAAAGTGAACTTTCAGGTAGCTCTGCATTTCCAACAAGCATATCATGCTAACAGACTTCACATAGAAAGCTGCAGTCACTCACAGAAGCTTTTCATTATTTTGATTCCCTGCTTTTCATTAGTTTTGCACCAATAAATAGTATTAAACTAATTAGGAAGATTAGATACGAGGGCTCAGAGTAACAGAGCAGTAGCCTGGGTAGCATGGAGGAGGGAGATGAGGAGGAGGAGAAGGAGGATGATTTAAGTCAGACGAGAATAACGGTGCAGACATTTGACGCCTAATTTGGTTTTTTGGGCGGGGAGCAGCTCGTCTGAGCTACTAGAAGATCCAGCCAGGGGGCTGAGGACCTGCAATCGTCGGCTCTCCTACCACTTGCATGTTCTCAGGAGCTGAGAGCAGCAGCAGCAGCAACGAAAAGCAGAAAGGAAACTTCCCGCTGTGGTGTTTTTGCGATCAAGGTAGGCGTTTTGAGAAGTGTACAGGAAAGTTCACAGCACACAGTGGTAGACTTTACTGAGAAGAATTGATTACTTAGTCTACACTTTTATTTTGAAAATCTACAGGCTTTCGACGAATTAGAATTTTCCACCACGAGGAGTAACTTTAAATATCCAGATGTTTTACTAAATATTATCGCGTAGTTCGATTTTTCAAAAGAAAATGTTTGTTATATGTTTTTGAGACTATATAAAAGACTGCAGTGTGGTGTGTTTCTGTGGTTGGAGCAGGGTGTGGCAAGTGGCACTCCCACTTTACTGTCAATGAATGAACTGCATGAGACTAAAACAGAGCTGTCAAACTTACATGTTTTACTTTACAAAGGGGTTACATTCTCCTTTTACCTATTCCCTGATATGCCTAAATATTTCTTCTTCTTCTTTTTAAAGTTTTTCCTTTAATTTTAATTAAGAGATGTGGCTTTTGTTGAGTGAAGAGAAGAGAAGCAAAATGTGATCCTCACTGTACCTTTTATCAGAAGGATTTTGTGCCTCGACTACTTAGGCATTTGCTGAAAAAATCCTATCAACCTTTCAAAACGCAGTACTCAGTTTTGAATACACTGACATCATGCTCTGACTTGCACATACTGAAATTGTTGGCCAACAGTGTTCATCTTGTGCCTCCATCTCTGTAAGTGGATTATAGGTGAAACTGAGTAACTAATGTTGTGTCATGGCAACAAAACAAGGACACCACATGACCTCTCTGCTGGGACACTGAAACATTCGTTTCCTGAACATCTTGACATAATAGTACATCTTAACATTTGTGTGTGCGTGTGATATGTGTAAAACGACTGTGCAGAGGAGCATGATGCTGTCACATCCTGATATAATCTATTTTCTATTTTCAGCATCTCTTGCAATTAAGGAAGCCCCCCACCCCACCCCTTGTGATTTCCATGCTGTGCTGTGCGACGACACTTTTTCCACGCTTTTTTCTCTATCATGACTATTTTTCTCTCCTTTATTCTTTCCTGATTCAATTCCACAAGTAGCAAAGCAATGGCAGTAGGAGTAGCGGGACTGATTTTTCCATTACGACCCTCCATATTCATTTATTTTGAGTGGTTTACACAAAGCATAATCGGTACCCTGACTCTCAGGCTGGGTTGGGACTTTTGAACAGGGGGGGAGAAAGAGGACAACTGATGGAAAAGAGAGGGAGTAGCCAGCCACCAAATGAGACCACGAGGAGGAAAGCAAGGAAAGAAAAAGAGAAGAAAAGACAAAACTTGGCAAACATGACAAAGTTACCAGTTGTTCAGCAGCAGCCAGACTGCAGCACATCTGGAACCCATGAGTAACTTGGAAAATTTTTATAAGAAATAGGGGAGGAGGTAGAAAGAGAAACGAGGAGTGGTGAAAGCAAGGGGCCTTGTAGTGACTCAGCCTTCAGCTATTCCACTCCATCACTGTGTTTAAACTATGTGTCCTTCTGTGGCCAAGGCACAGGGCTTCCCCCGTGTTCCCCTCCTCCTAGGGTGAAGTGAGTCACCCTGAATCAGTTTGCATGGTCTTTTTTTTCCATTTCTCTCTTTTTGTCCACTTCTTTGTCTTGATACCTCACCACCAGTTTAGATTTTCACCTCCTCGTCCATGACTGTGTCATAGATGTTTAATAGGACTAATGTAAACAGGCCTTTTCTCCATGTTTATAACTGTCTCTCTGTGTAAGCTGTGTAAGGAGAGGAGCACTTGTGGAGCCAAGCAGGCAATAGGTGTCATGAGGGGAAGGGAGGAAAGGGAGGAAAGGCAGCCAGTGTTGCCAGAGTGAATCTGAGCTGTGAAATGTTAGCTGTGGAAAAAAAAAACAAGGAAACAAATCCAACCCCCCAAAACACCACTGTAGATCAGCTGCTATATAGAATTTTCCTAAAAGCATTAGCAAGCACAATGACAGGATATGAACTCTTCTGTAAGTTGACTAATCTTGTCAACCTTGCAGTGCAGTGCAGCTGCCCAACCAGTTGCAGTTTGAGGTAAATTATATTATCTGGAAAATACTTGCATACAGATCGCTAAAAGCATTTTGTAAGTAATTTTTGGTATGAAGTCTGGAGATAACACTAGTACTAATTATTTTGGGTGGAAGGCTGAGCAATAAAATTGAGAAAACGGTAAGAAGGATGAGGGATAAGTGTACCAAAAGATATAAGGCAAAAACAGCGATGCTGTGTTTTGTATCAATTTGTATCAAGTTAAGTACTTTTTGAGTGAAAACGTTGCATTCAGCTCTGTCATGGCAATTTTGTTTTCTGACATTTTAAAGTGTGCCTAGCTGATTTCCAGCTCTGTAGCTTTGTAAAATTAACAGAAAAGCTGTTTGACTTCTACCATAGAGCCACTCTCTTCCCTTGCAAACAGAAGGTTTGAACATTTAGTGGGTGGGGCTTCTGAGCCTGAGCTGTCTGGAGCTCGAGCTTTCGTCTGAAAAGGATTACCACTAAAAATGGTGACCTGATTATTTGAAGTGTTGACCACTTTAACATGTGCATCCACCATTATGACAGTATGACACCCCAACCCCTGTGGATTTGTAATCTTCTGCGTTGAAGCGTTAAGTTTGGCATTCTGGTCATGTGGATGCTGTGGTTAAATCAAACCTTCATTTACTAAATGAACACTTGCCAATCTGAGGAAGACTCAAAGTAGAAATTAAGAGTATAAACACACTTTATACTGTCACCCAAAAAAGTAAGATTATATATAATAAAATAATAGTGCATTCATTCTCTTCATCATTAAAAATGTTTTTCATTGTCTAGTCATTGTAAAATGCTAACGTCAGCTCTTACCCCAGGTGGGTGTAACTTAACTGAAAGCAGCTCTGTAGCCAGCTGAAGAAGTAGTGACAGGCAAGTAGTGACATACTTGTTGGACTAAATCTTACATTTCCAGAAATATTTCTAGAAATATAAACTTTTTAACCACTGACAAAAATATTTTAAACTACATTAAATATTCTAGTCAAATATAAAATTTAATTAAAACACCTTAAAGATATTAGATATTAGGATCAATATAATTTTGCTTGGTGCTATGTTACACTGAACTTTCTACCCAAAAAAGGAGAGGACAAAAAGACTTCAGCTTTCCTTAGACTATATTCATAGTTTAAATTCAAAATTGCACTGTACTTGCGACACTGGGAGTGGGTGTGGAACAAATAGGCCACATTTGCAACACGATGACAGACAGGGGTCTGGGGAGTTTGTAGCATAACACCCATCTCTGAGGACATGACTATTGAGCAATGTCTGAAAGGAAGAGGCTGCACTTGGTACTTTAATTCTGTTGTGAGAACACGTCTGGAGCTTGTATGAGACATAAACTACCAGAGAAATTAAAATGGTGTGTTCACCAGCTGATTTGACCAGATGTGAATGGGCTGTGACCACAGTGAACTCATTATTTGCAGTTTCGAATTGGGTTTTTAGGATTTGAGTTGTTGTTTAAGTCATTCATGAAAATACAACGGTAGAATTGTTCCACTCAGAAACTGGTATGTAGTCGGATGAACCCTGTTTGCGCACAGGTTGCTGGTCTCGCATAGTTGTCTCTTATATTTCATCTAGAGCCATAAAAAGTTGCATGAGACTCTAAAACACCACTTACTAATCATTATCTTTTTCTTCTTACAGATTTGTCTGCTTAACAGAGGAAACGCCCACAAATAAGAGGAAACTTTTCTGCTTCTCTCATCGCCCAATTCACCTCTCATTATGGCAATAGTCCTCCACTCCAGCCCTCTGCTGTGGACACGGCTGGCAGCCCTGGCTTTCTCCTGTGTGGCATTCTCTGTGGCCGTGCATGGTGCCCAACTCGTGCACGGCACCGGAGACTGGTGCATCTTCTGCTGGGCCTTCAGCTTTGCCGGCACTCTGCTCGTGATTCTGGTGGAGCTCTTCGGCCTGCAGACCAAAGCCCCTGTTTCCTGGAAGAACTTCCCTATCACCTTTGCCTGCTACGCTGCCCTACTCTGTTTGTCCGCCTCTATCATCTTCCCACTCTACTTCCTCAAGGGTTTATCGGGCTCCAGTTCGGTCCGCGACTACCGTATCGTGGTAACCGTCTTCTCCTGCTTGGCTACCATTGCTTACATAAGTGAGGTGAGCATCAGCAAGGCGCGTCCGGGTGAGGTGGCCGGCTACATGGCCACAGGACCTGGACTATTGAAAGTCTGTGAGACCTTCGTGGCCTGCGTCATCTTCGTCTTTGTGAGTGACCCCGTGTTGTACGACCGTCACGATGCACTGAAGTACTGCATGGCCGTGTACTGCATCTGCTTCATCCTGTCAGCAGCCATCATCCTGCTCTGTATAGGCGAGTGTACCGGGTGCTTGCCTTTCCCATTCCCCCGGTTCCTGTCAGCCTACGCCATGCTGGCCGTGGTCCTCTACCTGTCAGCAACCATCATCTGGCCTATCTTCAACTTTGACCCCAAACACGGTGGGGATAAAAATAGGCCATACAACTGCAGCTCACAACCGGGGTTGTGTTTGTGGGATAAGCGCATGGCAGTGGCTGTACTCACCGGTGTCAACTTCATCCTCTACCTGGCAGACCTGATCTACTCCACCCGTCTAGTATTTGTCAATGCTTAAAAAACAGGAAATCACGCTAGCAGTATGCTCCAAATAAATTTTAATTTGCCCACTTTGACAAAGGCTTTGGAATTGCTGTCTTTTTTATTGCTACAAGCAAATGGTGGCATACTCAGTCTAGCACTCTGATCACTTTAATGGTATCACTTGAGGACAAGCCGTGATAGGAGACTAGAGAACAAACTTTAGCATGATAGCACAGCTGAGACAAATCCTGTGTGACTCAATTTGTTGTTTTAAATTTGCCCTTAAAATAATATGATTTGACTTTTGCTAGAACCAGACAGAAGGAGAAAAGCATGCCCTATGGCCCAAGCTGCCCTAACTGTGCAGTGGTAAATATGGAAATGCATTTAAAAAAACAAAAAAAACAAAAGAGAGTGTGCTCAAACCATGAATGAAGCTTTTCATAGGTAGAGATTGACATATTCGGCTGGTCAAAACACAGATCTTGCGCTCTTTTTGGCCCGAAACGTTAAAAATTAGCCCTGAAACCTTGCCGAATTAATTTTGTGTGAAGTATACTGCATGACTGAATTTCTTAGAGAGAAAGTGAGAGAGAGAGAGAGAGAGAGAGAGAGAGAGAGGGGGGAGGAGTTGGAAGCAAGTTAGTGGTTGTGTCTACACATACAACAATATGACTTTCTGTTCATGTATTGGGGCATGTAAATGGCAAATATTTGCTTCCAGTCACCCAAATAGACTCTTATCTTTTATATAGAGACCTGAATGTGATTGCTGGAATCTGCTGATATTACTCAAAATTTTTAATGGTAGATCAGTTCCCATTTTTATACAGAAAATACATTTTTCATGTATGCAGGGATGCTTTGGATAGTAGTAATCTACCAACAGATTTCCCAAAAGAAGGCCACGTCTTATTTACATGCTGTGTTCATGTAAATAAGACAGAAAAATAAAAACAAAGCTAATGTTGAGTTTTTGTTTGATACTTTTGGCAGAGTGTATGTCAAAAGTGTATATATAAAAAGAAAATCAGTGAACATTTCAGATTAACTGTTACAGAAAATATTGCAGTGCCATGTGACTGACTTTTGTGGCCTTTTTTTTAAATGGCATCATTAAACTTCATTGCAGTACACAAAGCAGCTGACAGGGTTGCATCAGTCAGTCATTTCTTTAAGTTCATATCCCAACAATTCAACCACTTAAAGAAGTGATGAATTGGTTTACATGATGTTAAAGATGATTGGTAGGCTAGCTTTTGCTCTTGTTATGGAATGTGCATATCTGTGAGCTATAATCTATTGTAAGAACATATATGGATTTAAAGAAACAAGAAAAACATATAGTCAAAGTGCACGTATTAATGTTTTCATTGTGTGTTTATATTTCTGGTGTCTCCAAATATCCAAGAACCTACTAATGCTGGTCCCTCACAGCTAAGGTTATATTCATTACATCTATTTGTTTTGTACTGCTTATAGAAATCTAATAAAAAGGTTTCTCTCAGTCTAGATGTTCTTAGGATTGTAGTCTTTACATTTTTTATACTTTGCTGTTCCAAGTGTGGAAACCGCATCAGTGTTGAAGGAAAATGTATTCCAGTGTTTCAATAAATCCACATGATTAACAGATGTTTGTGTGTTACTTTCATGTTTTTATGCTTTGGTTTAGTCCCCATATGATCCAATTTGAACATTTTATTTAACTCTAAACTTATTTTTAGCCACCCTGTTGGTGTAGCTCCTCTTCTTAGTCAAGGCTGAAAAATGCCAACGTCTATTAGAAGCTGCAAAATCTGGTATAGATATTTAATACTAAGTGTGTGACACACACACATAGGAAAATAACTGGTAAATAAGTAGGTACCTGTCCAAATGGAAACAGCCAGGGTTTAAAGCAAGAGCCCAAAAAAATCAATACCTTCAGTGGCAACACGGGGCTGGCTCCAAAAGTGAGTCCCACAACCAACTCTAATGTTAATACCTCCACCTTTCCAGCCAAAAAAAACAGCGTGTTGGTCTAAAGAGCTTGGAAAGAAAGCAACTGAACTTCTTTGAGTTTCTTGAGTTTCTATTTAAAACTGAGGTGAAACGCCATTGTAATGGAGAATGTCACTTTAAGAGGGATGGACTTGACCTCCTGACTATGAATAATGAAGATGATAAGGTGCTGACTCTATGAATCCACAATCTCAACAGGGTTGTCCGATAAGAACAGATGGCTTATCCACAAAATCCACTGCCACTCAGGTATCTGCCGTTCACTCATTTATTTAACAAGAATCCGAGGTACACATCCATAATGTGAGTGAGGGGATTTAACAGGCTGTAAAATGCTATATGCATTGTGTTGAAGTGATGGTGTGGTTTCTGTTGGAAAGAACATAAAAGTCTTCCATGATTATGTGAACAGAGTGAATTAAATGTGTAATACAACAATACAAACAATACTGGGTAGTGGAACGTTCAACCAAAATAAGGGAGTATCAACAAATGCTAATTTTACTATTTACATAAACCCTAACTAGGCACTTTACACTATAGCCAACATGAGAAATTAGTGACGGTCCCTTAATGACCGCATGGCAGAGGCTGCTTGGGCAGTAACATTCAGTAAACAAAGTGTGCGCCAAGGATTTAAACAAGGGAGGATAATGGCTGCAGCAAAGAACAAACAGGATAAACACAGAAACTTACAGTCTCATGGACGCACACTGCTAACAGCACAAGGAACGAAAATCCACACGGTGAGTAAAACTCTACTGACTCTCCCCACCTGCAGCTCCGACCGAACTCTGCGTCGAAGTGTGTGCGTAATGATGAGGTAGAATTGTGTCTTCTGATTGGTGAAGAGGATGGGTTGCCTCACCGCTCACAGCTGTATGCTGATATATTTACTCGGCAGATGTGGCTCTGTTCGTCGGTTCAGCCGATGGGCTGGCCTTTTGTACAGCCGCCCCCAACTTTGCGGAGCAAAGGTGCACTTCACTCAGGAAGGTCAGGCAGTAGACTCCGGTGGAAGAGCTGTGAGTCTGATGAGTCGAGCCACTGGTCGGGTGTATGTCTTGTCTCCAACCTGTATCTGAACTTTCCGAACCCTGCCATCTGCTCCAGGGATGACTTGGATGACCTTACCAACTGGCCATATGGCACGAGGGAGCTGCTGGTCCACAATGAGAACGATAGTGCCAACAGTCAACTCATCTCTTTCCTGCTGCCATTTATGCCGCATCTGGAGTGAAGGTAGATAATTCCGGATGTAGTGGATCCAGAATTGATCCGCCAAGGCTTGACACTGCCTCCACCTACAACGACTCAGGAGTTCTGCTTCTGGGTAGACGACCTGTGGCATACTGGAATCAGGCCGCCCCATCAACAACATGTTGGGAGTGATTGGATCAGCATCTGCTATGTCTGAGGAGACATAACCTAGCGGCTTAGAGTTGATGATGCTCTCTACCTTGCTGAGTATCGTCCTAAAGACTTCCTCAGTGACATGCTGCAAGCCGAGAATGGTATGCAGCGCAGACTTGATGGAACGAGTCTCCCGTTCCCAGGAACCACCGAAATGTGGAGCCTATGGAGGGTTGAAACGAAAATGAATCTGCTGGCTGGCCAACTGTGACTTCAGAGCTGGGCCGAGGGCGTTGAAAGTCTCCTGGAGTTCAGAGCTACCACCTTTGAAGTTGGTACCTTGATCCGACAGTAGTTCGAAGGGCTTCCCACGTCTCGCGATGAAACGACGCAGTCCCATCAGGAATGAGTCAGTGTCCATGCTGGCAAGCAGATCAAAGTAGACTGCATGGGTGGTTAGGCATTTGAAGATGATCCCCCACCGTTTCTCGGTACGCCGCCCCATCTTGACAAGGTATGGACCAAAGCAGTCCACCCCAGTTGAATAGAAGGCTGGGCGATGAAGTCTTAAACTGGATGAGGGAAGGTCAACCATCTTGGGAATGACCGGCTGACTGCGCCACCTCCTGCATTCAGGACAGTTGTACTGGTGCTTCCGGATGGTCTCTTGTCCTCGAAGTATCCAGAACCTGCGCCGGAGCTCAGCAAAGACCCTCTCGGAGCCTGGGTGAACAAGCCTGCGATCACAATCCTGGATGATGTGCTTTGTAATAAAATGCTGAGGGTCAAGAACGACAGGATGCAAGATGTCTTGACTGAGGGTTTCACATCTGCGAAGCCCCCCCCCCCCCCCCCCCACACGGATCAGTTGAACCTCTGGGTCATACTAAGGAGCTAAGGCAAGTAGGCGACTGCTGGCAGCTACCGGTTTGTGAGATGACAGCCGAACAAAATCTTCAGGAAAACTGTCTTCCTGTACCTTCTGGAGGAATGCTAGTTCTGCTTGCCAGTAATTCTCTGCTGTGGGTGTCGAGTTGGCAGCTGTCCCGTGGACAGCTCGAACGTAATCTTCAGGCAAGTCCTGGAAGCCACCGAAAGAAGCAACATCAGAAGCTATCCTTCCGCAGCTCTGATGAATCATCAAGGGAAATGTGGTTCGGGAGCTCTGGGCAGTATGATGCCATCTGCCAGAGAAAAGGTGGGCCCCGGCGCGACCGATGATGAGCGGTGAGCTGCGAGAGCAGTAATCCCCGAGTGATGTCGTCGGCAGGATATCTCCACAGGCCCCCTTCAGTTAGCTCTTGAATATCTGGAGCCTGGGATTGGGACTGGAGCCAGTTTAGGACTGTAGTGGAGTCTGTCCAATAGACAATGCTTGAGATACAAAGGGTGAGTTCCCTCTTGAGAACGGCAGCAAGCTGGGCTCCCACATGAGCAGCACAGAGCTCCAACCTCAGAATGGACTGTTGACGGACGGGAGCAAATCGAGATCAGCGCGGCTAGGAAGGCTACCTGGATTCCCCCCATATGATCTTCCGTCCTAAGGTAGGCTACAGCTCCATATGCCTTCTCAAATGCATCGGAGAAGATGTGGATGCTCTGCTTGCAAAGGGATAGGTCTGTCTCTGGCTGCACATAACAACGTGGCAGGGAGACATCAGGGAGCTGAATCAATTCACTTTCCCATGCATGCCACAGCTTCAGCAGGTTGATTGGCAGATTCGGATCAGAATCAGAATCAGAATCAGAATGGGGTTTATTGCCAGATGTTGAGGTTTACAACATTAGGAAATTGCTGCGGTGCTTCAGTGCAAACAATAAGAATTAAAGTGCTATGTAGAAAGAAAGATATGTGCATGAGAATAAGAATTATGAGTGCTACGTAGAAAGATATATACATGAGTGCAGGTGGTGATCAGTGCCAAACATGAAATGATGCAGTGACACAGCGTAGGGTCATGTGTTAGTGGCGGGGACAGTCATGTGGTTATTGTTCATGTGTCCAACAGCAGAGGGGAAGAAACTGTTCTTATGGCGAGAGGTTCTGGTGCGAATGGACCGGAGCCTCCTGCCTGAGGGGAGCAGGTCAAACAGACTGTGTCCAGGGTGAGAAGGGTCAGCTGAGATCCGGGCTGCACGCCGCAGTGTCCTGGAGGTGTACAGGTCCTGCGGAGATGGGAGTCTGCAGCCAATCACCTTCTCAGCAGAGCGCACAACACGCTGCAGTCTCTGTTTGTCCCTGATAGTGGCTCCAGCGTACCACACGGTGATGGAGGAGGTGAGGATGGACTCGATGATTGCAGTGTAGAATTGCATCATCGTCCGTGTTGGCAGGTTGAATTTCTTCAGCTGCCTCAGGAAGTACATCCTCTGCTGGGCTTTCTTGATGACGGAGGTGATGGTGGGCTCCCACTTCAGGTCCTGGGTGATGGTGGTACCCAGGAAGCGGAATGAGTCCACAGAGGTGATGGGGGTGTCAGTCAGGATGATGGGGGGGAGTGGGGCTGTGTGCTTCCTGAAGTCCACAATAATCTCCACTGTCTTCTGGGCATTCAGCACCAGGTTGTTGTGGCTGCACCAGGTCACCAGACGTTCAACCTCCCTCCTGTAGGCAGACTCATCCCCGTCCGAGATGAGCCCAATAACGGTGGTGTCATCTGCGAACTTGATTAGCTTGACAGACTGGTGGGTGGAGGTGCAGCAGTTGGTGTACAGGGAGAAGAGCAGAGGAGAAAGAACACAGCCCTGAGGGGAGCCGGTGCTGATGGTCCGGGAGTCCGAGACATTCTTTCCCAGCCTCACATGCTGCTTCCTGTCCGTCAGGAAGTCAGTGATCCACCGGCAGATGGGATCAGGCACATTCATCTGGGTCATCCCAGTCTCTCCTTTTCCGCCAGAGATGCTGCATCAGGATTTTGGCCCGAGTGGTGTAAGGAATGAGGAGGCCAAGCGGATCATACTGCTTGGCCAGAACCCAATAGATGTTGCGCATTGTGGGCTCCACCAACTGCTCGGTGTGCCAAATCTGATATCTGAGCTCATCAGACTGACAGTGCCATTGCAGGCCCAGAGTCCGCTTTGGTACATCAGTCCCATTGGGGGAAAACCACAGTTCACTGCTCTGTGAGTCTGATCCAGGTGGCATATGACTGATGAGTTCTGGGTAGTTAGAAGCCCACTGTCGTAATTCGAAGCCACTGGTGAGCAGCAACTGCTGAATTTTGTTGACCAGTTGCTGGGCTTCGGGAAATGATGCGAAGCTCTGGAGGAGATTGTCAACGTAGAAACATTTCTCTACTGTGTGACGGGTATCTTCGCTGGGGCTGCTGTGATCCAGAACGTGCTGCTGCAGAGCATTGGTGGCACAGCAGGGATGTCGCCCTGAAAGGCAACACCTGCCATTCGTAGACATCTGGTTGCCTCGTGCAATCCATCTCTCCAGAGGAAACGGAGGAAAGGCTTGTCCTGAGTCAAGAGGTGGACCTGGTGAAACATCCCCTTGATGTCACTGCTCACCGCAATGGGATACTCCCGGAAGCGAAGTAACACACCCAGGAGCATCCAGCCCAGGGTAGGACCAGCTAGGAGATGCTGATTCAGGCTGGTACCATTGTGCACAAAAGAACAGTTGAATACAATGCGATCCTTGCCAATATGATGAACCATGTGGTGTGGTATGTACCAGGTGTTGCCATCTATATCCATGTCCGCGATGGTCAGTTTACTCACATAGCCTGCATCCACCAGCTTCTGAATTTCCTGGTTATAGGTGGCTGCTCGTACAGGGTTCTTCAGGAGGCGCTTCTCCGTGGCTCGCATGTGACCCAGGACAGAGTGAGTAGACACTGAGGAGTGGAGGCTTGATGTAGAAGAACCTTGGCTGGACCCTGCAGAGTCCAACCCAGCCGTGTCTTGAGTGCAGCTGGTCCTCCCCATGGACCCAGATGTACAGGCTCTATTGGAGTCAGGAGATGTGGGTAGTCAGAGCCAATCAGCAATAATGGTTGAGCTTGGTGGAACGAATGAAGTGGAAGACCTCACAGGTGGTGGTAGGACCTTTGCAGTGCTGGATGTGAGTGTTTGGCGAGCCCAAGCTCAGTGGCAGTGAATGCTCTTTGGATCCGGAACCGTTTCCAAGGGCTATAGAGAAGGAAACGGAATGTCCTTCCACCGTTCTAATGTTTGTCGGATGGTTCAAAGCGCCAACTCCTCCCTCATTCCCTGAAGGCCCAGCTCTTGGGCAGCACTGTGAAGAAGGATTGTGCGCTCTGACCCATCATCAAGGATGATTGAGGGTCCTCTTCTGGACAGAGATCTCGGATGTTATTCCCAGGATCTGCTGGAGCCACTCGCCTAGCTTGGGAGTCACCGCACCTAGTGCTCCAATTACCACGGGGACCACCGTTACCTTCACCCTCCACATCCCTTGGTATTTCTCCAGCTTCTCGTGTTCCTTCTTGCTGATATTAGATAGAGAAGGAAACGTTCCACCGTTCTAATGTTTGTCAGATGGTTCAAAGCGCCAACTCCTCCCTCATTCCCTGAAGGCCCAGCTCTTGGGCAGCACTGTGAACCGCTTTCAGAACCGCATAGGGGGGTCTAGCCTTAGGACCCTTACTGGATGCAGACGCTCCAGGCAGGAATCAAACTTGCGATCCTCTGTTCCAAAGGCGTGTAGTCTAACCACTACGCTATCCAACTGCTATCATACGTATATATATATATATATATATATATATATATATATATGTGTGTGTGTGTGTATATATATCTATATATATGTGTATATATCTATATATGTATATATATGTGTGTGTGTGTGTGTGTATATATATATATATATATATATATATGATGCATGTACCCATCACCTCTCTTCTCAGAGATTCCTTTCAGCTTTGTGCTAACCCCAGGGTGTGAATCAGTGACAACTGTCACAACGACTGTAAATTTTTGACCACTGGAGGCTGCAATTCTGTTATGAGAACAAGTCTGGAGCTTTCATGAGACATAAACTACAAGAGAAATAAAAGATGGCGCGCTCACCAGCTGATTTGACGAGATGTAAATGGACTGTGATGGGTTTGACCACAGTGAACTCATTATTTGTAGTTTTGCGTTTTCACCATTTCATTTGTTTTAGCCATTCATGAAAATACAAAGGCATCATTGTTTCACTCAGAAATTATTATGTAGGAGGACTGACTCTCTTTGGGCACAGACTGCTGCATCAGACTCTAGAATACCACTAATCATTTTCTTTTTCTTACAATTTTCTCTGCCTGACAGAGGAAACTCCAACAAATAGGAGGAATCTGTTCTGCTTCTCTCATCGCCCAATTCACCTCTCATCATGGCAATAGTCCTCCACTTCAACCCTCTGCTGTGGACACGGCTGGCAGCCCTGGCTTTCTCCTGTGTGGCATTCTCTGTGGCTGTGCATGGTGCCAGGACCATCCCCATCATCGGAGACTGGTGCATCTTCTGCTGGGCCTTCAGCTTTGCCGGCACTCTGCTCGTGATTCTGGTGGAGCTCTTCGGTCTGCAGACGAAAGCCCCTGTTTCCTGGAAGAACTTCCCTATCACCTTTGCCTGCTACGCTGCCCTACTCTGTTTGTCCGCCTCTATCATCTTCCCACTCTACTTCCTCAAACATTCCACAGGCCCCAGTACGATCCGCGACTACCGTATTGTGGCAGCCTTCTTCTCTTGCTTGGCTACCATTGCTTACATAAGTGAGGTGAGCATCAGCAAGGCACGTCCAGGTGAGGTGGCCGGCTACATGGCCACAGGACCTGGACTATTGAAAGTCTGTGAGACCTTCGTGGCCTGCATCATATTTGTCTTTGTGACTGATCCCGTGTTGTACGACCGTCATGATGCACCAAAGTACTGCATGGCTGTCTACTGCATCTGCTTCATCCTGTCAGCAGCCATCATCCTGCTCTGTATAGGCGAGTGTACCGGGTGCTTGCCTTTCCCATTCCCCCGGTTCCTGTCAGCCTACGCCATGCTGGCCGTGGTCCTCTACCTGTCAGCAACCATCATCTGGCCTATCTTCAACTTTGACCCCAGACATGGTGGGAATAGAGATAGGCCATACAGCTGCAGCACAGAATCGGGGTTGTGTTCATGGGATAAGCGCATGGCAGTGGCTCTACTCACTGCTATCAACTTCATCCTCTACCTGGCAGACCTGATCTACTCCACCCATCTAGTATTTGTCAATGCTTAAAAAACAGGAAGTCAGGCTAGCAGTATGCTCCAAATAAAATTGAATTTGCCCACTTTGATAAAGGCTTTGGAACTGCTGTCACTGTTACTGCTGCAAGCATACTCAGTTTAGCACTCTGGTCACTTTAATGGAATCACTAGAGGACAAGTCGTGATAGGAGGCTAAAGAGCAAACTTTAGCATGATAGCACAGCTGAGACAAATCCTGTATGACTCAATTTGTTGTTTGAAATTTACCCTGAAAATGATATGATTTGACTTTTGCTAGAACCAGACAGAAGGAGAAAAGCATGCCCTATGGCCCAAGGTAACTGTGCAGTAGTAAATATGGAAATGCATTTTAAAAAACTCAAAAGAGAGTGTGCTCAAGCCATGAACAAAGCTTTTCATAGGCAAAGATTGACATATTCGGCTGGTCAAAACACAGATCTTGCGCTCTTTTTGGCCTGAAACTTTAAAAATTAGCCCTGAAACCTTGCCGAATTTAATTTTGTGTGAAGTATACTGCATGACTGAATTTCTTAGAGAGGAAGAGAGAGAGAGAGAGAGAGAGAGAGAGAGAGAGAGAGAGAGAAGGGAGGAGTTGGAAGCAAGTTAGTGGTTGTGTCTACACATACAACAATATGACTTTCTGTTTATGTGTTGGGGCATGTAAATGGCAAATATTTGCTTCCAGTCACCCAAATAGACTCTTATCTTTTATATAGAGACCTGAATGTGATTGCTGGAATCTGCTGATATTACTCAAAAATCAATTCCCATTTTAATACAGAAAATACAGTTTTCATGTATGCAGGGATGCTTTGGATAGTAGTAATCTGTCAACAGATTTTCCAAAGGAAGATTCAAAAAAATGCTGTGTGCATGTAGAAAAGACAGAGTGGAATAAAAACAACGATAATGTTGAGTTTTTGGGTTCTAGCAATTAGTCTTTTTTTAAGTTCATGATATCAACACTTCAATGATTTAAAGAAGTTATGAATTGGTTTACATGATGTTAAAGATGATTGGTAGCCTAGGTTTTGCTCTTGTTATGGAATGTGTGTGTCTGCGAACTACAATCTATTGTAAGAACATATCTGAAAAAAACAAGGAAAGCATATAGTCAAAGTGCACGCATTAATGTTTTCATTGTGGGTTTATATTTCTGGTGTCTCCAAATATCAAAGAACCTACTAATGCTATGTCAGTTTGTGTGGTACTGCTCATAGAAATCTATTAAAAAAGGTTTCACTCCGTCTACATGCTCTTAGGATTGTAGTCTTTACATTTTTTATACTCTGCTGTTTCAAGTGTGGAAACCGCATCGGTGTTGAAGGAAAATGTATTCCAGTGTTTCAATAAAACCACATGATTAACAGATGTTTGTGTGTTACTTTCATGTTTTTATGCTTTGGTTTATTTAAAGCTCCTGTATGGTCCAATTTGAACATTTTATTTAACTCTAAACTTTTTTTTAGCCACCCTGTTGGTGTAGCTTTGTCATGTCACAATGTGAGTCAATCCCCTTGTAAGTCAAGACTGAAATATGTCAAAGTTTATTAGAAGCTGCAGAATCTGGTATAGATATTTAATATTAACTCATTCACTGCCATTGACGTCTATAGACGTCAATGGCAGTCAACGTAAGTTGAACTGAAGCCCACCAGCAGTAAAAGTAGACCTGCAAGGAGGTGCAGGGTTTGCGCACGTAAGGGATTGCGCAGTGAGACAAAAATGTGGTGCAAGTCCTGTTGTGTTTCACTGCCAGCCATTTGAAAATGGCTGGCAGTGAATGAGTTAAGTGTGTGACACACACACATAGGAAAATAATTGGTAATATGAGTCAATAAATATACACATTTACCTGTCACAATGGAAACATCCAGGGTTTAATACAAGCTTGTATGACATAAACTACCAGAGAAATAAAAGCTGGTGTGTTTACCAGCTGATTTGACCAGATGCAAATGGGTTGTGATGTGTTTGATCACAGTGATGTCATATTTGCAGTTTCACTTTGTGTTTTCACCATTTCATTTGTTTTAGCCATTCATGAAAATACAAAGGCATCATTGTTTCACTCAGAAATTATTATGTAGGAGGACTGACTCTCTTTGGGCACAGACTGCTGGCCTCACATAGTTATAGCTTGTATTTCATCTGGAGCCATAAAAAGTTGCATCAGACTCTAGAATACCACTAATCATTTTCTTTTTCTTACAATTTTCTCTGCCTGACAGAGGAAACTCCAACAAATAGGAGGAATCTGTTCTGCTTCTCTCATCGCCCAATTCACCTCTCATCATGGCAATAGTCCTCCACTTCAACCCTCTGCTGTGGACACGGCTGGCAGCCCTGGCTTTCTCCTGTGTGGCATTCTCTGTGGCTGTGCATGGTGCCAGGATCATCCCCGGCACCGGAGACTGGTGCATCTTCTGCTGGGCCTTCAGCTTTGCCGGCACTCTGCTCATGATTCTGGTGGAGCTCTTCGGTCTGCAGACGAAAGTCCCTGTTTCCTGGAAGAACTTCCCTATCACCTTTGCCTGCTACGCTGCCCTACTCTGTTTGTCCGCCTCTATCATCTTCCCACTCTACTTCCTCAAAGGTTCTATGGGCCCCAGTACAATCCGCGATTACAGCATCATAGTAGCCGTCTTCTCTTGCTTGGCTACCATTGCTTACATAAGCGAGGTGAGCATCAGCAAGGCACGTCCAGGTGAGGTGGCCGGCTACATGGCCACAGGACCTGGACTATTGAAAGTCTGTGAGACCTTCGTGGCCTGCATCATATTTGTCTTTGTGACTGATCCCGTGTTGTACGACCATCACCATGCACTG
The DNA here is from genome assembly GCF_057381915.1 of Diplotaxodon limnothrissa. Lineage (NCBI taxonomy): Eukaryota > Metazoa > Chordata > Actinopteri > Cichliformes > Cichlidae > Diplotaxodon > Diplotaxodon limnothrissa. The sequence goes on from NC_140613.1 coordinate 9,133,064, forward strand.
AAGTACTGCATGGCTGTCTATTGCATCTGCTTCATCCTGTCAGCAGCCATCATCCTGCTCTGTATAGGCGAGTGTACCGGGTGCTTGCCTTTCCCATTCCCCCGGTTCCTGTCAGCCTACGCCATGCTGGCTGTGGTTCTCTACCTGTTAGCAACCATCATCTGGCCTATCTTCAACTTTGACCCCAGGCACGGTGGGAATAAAAATAGGCCATACAACTGCAACACACAATTGGGGTTGTGTTCATGGGATAAGGGCATGACAGTGGCTGTACTCACCGGTGTCAACTTCATCCTCTACCTGGCAGACCTGATCTACTCCACCCGTCTGATATTTGTCAACGCATGAGAAACAAGAAGTAAGGGTAGCAGTATGCTCCAAATAAAACTGAATTTGCCCAGTTTGTCCAAGGCTGTGGAACTGCTTTCAGTTATACTGCTGCAAGCAATTTGACTTTTGATAGAGGCAGACAGTAGGAGTTTTTAATGGCAGATCAGTTCCCATTTTAATACATTTTTTCATGTATACAGGAATGCTTATTATTTGGATTGTAATAAGCTATCAACAGATTTTCCAAAAGAAGACTCAAAAAATGCTGTGTGCATGGAAATAAGACAGAGGAACAAAAACAAAGATAGCATTGAGTTTTTGTTAGATATTTTTTGCACTATGGATACCCAAGAATAATTTTGGCATGCAGAGTGGAGCAGCCAGGGAATAGTACATGACCTGCTCTACCTCCTCGGCTACAGCCACCCTGATGTGATGCTGTCGTGTCAGTATGGACCAAAATTGAGGAATGTTTTCAACACATTGTTGATGTTATCTTTATATGTATTTAAGTAAATTATGGCAGTTCTTAAGGACAAAGGGCATTCAACCTGGGACTAGCAAGGTATGCCTAATAAAGCTTCCAGTGAGTGTATGCTTGCAGTTTAGGATTCCTCAGGATTGACTGTTAAAACTGATTTTCATTCATCAAATTCATGATTGTCCACTGAAATAGATGCAAAGCACCACGTTTTCCTAATCACTCTTCTGAAACCTGATTTTCTGTTAAACTCTGATCTCTAATTGTGCTGAATGTTCACAAAGTATATAAATGAATTAACTAAGTAAACTAACTGTCAATCAGCATCAGCTCAAAACACCACCTCTGTTCTCAGAGAGACTCCAGCTTTGTGCGGACCCCAGGATGTGAATCAGTGACAACTGTGATTCACACCAACTGTAAATGTTTGACCACTGGAGGCTACAAGGGGGGCAGAGTGGAAACTATGAATATTTAAGTTGCCTGTAAATCTATCGTCAGGAAACAAGACAGCGGTGACGCCCAATCGAGACACAATGACTTGTACATTATTTTTCTAAAGGAAATGTTGGATCATCTGGTCTGGGAATGTGGTGCTGTAGCTGCTGGCAAGATCAGAGTTAATAGGGCTTTACCATAAATCATGAACATGATGACTCAGCTTCAACCAGCCTAGACAGTTTTTAAAGTTTGGTTTACAGCATATATATGAGAAAAGTGGTCGGTAGATAAATAATATGAAGCTAAATTAACAGCTTTGTGTGATTAACCATGTTTATCATCCCGAGCAATATATCGTCATTAATGTGGACAGAACACAGAAGACTTTTTATGTTATCTTTATACCAGAAATGTCCCCTTTGGGATTTCAATTATACTGAAATTCGTGATCATCAAAATGTTGTTCTGCATTTTCTCTGTCATGTCACTTCGATGTTTTACCTGCACAGAATTTAACAAAAAAGACTCTTTACTAGGTCATCTGCTAATAGAGGAAAAGGACTCTGAGCTCATGCAAAAAAAGAGAGGTCAAGATGTTTACCAGTCTAGTCACGACTTGACTGGAGGCCAATCCTGGTCCTACTTCCTGCATGATGTAGTAACTTAAAGCCAGTATTGCTAAACGCTGATCAGTGTCTGGATTTTAAATGAAGGAGAAAAGAATAACTGTACTATTCTGCATTAAAAACACCTTTGCTGCAATGGTTTAGGGATTTTTAAAGTCTTAAAAATCTGTTTTGAATCAACAGATAAAAACAAATCAGACCCATCTTACTACTTTGATTTAACAAACGTTTCATTTCTGCACATTTTCATTTTAATAAAAGAAATATTGTGCAATCTGCAATAATTAAACATTACACATCTTAACTCTATTGTGTTTGTGTGTGTGTGATTTTTTACTCCATCTCGTATAAGTTTCATTTATAGGGACAAAAGTCCTGTGCAGATCGGCTTCCTTACCCTACGTTACTAAATTAATTCTTGGCCATCCCACTCTGACTCACAGGAAGAACAAAGAGTAAGTCAGCAGCACTACAATAGCTTGATACAATCTCAACTGAAAGAGGCCATAGAAAGAACTCTGTCTCTTATGCAGCATCATGTTTCCACTGGAAGAGCAGACGTGTTGTTCCAAACACTGCCAAGAGTTAAATGTGGAACAACAAGCACTTGAATGACAGCACAATACCTAACTGAGAACATGTGGCTAATTAACAGAGACGCACAGATGTGCTGAGAGCCTGAAATGTGCAGCAGTGCTGACATGCATACATTCTCATCTTCCTGAAACTGCTTGTACACAGCCTTCTGCTTGGCCCGAACCTGATTTCTTCCTGATTTTTAATGGCTAATAGCTGGTCAAGCTGTGTGTGTGTGTAACAAATTAAGTAATTTAAAGAAGTAAGTTTCCCAATATGCTCATTTGCTTTCAACATGTTTGTGTCCTCTGACTTTACACTGACCCTCTGCCGTGTTGAATTTAGCTTCTTGCTGCACAGTCTCATATCATCTTTTTATTTTAAAGAGGAACTTCAACACTTTACCACACATAAAAATCAGTGTGTTATAGAGCCTGTAAAGCACCAAGTCGTGTTTTTTATCAAAGGTTATGTGACGTCAGTCAAGAAACAGTCAAACACGAGACCCCCTCATAAAACCACAATTTGATCTCTTTTTACTTCCATTGGGGGATCAACAAAAAGTGAAGATGGTGATCAAAAAGCTTTAGAAATATTCTCTTCTCACTTTGTTACTTTTTTTTATGCCAAACAAAGAGACTGATGTCTTCAGTCTCTTATTTATAGGTCAGCCTAGCAAGTACCCACCCGTGTTCTTCTCAAGAGCATTTAACAGATTATAGCACAAGGTCCAAAGTAATTGGAGACATTTAGATGTATACTTACATTATAAACCTTATAAACTTATAAGGTTTATAATGTAAGTATAAACCTTATAAGTTTATAGGAGATTAGTTAACATATTGTGTGTTTCAAACACCCCTGCTGATGAAACCTCTTTATAAGGGACAGCCAATGAGAAGGAAATTCGGGTAAAGGGAGAGGAAAAGGAGCTAACATTTGTTGTTATCAGAAGGTTTATGAACTGCAAGTGAACAGTGGAGAGGGGCTCCACCAAGGCCCAGCATAAGATAAACAAAGAATATTTAAACAGTGACTCATTCAGAGCTACTCCAGTGGAATCTAAGTGTAAAAATATGAAGCTGAAAATGAGCATAATTGGTCCTCTTTAACTCTATCTATTGTAATGTATTTTACATTGAAAACAGAGCATTCCTTTAATAGTACATTTTGCAGCTTAGCTGAATAGGTAGATCTTTTTTGGATGCTTGCTCCTTTACTTTTCTGCCATAATAAAGCTTGGGTAAGATAAGGCTGTCTCAGATGCAAAATGCTTTTTCTTCAGTGGTCTAATGTGATTTGTCTTCACTGTATGTTGCAATCCAGTGCAGACGCCGATCTAAAAGGCTATCATTAGCATCAGCATTAGTAAAATAGCAAATTAGTGTGCTAAACACATGTTTTCGTATCAGTAATGGCAGTATTTAATCTGAGATTGCATAGTTGTTACTTGTGCCTGTCCACAGTAACGAAATCATAGCGATACACTACTTTTGACTAATATTTTAAAAAATGCAAAGGACTATAGAACAAAACTTTCCACTTTAATCGGTTACCTTCATGTTTTGTTTTCTGCTAACTTTTATGGTTGACAGTGTATCAGAGTCTGAATCTGACTTTTGTGATACTTTAGTAAGAGTTCAGCCTCAGTCACGATTATAGTTACTCACAAATATTAGCTAAGCTTGTAAACATTAAACCGATTAATCATCAGCTGTCTCGGTGTGAGCACACTGCCAGGAACTTGTTATAGATTAACAAGAACTAGCATGATTATAAATATAGTCAGTGGAGCATTATTGGCATTAAAACCAGAGCCTGTAGGCTGCTTTGTCACATTAACAGCAGGCAGCAGGCGGATTGCTATATTTGTTTCTCACATACTTGAGGATCCTAAAATTGGATTGCAGCTGCGTTTACTGATGAACTCGGCTAGGGGTTTCTACAAAGACAAAAGCTATGTGAACCTGCATGTGTCGGTCAGGCTGGCCAGAGCTCAGTCTCTTATGTTTGAGATTATACCTCCCCCTGGTGAATATCTGTGTGATTTCATGTGACAAGATTAATCTGTAGAACAACAAAACAAGAGTCACTGTAATGAATATTATCTGTGGTGACCAGGGAGATCGGGTGAAAGTTAAAAACCCTTTACTGTAGTAAAGCTGAGCCAGGTATACAGTAAACAGGTGAAAAAAACCCAGGAGAAACAAGCAAAGAAAAAAAACAGAGACAAAATTGGGTCAGAGACAAAAAGGAAGTCTAACATGAGGCGAGGATTACCGGAAAACAGTGCGTGCACAATAATGAGGACAATGTGGCAGATGACAGGGGAAGACAACAGGACACGGGTGGAGCATATACATTTCTCAGTTTTCACTTCTTTCATTCCTTTCCTCAAACCCTCTCCTCACATCTTGGTCCCTCCCATCATAGATGCAAGCAACAGAACAAAATGACACAGCCTTCCTTTCCGGAAGTCGTTTTAAAGCCATATCAATTACATTTGGAACAGCTGTATTGTCTGTTTTTTATGATCTCAGATGTGACAGTGTTTAGACAACCTTTATATTTTGTCCTACTTTTAATTAACTTCACACAATGTGACAAAAAAGGACATATATGACTTCACAGGTTAAAAACCCTTCCTCATAGAGTCTCAAATTAAAGCTCCTCCACTTCTCTCCCTTCCTGATGCACTTTAGAAATGGAAACATCCTTCAAGATGCCATACTGTGATAAAGTCCACTGTCATAGTCAATGGGAAGAAAGAGATAAGGATACAAATAACAGATAAATGAGAAAAAAACCACACAGAAGGGCAAGAAGGGAAGGGTGAGTAAACAGATTGTGCCATATACAAACAATTCACTAGTGCACAGAAAAGTGAAACATGTTTTTTCTGCCTTCACAAAAACATTTAAGCACTATTTTCTGGCCTACTAAATCACTTAATGAAAACCTACATGGATTCAATTTTACAAGGTCGTTGAGCAGCTTGAAGTCAGGGCGACCTTGTTTATCCATTTATAGGATGAGAAACTATGCAGTACTGATAAGATAGTGACAAAGTTCAAAAATTAAGAGATTGTGGAAGTCATAATTTACAATCTGGCTGCAGATCGTGCTTTTATCACACTGAAGATGTTATTAAACCTTGAACTGACAGACAGTCACATAGTTTGGACCAAAGTGTTTTTTCCCAGTAGGAGAGCACGTGGTGTGTTAGCAATGAGAAGATGCTGAGGTTGATTCTTTGGTTTCATAAGGCTTTTTTATGCATTTTCTTCATTTTTTCAATTAACAAAAGCATTACTTTGTATCAGAGGACTGGAAATACAGTGGATCTTAAAAAAAATACATAAATATTCCCATGAACATGCTTACACATACATGTATACAATGGCGGTGTCTGACATTGGGATGTTGGCAGTGGACCCTTGGTTCCTGTGGTTTGCTGGGTGGGGACTCCTTGGTCTGATTCTTGTGCTTTCCACTGTTGCTCACCGGATTGGGATCTGGGGAGTTTGGAGGTCGGGCTAACAGTTTAAGCTATTTTTCTTGTTCTGGAAGATTTTCTTGAGCAGCGTGGCGAGCCACATTTTACTGCCACTGTCACTGGTGCATGACTTTGCAGCGGTTAGGGGTGGGGGGGGTGGGGGGTGTTTCAGATGGGTGGTATGTGTCAAAGTAACCTCCGCACGAGTGCCAGGACCGAACACTGTAACAAGATGATCAGTGTTATTTACCTCATGTGCTGGTTGTTTTAATGGTGTGGGCCAATCTGTGTATAATCACTCCAGTATGAAATAGTTCTTCCACGCAATTCTACATCTGCACTAATCAATACCAATACCTGTCCTGTTATCTGGTTGTGATTTGATTCCTTTAACTCAGCCCTTTGTGCTCTTCAGCTATAATTAAAATGCTATTTGCAGCTTTAAACGCAAGCTTTCCATTTATTTATTTTTGGCACGTTTGCTTGTCATGAACTTTCCATGTGTAACTAACAACCTTTCCTGAGCTGCAGCCAGAGAGAAAAGTAGGACGAGGAAATGGAAAAGTCAGTGTCATGAAGGCGTTATGGCTTCAGTAGAGCTACATTCAGAGCTCCACGGCAGCTATACTGTAACTATCCTGTACCATTAGTGATTTTGGTCTCAAGCTCACAGCATGCCCATGTATGGTTGCAGCGAAGCATATATACCCATAAAAGTGTCAGCAAACTATCTGCTGCAACTTTAAGATCTTCTTGTTGTTTGAAAACTTTTTATTACCTTGAATGTTTTGCGAGACTTAAAGACTTTTCATCCATCTCTCCTCTAGCCACAGTTCTTTAAGAGGAGAAAAAAAGGACACTGTAAAGGGTTGCAGGACTATGAGTACTCTTTCAAACAGCTGCTGATTTAAGACTGCTGAAGCATCCTTCTGCTGAGTCACCCACCAACTCCTCCATGTTTCACCATTCTGAAACAAACTTGCTCTACTTTGAGGTATTCTAACAAACTATATCTCTTACAAACCTTTCAAACTGTTTTAAAAGTCCCTGCCTTATCATCCTTTCAAGAGGTCAAATATCAGCCCTGCACCAGCCGATATATACTGAGAAACAGTAGCAGCTGGTTTCCCCAGTTGTGGATTAAGCCCAGTTCAGGACCAAAAGAAAAACATCAATGAAAACAGCCCCTGAAAAAAGATTATGGTCTATGTTTTGCAGACATTTCAAACTCAAGCAGTTTCTTATATAATTTATTTTGAAAACATGTTACAAATATTAGTTTCCCTTTATAAAACAGTTACCTGTGGTCATAATTACAGTGTCCTGGTAATCCCCTTTCAATATTACATGTAACTGCAGCGACACATCTTGATACCGAGTGCATAAGGAATTTAAAATGAGGCTGAATATCAAACGGGGGACCTTCTCAGCTCAGTTTGGCTGGTTGTCCATCTGTGAGCTTGGCTGGTAAGACTGGATGTCCTCCCCGATGAACTCTGATACTGTGGAAGGAGAAGAAAATCACAGATTCACTTGATGCAATTTGCTGCTGCAAAATACAAAATAACCTATACTGCACTGTCAGTTTCAATTGTATGTATATTTTCAGAATTCATTGGCTTTATTTTAATCGTATTTCAACATCCCCTTTTTAGAGATTTGTATTTTTATTTTTTTTTACGTATTTGGAACATCTAGAAAAACTGCACACCACACCACATCTTCTTGCATCAAGTAAAAATAAAATCTAGTCCCCAACTTAACCACCAAGGTTAATGCTTTGTTTCTTTTTTTAAATGTTATAATGCAAATTACAGTGAAGACTGTAAACATCTAAAAACACCAGCAACCACAAGATGCTACCAAACATTACATTGACTAATATCTGTCTATATATCTGTCACAATCAAAAATCAAAAATAGTTTATACAATTATCAACTCAATCAAGTCAAGTCACCATCAATAACTCCATGCAGTTAAATCAATCATCAATAATCGTAAAACCCTACAGTATTGGGGAAAACCCAAACAATCGAGCAACCCCTTAAGAGTAAGCACTTTGTAACAGGAAGCAGGAAGAAGGTCCTAGTAGAACCCGGCAAGAGACTTTTGATGGTGTTTTTAGAAGAGACTGAAACTCTACAAATAAGGAGTTACCTGTTTGAAAACTAGTCTTTCTGGGTTCTTTTATTTTAGTCAAGAGGTAGGTTGGAATTAACCACTTTGTTTCTCAAGCTACCAGTTTACCTACAACAAGGTTTCACTTTCTCATCAAAAAGACAATTTTTGGGGCCAAATTAAATGGCAAACTAATTTGGAGATCATAAATTCAGATTATTCAAATTTTGACAAAAATACAGCTCTTTTCTTTTTTACTATGACTGACCCTGCAGGTAATGTCCATATAAAGTTGTGAATCGGCCTGGTAGCCAAATCTTTACACCAAATACCACATGATCACCAGCTATCCTGGCCATCAGAGAGCCTGTGTTGCATGTCATATCACATTCTCACTCCATAAAGCAGTGTTTGTAGATCAAAGACAATGCACTGAGTAGAAAAATATTTCAGCATTAATAAACATGATTTAATAAACTTGTTTTAAAAAGTGCCTTTAAAAATCATAGTCCCGGGGCTGAAAAACAAGAACACTGAAGTGCTAAAAACTGCAGTTCCTATAGTGGCCACTGGAGACTGGCTTCAAAAGTGAGTCAACTTCCGCTGATACTCACTTTAAAATGGCCAGCTTTACGGCATTAAAGTCGTGTTTACAGTCTGGTACAACAAATTGTCTCTGTGAAAAGTTTGCCCTTTCAAAATAAAAAGTTATTTTATAACCTGTACATTTAGATACTAGAAAGGCTGCTAAGTGTAGTTGTGCTGTTTGTGTGGTACAGCTGTCCAAGAACTTTGTGATCTAGTTTTGTGGAGTGAAATTTCTGTTTTTTATTTTTATGTTTCTTATCAATAATTAACAGATATGTATGGCAAATTTGGTGATATTACCAGATATCTTAGGACTCCACATTCTCTTCCAAATCTGGTCACTTCTGGCCAGAAAAACAAAATAAAAAAACGCCCAAAATACCTAGAGAGTGGCAGCCAAAATGCAAAGTCCATTCAGTGGATACCATTCCTTCTTCTATCCAGAATATTAAAAATTCTTTGTATTTCTTCCTCCAACATTTCTGTATCTGTGTTTGTAGCCACTTATGTCATTTTTTTTTTATCAAATCAGTTTTCAAATATCACATTTTTTTTGAAAAAAACTATGTCTCACCTTCTTCAAAGGTAATGTGGTGCATAGAGGCAGAGCTGGTAAACTCCAATGGACACTCCTGGATCTTGGGATCCCTCTCTCCCCCATTTCCTGTATCCAGCACTCTTCCCTGGGGGTCCCAGCCCTCATAGTGGGAGTAGGATGCTGGGCAGATATCCTGATAGGGGTTTGGGTTGGTAGGAGGGGAGGGACAGACCTCCTGAGCATAAGCAGAGTACTGTGGGTAAGAGGAGTTGGGGATGGGAGGCAGAGGGGAGGTTGAGATAGGACTTCCAGCTGGGAAAGGGCTGAGAGAGGATGACTGGGAAGGAGAGGGTGAAGAGGACAAGTAGGGTGAGTCCAGCCATGGGGAAGGTGAAGGTGAGGGAGGCTGCGGACCACGTGGGTACAGAGGGGGAAGGAGCTCGGTGAAGCCCAGCTCTAGGTTCTCAAAACTGGGGTGACGCTCGGATAGTGCTGGCCTGGTCCCGCCGGGCTCTTCCACCGTGGCATCAGGTTTAGAGCAGTACTCCTCATTGTAGTTTATGGGTGGGCACGGAGAGGAATAGGTGGAGGGGTAGGGGGGTAGGTGGAAGCTCAGATTTTGCTCATCAGACATATGGTCCCCTCTCACATGGAAGCCTTTGTCTATCCTGGGTGGACCCCCTGCAGGACACATGTTTCCGCCATCCAGAGGCAGCATAGGGGATCGAGAGAGCAGGGGATCATCTTCTTTGAACATAACTGAGGGAAGAAACCGAGAATAACTGACACACATAACTGATGTTCATGTAAAGCATGTCCAGCTGCCACATATAAGTGTTGTATTTACATTGGATTTCAAACTATAAATCTCTTTATTTCAAAATTATTTGTGGGATTAGATACTCACTGGGTAAATACTTAAAGCAGTGAGTGCTGCTCCGTTTCCTCTTCCCATTAGAAACATAAAGATTGACCGACACAGGCCGACTGACAGATAGGTCACTGTAGGCTGGGACCCTCACACATAACAGACACTGGAAGGCATAAAGACGACATACAGGGGGATTACAGAGCATTTATCAGAGCATCTCCAGTTGTGTTGGATGCGTCTGCTGAAATTTCACAAATTTACCTCATTGCTGTTGTCACGGTCAACATGAGCCTCCTCCTCCCACTGTAATTTGCCATCTAATGCAAAAGAGCACAAGAGCAAGGTTTGACATAATGAACACAAGTCAATTATAAAAGTGCAGCATCTGAATTAAGCTTCATTTAAAATGTCTGTTAGACTTCTAGTATCCCCCTTCTGATTCTGAACTCATCATCAAATAATCATCATATAATTTTTTCTTTGTGTGTATACTGGGTTGAATTTTGATGTTCAGCTTGAATAAAGATTTGTTGATTTTTTAAACTCTTGAGTCTCTGAGTCCACGTTCTCCCCACATTATGACATACATGTGAGATAAGTTTCTAATACCTGGATTACACAGACCTGAATGTGAAAATTATCAGCATATAATGAACTTCAAATATGTGAAGACAACCATTTAAAGGGGCCTATTGTTTGTTGTAATAAAAAAATATTGTCCCACAACATCTTCAATGTTTATTAGACCTAGTTGCACAAGCATTGCATCAAATCCTTCGTGCTCTGCATTTGAAATGCTTGTCAACTATGTGTGGGAACCTGGAAATGTGCATTTTGACAGTTTTTATGATTTGATATGAGAGAACTATTCACTATGAAATAGTGAAAATTATCATTTTTTGTGTGTGTATTATAACTTAATGTGGTTTTTGAACTGTTTTAGGTTGTTTGGTATTTTTATTTTGGTTTATTGATCTTTATGTTATTTGAACATTTTGCTTTTCTCAGTTGTTGACTCGTTTTTTATTTGTTCCCTCAGTGTTTGTTCCATTTAGTTATGACTCTCACATGTTATTTTGGAAGTTCCTTGTGTTTAGTGTCTTGCATTTAATTTTATTTCCTCTCTTGCCTCTCTGTGTATGTATAGTGGGTCTGTTAACTCTCCCATGCATGTTTAACTAGTTGGAGAAGTTAACAGTTAGAGAATTGTAAGTTCTAACTGTGAATTCCTGCAGCACTATTTTAATCTAAATCTAATGAGCTGAAGTATCATTTACCTAATATTAAAAAGTGATTTCAAATTATTTTCTGTCTTATTATATTCCCAATCAACTTTTACTGCCAGTTCTGTAAATTAAAATGCGCCAAGGCTCCTCTGGACGCTTACCTGTGCCTCTCTCCATGAAAAGGACTCTGGAGACTGGCAGGAAGTTTGTGCCGCTCAGCAGCAGCTCTTCCCCTCCTTCCACAGAGCAGGAAGTGAGGCTGACCGACTCGATGACAGGCAGCTCCTGGGCCGAACGCTGGGCTGTGGTGGAGAGAAACGATAAATGCATATGTAGTCAGACTTTAATCATACACTACCTTTCATCAAGGTTAGTGCATCTCAAAGTGCTCTACAGATGACGGACAAGCCATTAATAATACAGAGCAAAATGCAATAAAACATCAATCCATAAAATACAAAGTAAAATAAAATGTAAAAAAAAAGCAACAAAGAGTAATCAGTGAAGTTAAGAGCTTGAGTAGTGGAGCAGAAGTAATGCAGGATAAGGTTGATTAAAAAGACATGACATTATAAAGTAGAATAAAATCAAATATATCAAATAAGATCTGGAAGTGAAAAACAAAATAAAATAATGTTTATAAAGCAAAGCACTTGTGATCAGTGTTTGCAGAATTGTAAAAAATCTCAACCTTTGACAAATCCAAGTGACACTGCATGTTTCAAATGTGACTCCTTTGTAAAAGGATTCTGTATCATAATATGAATTCTCCATAAAGCAGCCACTCACAGCATTCGATGGGCAGAGAGGCAACCTGCAGAGCCAACACTCGTCCAGGGGGTCCTGAAGGGGGCACTATAGGGAGGTGGGTACGAAACACCAAACGAACACGTGTGTTTTTCCTTCCAACATCTGTTTCTCCTTTCCTCAGCTCAATGTCTGAGTTCCTCAGTTTCAAAATCCCGGCACAGTCGATGCTGTGAAACACAAGATTTGTCTCATGACATAATTTTGAGTAGGAAAAGTTTCACTCAACACTGAAACTGAAACTTTAGGGAAAGAGCTATTTAAAACTTAAAGTAGACCAGTTACAAAGGTATGACACAGCAGTCAAACATGAGCAGCCCACCCGAGCATATATAATAAGCAACTCCAGCATATGTGTTAAAAAAAAATCCTTTTTCTACAAACATGACGAGGACAGTGAGAGCATCCTTCTGACTTACAGAGCAGTCATGTTGTTCTCGGGGCTGAGGGGGATGTCCAGTAGTTTGGTCCCCACCTGGACGCTCTCGTGACTGGCAGTGCCCACCATCTTTCCAGTCACTCTGAAGGGGAACATACATTTAAATTTACCAGCTGAGAAAAATAAAGTGAAATCCCAGCAGAACACAAGTTATTTATGAACGAAAAACGGTGAAATTGCTTCCAAAATGTGAGGATTAATAATCCTTTTCACGTCACTTCAAGTTCTGTGAACACATGAGATCAATAATCACTAATATCACCCTCGCTTTTTTTCTAATGACTTTTTTCTCAGTTTGGATCTGCACTTCACTCGATATAGGATATCATAATCAAAAATATATTCTCTGGATTATGGGAAGGGACTAACAACAACTGTTGTAACATATTTTCTGGACTAACACGAGAACCAGCTGGTGGTTTATTGCACAATGGTTAAAGCTACGACAGTCACGTGATGGGTCCCCTGAAATTTGTGTTCCTTGAACATCATGGCATGAAGAAAACATTTGTGTTTAAATAGAAAAATACTGCAGCTCAGTACCTGTGTATCTGATAGAAAGGATGTGGTCTGATTGATCGGTCATCAGCTGTTCCAACGAAAACCTGAAGAGAGAGCGGTTTTCTCTCTGTGTAACCACACAGCTGTGAAGATAGAGAGAGACGCAGTGTGAAATCAAACTGCGATGAGGCCAGCAGCAGTGGCCAAAGAATTTGTTCCAGTGTCGTGTGAACATGATCAAAGACATGTTAACCTTAAATTAGATCTGATATCATATAACTCAGTTAAAAGGTGGAAAAAAAAAAAACCCTGAGAAATTTCGTTTTCACCTTGACAACAGGATGTCCAGTCGGTGCAGCTTTGACGGCTCCTCTGCTGCCCTCCGTCTCGTAGTGGGCTCTGTGGTGTGGCCGAGGCTGGACCTCAATACGCAGCTCATACTGGTCAAACTGGGATGGCAGAGGCCAATCAAGTGGCGGCAGGGCGTTAGACCTGAAATAAATCAGATGTGAGAATTTTAGATGTAGTAAGAATAGAAAGACCCACATGGAGAGAAGCAAGTAAATTTACAGGATTGAAATGTTGAAAAGTGATGCTGTCCTTGCCTGAATAGAGGGCTGTGGGCGCTGGCTCGGGTTCTGCCCCAGGCCAGAGGAGGGGGAACAGAGAGGTAGTCCATGCCCACAGATGGGGGCTCTCTCCTGGTCTGCTGGGTCTCTGGCAGTGGGCAGGGAGAGCTGTGGCCCAGAGCCTGCTCCTGGTCCACCTCCCTGGGAGATAACTGCAACACAAAAATCCCACCTCTTTAGTTCTCCACAGACTTGTTTTTGCTTTGCTATTTCTATTATGTTTCTTTTATATTTCAGTCTTCTCTGTATGTTTATGTTTTTATTTATTTAAACAATTCATCATGTGAATGTGCCAGATTTAGCCGCACGAGCTAATTTTCTTCTGTAGTCCCTGCCTATTGATAACATATTAAATTAACCAACAAAACCGCACATACACAGGCATGTGAGGCTAGCTAAAAGAGAGAAACATATCTAAAAATAAACACATGCCTGTTATGTGTGGGCTGTGTGCAGACAGGAATAGGACCCAAGGTGCAGACTCCAGAGCCAGATGTGAACTCAAAACAGCTTTAATGTTAAACTCAAATATAACATAACTGGAAAAAATCAAACTAAACTTACACCGGAGGACTGACAGAACACAGCTAGGTAAACGGTAGATCGCAACACAGACACAAAGAAACACAGGGCTCAAATACACAGAGGTCGTGTCCAAATTCATGGGCTGCATCCTCCTGAGAACCCGGCCTTCGCGGTCTACGTGGGCCGGGTCCTCAGAAGGTCGGGTAGGCCGGAAGTAAACGGCCGTGAAATTGGACGGTCTAGCCTTCTGATTAGCGTCACCGCTGTCTCGGTGGAGTTTAATAAACTCAGCCGTCTGCTTCTTGCTATCTAAAATATAACAGGGCACTGGCGTAAATTCTCGACTGTCTCATACTTCTGTTTAATCAGTTTTCTGTTTGACGTTTAGTCAGCTGTGTAAAAACCAAGGAGGAACCCACCCGGGGTAGAGATGGCACGATACCACTTTTTTATGTCCGATACCGATATCGATATCATAAATTTGGATATCTGCCGATACCGATATGAATCCGATATAGTGTTTTTTAATCAACAAAACTGTTTTTTAAATATCTTGCTGCATTTTGTATAAGTTCATACTCAAATTTAAAACAACAACTACACTAAAGCTATTCTGTTATACCTGTATGCAAAAAAAAATATTTCATAGTTCAGCAATACTGATCAATCTAATAAACTTAAACCTACACCATCCTCCCTATTCTGGTATTTTAAAGAGTACTTAGCATAAATATTAAGCAACCTAACTAATAGGGTTCCAACTCCCAGCAACAACAAAAATAAATAAATAAAAAATAGGGAACCACCCCTCACGCTCCACCTCATGATGCTTAATCGACGTAATCAACCTTAATTTGATGCAGTGTGAAAAAAAAATGCACAGAAATCAATTATTTTTCAAGAAATATTAAATAGATTCAACATCTTTCTTCAACAAAATTGCAGACTGCACAGATGGTACCTTCCCAAAGGAAAAAGTACTATAGCTTACTAGGGTATATTAGACTTAATAGTTACTATATACAGGAATTGACTTCTATTCATTTTACATCAAATTAAAAATTTGGGTGTCAGATAATTATTTATTAAAAGCTAGACATTTTAAATGAGTATAAGAAAGAAAAGTATGTCTTTGTGCCCCCTTTTCCCTGTTAATGCCCTATTGGCCCCCCTGACTAAACTTTGCTAGATCCGCCCCTGCACAGTTACCAGCGTCAGCTACGTAGAAAAAGATCCTGGTGTAGAAAGTAATATTAAATACATTCTAACAACAGCTGATCAAGCTTAAACGTGCTGCTGTTGTTCAGCCGCTGGTTTCCTCTTTCTGGTGCAAAGTGGGCCAAAAGCAAACAAGAGAGACGGACTCGCGACAGAAAAGCCGATCAGCTGATCATTAAGCAGTTTCATGATTGAAGTAGCAGCAAGAAGAGGCAGTCGCCTGTTAAGCTTAACGCAGGAATGCTTTACAAACATTCAGAGATGGACTTACACACTTGCTTTACTTCTCTCGGGGATAACTTTGTCGGAGATGAAATGCCGGGTTGCTAGCGAAGCTCCAAATGCTATCCAGACCACCGACAGGTCCCGCATGCCACAGCCGCTCTATCACATGATGCATACTGCTCCAACGTGCTAACGTTCTGAGGTGAGTTACAGCGTGTTGCAAGTTTTGTGCTTTCGTGATATTTAATGGATCGATTAAATTTTTTTATTTTTCTCCAATATCCGATCCAGTAATTTAGGTCAGTATGGACCGATACCGATACGTAATATCGGATCGGTCCATCTCTAACCCGGGGGATTAATAAAGTTTTATTTTATCTAATCTAATCTAATAACTTTAATCTCAGCCAAACCGATTTACTCACGAACAAACAAAACACTGAAAAAAGCCCAACAATAACATTTTTAGGTTGTCTAAGTGACTTATATATTACGTTTAACCCGAGCAGCGAAAGTCCGCGGTGATCTGAAAATGATGTGCCGGGAGTTGTGCCGTTCTCAGCCGCATCAGTAACCCTGGAGCTCCCGGCTAGCTATCGAGCTGGTGGGTAGCAGACGTCTCCGAAAACGTCGAAGCACTTTTGCAAATATGCGATATCTTGATAAACCGAGCAGATATTTGATGTTTACACAGCTACTTTCTCGCCTGAAAATATGTTAAAAGTTTATTTTGTGACCCAGAAAGATTAGTATGAGTAATTTTAAAACTTAGTAGCGGCCGCCATTATTGGAAACTGGAGTTTGGCTGGGCCGCGCTATGAATTCTGGGATATGGTAGGCCACGAAGGACACACCCGACCCATCCTTCAAATTCAGGGAAAAGGAGGACGCATTTGTCGGCTGCATTCGGAGGAGTCTACGAATTTGGACAGCCTTCGGCGCGTCGCTGTGACGTAATCGGTCTACAAATGCGGCCTCAGGAGGATGCAGCCCATGAATTTGGACACGACCAGAGGGAGCAATCGGGGAATGGGTAACAGGAGGGACACACAGCTGGGGCAAATCAGGCCTAACGAGACAAGGGGAAGCAAAACCAGACACATTAAAATCAGACGTGGACTTTCAAAGTAAAACAGGAAACCCATAACACAGACTGAACAAAAGACACAGACTCACATGCAGGCACTACAACAGAGGGAACAGAGATGTGGGACCAGGGCAGACACAGACACTGACTGGACACGGGGATATAGCAACTAAGGATACACAGAGACGCGAACTAGACAAGGGGATACAGCTGACAGGGGAGATAGCAACTAGAGAAGACAGAGACATAAACCATAAGACAGAACTCAAAGAAACCAAAGACTAGAAATAATAAATAATAAACTCAAAAACCCTGGGTCAACGACCCAGGCATCTTTACAATGCCCATATAACATATTAAAAATCAAATGTTAAAAATCCTTACACATTAGAATCAAAGACTTTCTTTGACACTACTCAAATCATGACAACATGTTTGATTATCCAAAAACCAAAGTTTTATAGATTTAGAGAAAGAAGTAAATGTTGTTTTCCTTATTTCTGTGTAAGGGAACCCTAATGTACTCTAAAGAAAAGTCAACAAAACTATGGCAAGGAACAGATCACAAAATAAAGGAGTAAGAAAACATGCCAATGCAGCCTGAAAATTACATCATGGTCAGCTTTTGGAGGTATCTACACTAATACACTAATGCAATATTAGCAACATTTATGCAATAATGTCCAAGCACGTGGATTATAGGCAGGCCGTCTACACAGAGGGGCCTGCTTATCTCTACAAAAAATTACAGAGGAAGTATAGTAATGGCAAAACTGTTTGGACCGGCAATCATGTGGAACTATTGCTGAAAGTAAATGGACTGATACTTAGATATAGATATAGCACTTTTCTGTTCTAACTGAGCATCCAGAGAGCTTTTTTTCACCCAGCCATACACACATTCCATGCCTTTACATGGTTTCTGAGCATACACACACTCTCACACTCTGATGAATACATCAGGGTTCAGTAATAACACAAGTATAAAGCAGCCACAGCACCAGAACACACAGACTGGGAGTTTTTGCACAGTAAATACAGCAACATAGCATTATCCATCACCAGAGGAAGCCAAGGTATTGGGAAAGAAATACCCATACAATAAAAATGAAATCTCAAAACATAACAGAGTTTAATCTTTGCAAATTAAACATCCAATCAGGAACTAAAACGTAGGTGTCAAAGGAGCTTGCAAAGAAAAGCATCTGGACTTCTATAAGTTGCTTGAAGACGTTTCACCTCTCATCCGAGAAGCTTCTTCAAGCTCATCCGAAGAAGCTTCTCGGATGAGAGGTGAAACGTCTTCAAGCAACTTATAGAAGTCCAGACGCTTTTCTTTGCAAGCTCCTTTGACTACGATGACCTGGATGACTGAGAACCTTCACAGACAAAACGTAGGTGTCTGTATCATTCAAAAGTTGCAGCTTTTAGCTTTCTTGAAAACTGTTTTAAGACTTAAACTGCTTCAGTTTTTGTATTTGCTAAAATACATATTTAGTGTCGATGCTAGACAGAAGCATAGTAAAAGCAACATAAAATGAGCATACACTGTATAGATGGCTCTGAAATAAAGGTCCTTTGAACCTGCATTCTTTGTGATAGCCAGCAGGGGGCGGCGACTCTCATTGCGAGCGCCATTACATAGAAGTCAATGAGGAAATCACTGAGTTTTCACTCGATTTTCTGCCTCACTGAACATTTTCCTGATAAGTTTAATGGGTCAGTCACTGGTTTCAAGTCTTCTTCAGTACAGCTTGGTGTTCATTTGATATATGATGGTCACATATAGACTCAAATAAATCATGAAGCTGGACATTCATTATGGCTTGGCTACCTTGAGTTCCACAAGTTTTTTACTGTGTGACTGTGCAGTGTCCTTGGCTTGACAGTTAGATTGAACCCTCTCTTGTAATTTCTGTTTTAGTTTAAAAACAAACAAACAAACTAGACAGGGATGGCAGCTTGAGGTCTAAGAGTAGGAGCCGAGTTAGAAAACAGAATTTTATACTGCTGCTTTGAGAGGCCTACTCCAGGTTTGGCAGGGCGGCACCTAAGTAAAGGCAATAGATCACACACAGCACTTTACCTGCTCCAATGATGTCTTCCTGGTTTTCTGAGGAATGCTGAGCTCACAGCTGCTGGGCGGAGCTTGAGAGTGAGGGGTGGACTCTCCACCCTCCAGGTTGCACCCCTGCAGTTCCTCTGAGTAACTCCCTCTGCGCGAAGTACAGGGAGACGCCAGCGGGGAGTTTCTACGCTTCTTCCCACTAGGTGAGGTGGGCCTTGAGGATGATGAGTGCCCAAAATTGATGCTGCCTTCGTTCAGCTCCTCCTCCTCCACCAGCAGAGAGTCGCAGCTGGAAGCGGGACTGAGCCAGCCTCGAGAGGAGGGGCTAGAGGCGGGGCTGGGGCTGAGGGAGCTGGGGCATCTGTCACGATAAGTAAAAGGATCCAGTAGAGGCAGGTAAAGGCGCTCTCTGTCCCAACCGCCGCTGTTGCCCATGTCCCAGTAACTGGAAATGGTGGGTGTTGTGTCATCATCAGGCGAGATGGTGGTTATCTGGATGCTGGGGCACTCGACCACACGAGATTCAGAAACCTGGAAAAAAGATAAGAGGCTCGTCACAAACATTGTCACACACACAAAAAAATATACAGTGGGGCAAAAAAGTATTTAGTCAGCCACCGATTGTGCAAGTTCCCCCACTTAAAATGATGACAGAGGTCAGTAATTTGCACCAGAGGTACACTTCAACTGTGAGAGACAGAATGTGAAAAAAAAAAAAAATCCATGAATCCACATGGTAGGATTTGTAAAGAATTTATTCGTAAATCAGGGTGGAAAATAAGTATTTGGTCACCTCAAACAAGGAAAATCTCTGGCTCTCACAGACCTGTAACGTCTTCTGTAAGAAGCGTTTCTGTCCCCCACTCGTTACCTGTATGAATGGCACCTGTTTGAACTCATCATCTGTATAAAAGACACCTGTCCACAGCCTCAAACAGTCAGACTCCAAACTCCGCCATGGCCAAGACCAAAGAGCTTTCGAAGGACACCAGGAAAAGTATTGTAGACCTGCACCAGACTGGGAAGAGTGAATCTACAATAGGCAAGCAGCTTGGTGTGAAAAAAATCAACTGTGGGAGCAATCATCAGAAAATGGAAGACATACAAGACCACTGATAATCTCCCTCGATCTGGGGCTCCACGCAAGATCTCATCCCGTGGGGTCAAAATGATCATGAGAACGGTGAGCAAAGATCCCAGAACCACACGGGGGGACCTGGTGAATGACCTGCAGAGAGCTGGGACCAAAGTAACAAAGGTCACCATCAGTAACACACTACAACGGCAGGGAATCAAATCCCGCAGTGCCAGACGTGTTCCGCTGCTGAAGCCAGTGCATGTCCAGGCCCGTCTGAAGTTTGCCAGAGAGCACATGGATGATACAGCAGAGGATTGGGAGAATGTCATGTGGTCAGATGAAACCAAAGTAGAACTTTTTGGTATAAACTCAACTCGTCGTATTTGGAGGAAGAAGAATACTGAGTTGCATCCCAAGAACACCATACCTACTGTGAAGCATGGGGGTGGAAACATCATGCTATGGGGCTGTTTTTCTGCCAAGGGGACAGGACGACTGATCCGTGTTAAGGACAGAATGAATGGGGCCATGTATCGTGAGATTTTGAGCCAAAACCTCCTTCCATCAGTGAGAACTTTGAAGATGAAACGAGGCTGGGTCTTCCAACATGACAATGATCCAAAACACACCGCCCGGGCAACAACGGAGTGGCTCCGTAAGAAGCATTTGAAAGTCCTGGAGTGGCCTAGCCAGTCTCCAGACTTCAACCCCATAGAAAATCTATGGCGGGAGTTGAAAGTCCGTGTTGCTCGGCGACAGCCCCAAAACATCACTGCTCTCGAGAAGATCTGCATGGAGGAATGGGCCAAAATACCAGCTACTGTGTGTGCAAACCTGGTAAAGACCTATAGTAAACGTTTGACCTCTGTTATTGCCAACAAAGGTTATGTTACAAAGTATTGAGTTGTATTTTTGTTATTGACCAAATACTTATTTTCCACCCTGATTTACGAATAAATTCTTTACAAATCCTACCATGTGGATTCATGGATTTTTTTTTCACATTCTGTCTCTCACAGTTGAAGTGTACCTCTGGTGCAAATTACTGACCTCTGTCATCATTTTAGGTGGGGGAACTTGCACAATCGGTGGCTGACTAAATACTTTTTTGCCCCACTGTATCTAATTAACAATTCAAATCTCAGTAAGAAAACTGGCAGTAAGAAGCACAATTTTAAATAGCTCTTTAAACCATTGTTATTACTTTGACCTTCAGATCAATCTTTTGACCTTTAAGGAGAGGTCAAAGGTCAAATGCAACATGATATTTTAAGATTGTCTATGGTACTTTCTACAAACACGGCATAGAATCATATTTTTATAAGTTATGAGCCTTTTTGACAATTTTCAACTAATAAATAATGAAGTTGACCTTGAAGACCTTGATGGATGCAGACCAAATTTTAATGGATTTTTGACATGACCCCACTCTACATCCTTACCAAGTCTTATCAGAACTGGAGGAGTTAATAATAATAATAATAATAATAATAATAATAATAATAAAATTCAAATTCAAATTCAAATTCAAATTTTATTTGTCACGTACACAGTCATACACAGTACGATATGTAGTGAAATGCTTGGACAACTGCTCGTGACCTAAAGAAAACAAAAAAAGGAAAAGGCTATGAATAAGATAGGAAATAAATATGAAAAATTAAAAAGGGTAAATTTAACTAGGAAGGAATAGAATATAAATTAAGGTTAAAAATGAAATAACTGTACAACACAAATTAGAATGAAGGGTAAATTTAACTGGGAAGAATAAGATAAAATATATAAATTAAAGTTGAAAATAAAATAACTGTACAACAAAATACACAATACACAATATAGAACTATATAAGAATGTATGAAGAAATCTAAATATAAATAAATATATACACAATAACAGCAGCTGTACAAGTATTAACCGGAAATGAAGAATATAGTGACCAGTGTTGTGCAAAACCAAAGTCCAGAATGTCCAGTGTGTGTGTGTGTAAGAACTATATGTGTGGGTCAGTACTGTGTGGTGGTGTGATTGAGAGACCGTATCGCCTGCGGGAAGAAGCTCCTCCTCAGTCTCTCTGTGTTGGTCTTCAGGGAGCGGAATCGCTTTCCTGACCTCAACAGAGAGAACAGTCTGTTGTTATATTATTATTATTATTGTTATGTAATAATAATAATAATAATAATAATAATGTATAAAAAGCAAAGAAAAAATATTAGAAAGTGTTCATTCTTGTGGTCTCCACCAAGTAGTTAAAGGGGACATCTGTTAACGGCAAGGCAAAAATACGTTATTTATTCCCTTCTCTATTTAGAGAGCACTGAGGCAGTGATCACTACGTTTTGTTTGTATGTACTAAGAGTTTCATTTAACATCGTGGTGAGATAAACTATGAGAAAACAAGCTTTTTTTATGTGTGGATTTGGATCCTTTTCTTGGCACTGACCCCTTTTAAGGATGTGCTCCCTGAAAGCCTCTTTAGCTTAATTTGAAACCTAATATATAAAATCTGCCACAGTGAAATTTAGCTGCCTTCAGACTTTTTCAAAATGACTCCAGGACAGTAGGAGAAAGTAGGCTGGGTGTCTGGCTGTGTTTAAAACCTCTTGTTTGTCACGTCCTGTGGTTTTTATAATTTTGAGTTTTAGTTAATATAATACAGTTTGGGTTATGTGTTTTATTTGTGGGATGTTTTTATGTTTTGAGGAACATGCTTGCTTCTCCACCCTCTCGTTGTCAAGTCTTCTTCTTTTTCACGTGATTCGCTGTGCAGTTACTTCCTGTTTTATTTTAATAGTCTGTTTTCCTCTCTGTGTTTATTCCCTCATGTATTGTGCAGCTGTGGAATTTTCAACTTTTGTAAAGGACTTTCAACCTAATCAAGGATTATTTTTCATTTACCTTGTGTTGTCTGCAAGTCCAGAATTTGGGTCCTTCAGGTACAAAAGACCAATCTTTTTTACCCAGTAAACCACAGAATTCAGTGAAAACTGTACATGTACTCTCACCTTGTTATATTCTGAGACAGTATTACAACATATTTGTCATGATTTGCTGTGTGGCAGGCAGGATGAGGACCCAATCGCAAAACTCACACACACGGGGATGAACTCAAAAAACACAGCTTTATTGCTGGCCACGAGAAACAATACAAAACTAAACTGGGAAAAACTAACATAAAGCTCACCAAGGAACACAGGGGAATCACACACAGCATGAGGGAGAACGCGACGCCGAACAGAGGGAGACTCAGACAGAAATACACAGAGGGTAAACGAGGAAAGTGGGCACACACGGGGAACACAGGTGACACTGATAATCATAACGAGACAGGGCGGGGTGAACTGAACATGACATGTACAGGCACAGAGGTTCAGACAGGAGGAGAGAGAGCACGGGGAAAACACAGACATAACGGGCTGGGGAAACATGAAACAACCACAAAGGGAGACGAGGGCTCATAAATACATAGAGGGCACACAGGGGGGAGAGAGAGCACGGGGAGAGGAGAACTTAGACATAATGGGCAGGGGAAACAAGGAATAAAACATAAGGAGAGACGAGGGCTCACAGATACACAGAGGGGCACACAGGGGGTAAAAGCCATGAAGGGAAAACACTTAGGGAACAACACAACAGGGCAACTCAGAAGACATGGCCTAAATAAGGAACGAAATACAAAAATACAAGGAACTAAGAATACTGGGCCCACATGGCCCAGGACCATGACAATATTTCAGCAGCTGCCCTGCAAAATGCTCAAGTCATAGTAAAGAAGTGCATAATATTTCCTCAACTAAATGTGTGAGTGTTTAAAAGTCTGTTTGCTTTGTCTCAAAAAACTTTAACTTATATACCCTAAGTCTTTCGGCCCTTGGTTTGGATACAGAAAAAAACTCTCCAAGTAAGGAAAACCTCTTAATCTTAAGGGGAAATGGAAGGAAACCAAAGAGAAATCTGCTGAGGAAGCCTCCTTCTTCTTGGACTGACTTACATGCAATCGATGGCGTGTCTACAAAAGTTGAATATGCGCTTGGAACAAACTTAAGGTCAACCAATCAGACGGCTGCTGCAGCTGCTGCAGCTGATTCTTTCTACGGTCATTTGTTCAGTTGAGGTTGAAACTGCAGATTATATGAAATACTTAGACATAGGCTGTCTCACCTGTACAGAGCGTGCCGGCAGGCTCTCATAGGTCCCGCTGAACTTATTGAAGTGATCCCTTCGTGGAGGTGGGGAATGCATCCCTGCCCGCTGACTGGACGCAGGTGTCGGGCTGGGGATGTCGATTGAGTGACCTGCGTGAGAGGCAGCCAGGTTTTTGTCTGGAACTGAAAATACATAAAGGTTGGGATGAATGTCCGGACACATGAAGGGCACACCCACAAATTATATGAATTAGAAAATCTCTTTCTGTTGGCAAGTTGCCTGCTTGCTTAAACTGACTATAATCCCATGCTCCCAAAGAACAGCACTTTGTTCTGTTCACTTTACACCTTTTCATCCACATGACAATAAATAATTATTCATCTGCTTTTCATCCCCTTAACCACACAATAATAGCTAGCTCTGCAACTGTCCTGCTCTTGTACCTCTGGCGTGAGAGAGACTCATTAGATGAAAATCAAAATATTGTAAACACAATTTGTGGTGAGTAAGGATTCATTTTTTATCATCAGTGTGCTTCTATCATGCTTTACACACCAGTTTCGCTTCATTTTACTGTAATTGCTACCATATGGAAAATGCACACGCTGGAATTTTACCGCAATAATGTCTTAAAAGCAAGTGCAGCATTTTTGTCACTTTTAATATAAATTAGGAAATAGAAGTCATTTTCGGAAAATGCAAAACTACTCCAAACAGTTTAGTAACTTAGCTTAGCAAATAGATAAGAAACAACTAGCTGCACTGACAGAGGATTAAGTCGTTTGACATTTTTAGAAAATCTGAGGCAAACAGCTGCTTAACATTATTGAGTGATTTTAAAACATTTTGTGTACAAGGTGTACTTGATAGCCAGCCAAAATCTTAAGGCAAATAGTGGTATTTGGAAGCCTCTATTACATCTGTCATTTAAAATTTCTTCTGATTACATCGCCTGAAGGAACATAGCATTACAGCGGTATTTGTGTTCTTAGTAAAAAGCTCCACTAGCATCACACCATACATTTCCTTGCTTAAAAAATGAAATTAGGAGTTGGGAAAGTCGCTGTTTGCTGGATGCCCCTCTTAAATCTCAATCAAACGAAAAGCAAGCAATTCGAGAAACACATACTCCACGAGTACACCTCTAACATCTGACCTCGTGCTTTGAACTCTGTCTCTTATGGTACTGAGCAACCTGAGCCAGACTCGTGTCACATCACAGGGTTATAATGCAGACACTGGGGTTAGGAAGGTGACAAATGTCATAATCCAGACATGTAAGAGTCCATGAAATTAATGAAACAGAATTTACATGTAGATAAATGTATATGCCATTATATTTAAAAGAAAAAGTAGTTTGTGTATATAGGTGAACTTCAGTCAAATGCTAATGTATTTAAAAAAGATGCATGCATATGCTTTCCCAATTGCCACAACCTAATCAATATTTATAGCTCTGACCAGACTTCCACTCTACATGGAAGAACCAATGTGAACATCTGCCCACAGGTTTTACCATCACAACACTAAAAGCATTGCTGTTTAATCCTAGGATATAATTTGTCTCCGACACCTTATCAGACAGTTTTATACAGTCCACAAAAAACAGGAAAAAATGCTGACCATGTGTCACGTTCAGAGCTTTTTTGGAATGAGCCGAGTCTCAGTCACAGACCAGTTTGTCTTGGGAGACCCAACCTGGAGGAAATGCCCCCAACAACATAACCTCCAGGATCACTCTGACACTCAAACCGCTGCACCATCATAACGTGACCATTCACTGAGGTGTCTACACTGTTCCTCACTGCACACTCATATACTTGGTACACTATTTGGAGACAACTAGCTTAATTTTATAGCATAAAGACTGGAAACACCTAGTCAGAAGCATAAAAATCAATGTATTATTATCTCTGAAGCTGTTGTTAAATCTTTATGCTAGCTAGGCTTATTAGCAGCTAACTATAGCTTCACATTTAAAAGGCAGACATGAGTTTGGTATTAGCCATGTTTTTTTTGTGACTCTTGGACACCAGTTGGTTTTCATTTTAAAATTCTTCACGCTATTTTTTAGTCTTAGTCTTTATTATTTTGTTAATAAAAGCAACAAGAAACAGGGGACCAAACTTGGAATGGTAAATGCTGCCAGCTTCCACATTCAGTTCAAAAACATCAACGTAGGTGTCCAGATGAATCTAAATGTGGGCCAAAAAGACTGTGATAATCTTGCCTTAAA
Organism: Diplotaxodon limnothrissa; assembly: GCF_057381915.1. Taxonomy (NCBI): domain Eukaryota; kingdom Metazoa; phylum Chordata; class Actinopteri; order Cichliformes; family Cichlidae; genus Diplotaxodon; species Diplotaxodon limnothrissa. The sequence continues at coordinate 9,159,313 of NC_140613.1, forward strand.
GTGGGATTTGGTTTTATCCATAATCACTCTGTCGTATGGCAACAATTTATCAAAATCCCTCCAAAACTTTCAGTTCTACTTTTAAACTATTTCGTACATTTTTCCATGTATTATAGTTACAAATTGCGCAATAAAGGGTGAAATGGGAATTCTAACTAAATCATGAAGTTTACTTTTGGCCCACTGATTCATTTCACAGCATGAAGAACCACACACCCAAATCCACCGCTGACCTTGACATTTATATAGAGACTTTTTTCATTGTATAATCTCAACATGACTCCTTTGTATTTTGCCCATAAGCCACCAAACTGACTCCTTAAGGCCACATCCCTTGCCACAACATTTTCCCAGTGTGGTGTGGTCTGGCTTCACATGGAGTCAAACAGTAGTTACTCTCTAATGAACGAGGCTCGCTGCCGCTCCGTAGTGGCGGCGGGCCATGCGGGCAATTTTTGGGCAATGCGGACACACAACAGCAACTGCCAACGAATTAAGAAGCTGGGTGAAAAAAAAATCTCTTCAAATGTTTCCTGGCAACAAAAGTATTTCCAAGTGATTAAAGCTACAGTACTGAGGCAACTCTTCTGCTGGCGGATTTTTCACATGAATCAGTGATTTAGCGGTTTATATGTAGACCAGCAGGAGTTTATGAGGCACTAGAATTTAACTAACACTTATCGAACAGGGGGGGAAAAAGACTCACTGATCTAATATACTTTCATCTTTGTTTCCATGTCCTGAGCTGAACCTCAAAAAAGCAATGTTTACCTCAACCTGGGGGTCTGTGGGGCCTCACAAGTGGTGGAAAAATACATGAGAGGGGTCATGAGACATTGAGAGAAGAGAAAAGCAAAAATGGCATAATACTGCTGTGTGCCCCCTTGTATGGCATATATATATGTATGTATACATGTATATATATAAGCCTTATAGGGTTCAAAGGAAATGGAAAAAAAACATACATTTGTGCCACTCAGATTGATTTCTTCTTAAGCTTAAACTGTTGTCTTTTTTTTTTTTGCCTCAATTTAATGGGGAATTTATCTCTTCGTGTTCTCTTCTTAATCTTTAAAAAAAACATAATTTAAATTATCATTGGATCAGTTTCTTTTGGAGATACCAGTCTAACAGATCTAATATACTTCAGAGAATCTCAGTTCGAGAGTCCAGCTCTTTAACAAACTTCGATCTTAAATGAGATGGTTTCCGGCATGAGGTTCGGGGTAAAAACAATAGGTCACAAAACAGATCTGGAGCAGCATAATAGACTGATTCACCTAAAGTATAAGTATTTTTGCAATAATGTATTTTTTAAAAGTCTTTGACAGTTAAATTATTCAACTCATTGGTGAACAAACTTTACCACCACAACAATCTTGTTGCAGCATCTGTTTACCTTGATAGATACTGGATTCATATTTAACTTCTGCATTGCTTCGTTTTGAAAAGCCCAACTTTAACACATTTTATGGTCATATCCATTGAGATTTATACCCAAATAAATAAAACCTACATACTCTGAAACATTAAAAAAAAGCGAAGAAAAACGTGAAGACTTGCCCTCTCCTTTTTCTCCTGTAGTTAATGTTCATACCTTGGGTGTGGTAATACAAATGTATGCCAGTGTGGGCGGGAAACAAATGAGTGAGAAGATGTGAGGATGTGAGGTATGTGTATGTATTGGTGGAGCTCGGATGAAGACGGGAGGGAGGTGTGTGTGTGTGTGTGTGTGTGTGTGTGTGTGTGTTCAGTACACAGAGGTTGAGGTTCCTTCCCAGCTGGCAGCTGTTAACTCTACTCACACGCACAGCTGATTAGAAACACATTGAGTCTGGGGCTGCACGCATGCACAAGCTCACAATGCGCAAAGATATGCACGCAGATGCATACCACACAGAAAACAAACACACAGTAAAAATATACTCGTTCTCACGCAAGCATCGGACGTACGTTCAAACATACACATCACATAAGCACAGGCATGCAGATGAAAGCCCCATCAGACTACACGCAACGGCACGCACGCGCACAGAAGTTCCCATGAGTTTTAGAAGCCACCCCGTCAGGCCGCTCAGACCCCCTTTATCCAGTATGTCCCTTTGCTTTTAACACATTCAGCTATTCAGGAAGTGACTCTAACCCAGGCTGCTGCTGCTGGAGGAGTCGAGTTGCAGCAGGGCGCCTTCACTTTCCTCCCCGGCAGCGGAGCTCTCCGGCTCGGTAGAGCGCACCGGGGATGGACCCTGGCTCTGCCGCGACGGCGGATCCTCCTCAAAAACCAACTTGAACTCGAACTCTCCCTCCTCCCAGCCCGAGCCCGGCGCGGCCCCCATCGCCCTCCGGCAGCAAGGACAGGATACAGATATACTGATACAATCTTGTCTCCCTGCGTCAGGCGATTTTAACGTCCCTTGGTGCGCCTTTAAAAAGAATTCAAAGGAACTTTATTCCCCAAACTCTTCTCCTAAGTGCGCGTCATTGTGCTAATATTCCTCATCTGGGATATGTAGGAAAGTTTTGCTTCAGAAAGTTTCTACGCGAAAAATTCTGCTTCTTGCCTCCTTGTTTGCAAGTTTTTCCAGACTTGATGTCTTGATATCCAAATCAAATTTTCGCTCCGGATAATTTACAGTCTTCTCCGAATCATATTTCCAAAATACCGTCGGCTCTTTCATTCTAGCTCCATCGTCATCCCTGTAGCTTCTTCTTCTAGTTCTTCAAGAGACTGGGAGGAGGGAAAAAAAGTTTATCAAATATTTTTGTCGTCCTTTACCCTTAATTGCCTTTGGGTGGGTTTCCCAGCTCCAGTTGGTCCGTTACTCATTCCCCATAGGACCTCATGTCTGTCAGTCATGAATCCCCTCTGCCCAACCTCCTGCCCCCCTCCTCTCCCCCTGCCTCGCTCACTCTGAAGGTTTCTCTTGAAGTCGTTCACTTAATATAACTTATTATAACAATCCCATGCAAATTTCTCTTTTCTTGTCTCATTTTGCATCATTTGCATCATCTCATTTAGTTTTTCCTTTTAAAATCAACTTCATGTCCTCATCATCCTTATCATCAATTAGATTTTCGCATAGTTAAGCCCAAAACAATATGATTATTATTCCAATCATGAGCAGGACACATGGCAAGAAGTTCATTATCTCTGAAACCTGCCATAGGCCGCCTGCACGGCCACCAGGGCTGTGATGTTAACTGTCAGTTAGTGAACATAAGAGGGCCTATTTCCTGTGGCAATGAACACAACAGCCCCCCTTTTTTGGCTGTCACCCCTCCCCTTTTCTTCTCTTGCATTTTTTTCCTTTCCCTCCCAGCTCCTTCTCCCCTCTTCTCCCCACTGAATCCTCCTTGTCCCTCCTTCTCCTGAGTCTTGCCTCCCTCCTCTTCCTCTCCACCAAAGGTCTGTTTCTCATTATCCTCTGTAGTCTGCTCTCTGTCTGAGTCAGGAGACGAAAAACTTAAATAAACACTCTCTCTCTGGCTCTCTCCGCCTCAGTTCAGCTCTCAGTGCCCCCTCCCCTCCACTCTGTCTCTTCTGTCCTCCTTCCTCGGCCTCCTCTCGTTCTCACAATCATTAGGAGTATGTTATACTGGTGTGTAGCTGGGGGCCTGTTTCACTCTCTATGTCATCCTCTTGGGGTTGTGTGGGCAGGCCTTGGATGCTGGACTGATTTCAAGATGTTGCAGTGTGGTTGGGGAGAGGAAAAAGTGCGACCAGCAAGGCAGGCACAAGAATTTCTGAGGCCCTAACAAGCCTCAGACTTGATAAACCTTTACACAACCACGGTGAAAAAAATCCCACTGACTCCATTGGGTTATAATCAGGGAAATTGTTTTCTCTGTGGTAAAGAAAAAACCCCATAGAGGTTTGATTGGTGACCTCATGGTGGTTGAAATTTTCTAATCAACCATTTAGTTTCCTGCTTTCCTAAGAGACAAGAAAATGTCCAAACTACGAGTGAAAGCATGCTTCAGACAGTGTGATTAATATTTAAAGTCCTCCTGTACCTTTCCAAAAGCAGATGTGAAGCCAGTTGCTCCAGCTGTTGAAACGAGTATTTTCCAAAAGGTCTTGCATAGGACTTAATTGTTGCTAAATATTTCCTCCTAATGAAACAAACGGCCCGTTTGGAGCACCCATAATTAGAATCAGTGGCGCTATTATAACTGAGTACTGATGATAATCTTATTTAAAAATGAAACATCAATATCATGGCACAAAATCGCATAGGATAACAGGATTCACAGGATGAGCTTCAATCCATATTATAATATTTTTATCAGCTGTTTATCCAGTTTAGTTTTAGGTTGCTTTTTTAACAAATGTTGTGACCCTTTTTGACAAGGATAAAAATTTGATTAGATTTGATATACCTTTATTAGTCCCACAAGGGGAAATTTCAATTTGACATCGTGACCACCCTAGATAACAGTGATAGATATTCTATTTAACATCTTAAATAAATATTGGACTCTCTCAGGGTCACGTCCACCCATCAAACGACCCTGAGCTCCTCCACAGTTATTAGAGCCACTAGAGAGCACTTTTTTAAGGGGAAATATATATCAAGTTGGACAAAAGATGTTTATATTTGACTGCAACTGAGTTTCTAAACACAAAGGAATGCCTTTATAACTTACTCGATACACCTGAGGTTGTACAGGGGGTTTTACAGTGTAAGATAAACCTGCCTTTTGAAACCCCCATTTGGCCACAAAACAACACAGAGTTTTGCACCTTTTTATAATGACTTCCTCTAGCTTTACAATACAATGAAAATACCACATGTTTTTATTACATAGTAATCTCCTTGCAATGTGCATTTGCATGTATCTGGGTCAATCCAGTGCCGGAGCTGTCAGGACTGCGTTCACACAGCGGTGTCACTGAAATTAATGCAACGGTTTGTGTTTTTCATGCAGTAAATAATCCAAGAAAAGAGGTGAGGGGTGGGGAAAGTCTTTTCTTCTTGTTTGTCGTGTGGAAAACAACAAAAAGTATATATTTAGTCTGCTCTCTCTCATTCCGCCTCTATATCATTTTCACTTCGGGCGAGTTTACAGGTATTTATTTTAAACAGCTTTATTTTTCTTTCTGTTATCGAGATAGATCGATTAAGACTTTGATAAAGATATAAAATAAAAAAACTAAATGTGCATTGTCCATTGTCACTTAGAGGATAAGCATTTATTGTATTGTAATCTGCATGTGTATGTTCTGAATGATTTTTTATTTATTTATTTTTTTTGCATAGATGACAAAAGTACTCTCTTATAAATACTGAATCCTAAAAATCTATGTGTAAGCAGTGCTGTACATTTCCAGCAGTTCAGAGATAGGACACTGCTATAAATGGAAAGATTTAAAGGGCTGTGAAACTGTAAAGTTGAATGGCTAATAAATTGTTTAAAGCAACACTGCAGTATGATGGATGAGTGCAAAAGACAGGAGGAGCTGCTGAGTGTCAAGTATATGGGAGGAGAAGACACAGAAGGAATGATTCCCGTGGATGTGTTGCCCTCGTGTGGTGAAAGCTAGAATAATTTTACCGTAACTTTCCTAAAAAGCAAAGCGAAGTGAATTTTCAAAGTGAAATTTACCAAAAATGATCAGTAAAATGATTTTGGCAACATGATTTCCGTTATACATCAGATTTGCTGTCTTTTTTTTATGCTGCTTTTATAACTCAGTGTCTCTCTGGGATTGATAAAGTTCCTGTGCTCTGTCGACACAGGAACCACTCCACTCAGGAACCAATCCCAACCACTCCACCACCATGGTTGATATTTCGTTTCGTTCATTTTGTTGTAAGTGAGAAAACTTACAAATTCATCAGAGGCCCAAATAATTATTTCTCCTTTTTCCTTTTTACTGGAGGCTGAGTCTTCACTAGTTTTCTTGGCTGACGTTGGGGTTGAGCTAAGGGTTGGTGAGACTGCCACAGGTTAAAGTCTATTATCAAGTTATCCAGTGAATGTCGATAATCTTCTTATTTGTTTACATAATACTTTCTTTTAAGGGGGCTGCTGGTCCCAGACAGACACATTTTCACAGAATCACGTACATCACATAAAATCATATACAAGGTCTTGAATAATCAGGCCCCATCTTATCTTAATGACCTCATAGTGCCATATCACCCCATTAGAGCATTTTGCTTTCAAACTGTGGGCCTACTTGTTGTTCCTAGAGTATTCAAAAGTAGAATGGGAGGCAGAGCCTTCAGCTTTCAGGCTCCTCTTCTGTGGAACCAGATTCCGTTTAGATTTGGGAGACAGACACTATCTCTACTTTTAGTATTAGGCTTAAAAGTTTCCTTTTTGATAAAGCATGTAGTTAGGGCTGGATCAGGTGACCCCGAATTCTCTCTTAGTTATACTGCAGTAGGTGTAGGCTGCTGGGGGAAGTAGTTCTCCTTCAATCACTATTTCTAGTCACTATGTGTAGACCTCTCTGTATTTAATCATTATTTATTACTATCTCTGGCTCTCTTCCACAGCATCTCTTTCATCCTGCCTTCCTCTCCTCACCCAAGCCAGTCATGGCAGATGACTGCAGTTCCCTGAGCCTGGCTCTGATGGAGGTTTCTTCCTGGTAAAAGGGAGTTTTTCGTTCCCACTGTCGCCAAAGTGCTTGCTCATAGGGGGGCGGTCGCCCCATGATCAGAAGGTCAGTGGTTCGAATCCACTGAACGGCTACCCTGAGGTACCCCTGAGCAAGGTACCGTCCCTGCACACCGCTCCCCGGGGGCCTGCTTAGTGGCTGCCCACTGCTTCACTGAGTGAATGGGTCAAATGCGAAGAAAAACAAAAGTGATTTCCCCACAGGGATCAATAAAGTATACAATATTATTACATGACTGTTGGTGTGATTTGACGGTGTATAAATAAAATTGAATTGAAATTCAGGTTTATTTAAAATGTTTAATAAAAAGAAACCCTCAGTTTATTTTGTAAATGAAAGACAATGAACTTCAATAAAAGGACCATCACATCTTTCACTAAATGTTTACTGTATAGGATGAGCACACCGAGTTCATCTTGAAGGGTGACAGATGGTTCTGAGAAACTAAATTACTTCCTTGTTTTACTTTTTTTCTAATTTACACTTTTAGTTCAACTAAAACTACAAACTAAAAATATTATACACAAATTTCCAAGTACTTAATTGTTTGGACGGCACTTTTCCACTTTTACTGACGACTCAAAGCATTGCACACGTTTACATTCAAATCAAAATGATCTGTTTTTATTTTGGTCTGTAGAGCTATTTTCCACTCAAGTTTATTTTAAAATTACTTACCCAAATAAAAGTTCAACTTTTAGAGTTTAATCTTAAAAATAAAACTCTTTAGACATTCTTTTGCAAGCATGTCCTATAGGTCATGATAGGCAGTATTAACGTAGCTCTTTAAAAGTAGTGGGAATAAGTGGACCAGAAAAAACCGGCAGAAGCAGGATAAACTCAACACTTGAGCCCTGCGTGAGTTCAGATGTAAGTGCGTTGTGGTATAAGGAAACACTAATTCATCATGCTGCTGGTGGTTACTCACATATGCCCATGATGAAAGTGTGAAAAGTCTGACAAGAGTGAGTGAAAAAAAAATTACCGTTAACACAGAGTTGAGATGAGGTGAGAATTCCTTAGAATTATTACATTTGGCTTGTTTTAAACATGTTGAAAGCTTTTAAACATGGACAGAGATTTTGCTAAAATACATCTGCACTATAAAAGTCCACTGTTTTTGAGATTTACCTTAATTTATTCTTGACATGAATGCATGACACACTTAAAAGACAAAGTATCCTACCATCAGACTGGATTTTAAACCTGTGACACCAAGAGAAATAATACATTAAAAAAAAGTGAGAAAATTTCACCCGCTGTCTGATTTTTGTTTACATAAACACATTTTCACTGTAAACTGATGTAGAATAATATCAAACTAGAGCATCAAACTCACCAGGCAAGAATGTTTGATGCTAAAGTTTTTCTGGCAGAGGCTATCGAGGCTTGTTTCTACTATGGAAATAAAGAAAAACAAATAAATTACAAGGCGTTTGCTGTTGAAATTCTCAAGTTATTATCAAAATTTGGATTGATTCACTCAAACAGGTTTTTTCCCCTATTTTTCATTTTATTCAGTGGTGCAAACAAACCTGAATAAGGGAACCGCTAAATACACCAAATACATATAATGAATGAACTAATTTCATCTTGAAGAATGGCACGCTGGGAAACTGAACCATTTCCTCACTTTTCTCTTAAAATAAACTATCAAGCATATTTACCATTTCAATTTCTATAAAACATTTTATCCATTCTCAGTTATTTTAAGACCACCTTGCACGGCTACAATCAGAGCCCCCTCCTTTAATTGATATACACTCCAAATATTTTTGACATGTTTCCAAATAATGAATTGTTTGGTCTTTCTTGGACTTTTGGAGTTTTAGGACTGGAACTTTTCTAGTCTTCCTGAACACTTAAAAGTCTTTTACCCATCATTTAGACAATTTGTATCAAAATGATGGAATGCCAGTTTCCAGTCCAGGTTATTTTGGTGTTATTTACCCATTTTTTGATATTTAGGTTGAGCTAATGTAAATAAATCATGTTTCAAAATCCAAAAAACGTCAAAAATCCATAGAATCACTCTCACAAATCACATTTTTAAAACTTTATTTGACCAGGAAATGTAACTGTTTTAAGCCAAGACAGGCAGGATCAAACTAGTTTCTTCAGTGGTGGCACTAACTAGACCACAAAGCCGGCACAAGCAGGATAAACTCGGTGCTTGAGACCTGTGTGACATGAAAGCTGTAATCACCACAGTGGTGACGGTTGAAACATCGATACTGACGGTGAGAGCTCAGGAGATGTGACAACACTGATATAGTAACAGGATGTTGACGTATAGCCACCCTCAGTTGAGCTCCTTTGGTTGTCAGATGAAGTGCAGTGTAGAAAAATCGTTAATTGAACAGCTTTTTGAAAAGTAAAACGAGTATTTTTGTTTGTTTGTTTATTTTGTTTAGTGGTTGTATTTGAGGTTATCTGATTGATTGTGGTTTGCACATGTGGTTTCTCCATTTCAACAGCTTAGAGCAGATGATTACGAAAAACATGGCTTCACTAAAGGTAGACATGCATAACCTGGAATTCCTGGAAGTAAAAGAAAAGGGAAAAAAACCGCGTCATTCACTCAGTCCGTGAGCGGGTTGGGCTTCTCCAAAGTTTCTCTCTTCCCCGTTTCATGGAAAGCTGCATTCCTGTCAGTGACAGAGACTTGTATGAACAAGAATGTTTTGCTTATGCGTGCCTATTCTCTAAAATGCAAGCTTTTAAATTTTATCTATACGCCTCGGGTGCTTTTAATAACAATTGACTCAGGGTGAAAAGCGTCTCAGGAAACAGAGAAATGCATTATGGTACCTCACACTGGAACACGTTATCTTAAAGAACGCATGCTTTTTTATAAATAATAACAGAGTGAAGACTCTGTTTTAGCACAGAAAAAAATTCCCAGGACAATCATACATCGAGATAATACAAAGGTTTCGACAGTTTCGAAGTTTTAATGAAGGACACGCCTCTCTGAAGCGCTCCCTTAAACCACAGCATGTTACAACCCGCGAGGCGAGATGTTATAGTTTGAGCTCAAAGGAGCACTGTCAGGGCTGGTGAGCAGCGGATATTTGAACGATATACATATCACAAAGAGAAAATACATCGTGAAAAGGTGAGTGGATTATAAACAAAAACACTTAGCACCTGTTTTTTTGGACCACCCAATTTTTTTGACAAGTGAATTTATTTCAAAGCTAAAAAAATCTTAAAATAATTTTTCTGAAGTCAGTTATTGATACAAAATAACATGTTTTTTAAAACCCATCACATTATCGGAATGCTTAGATGCACATTTATTGGCTTTTTCGCAGTTCTTTACTTTTCAGACTTCCTAAAGTGGATGATAATTTTTCATCTCGTTTATTTCGTTCTCAAATAAATGCCTGAAAATAAATTACTTCTTCTCATCATGTCATGGTATGATGACCAACTTCTGAACCCATAAACTTCCATCACTCACGTTTATGTATTTATTTATTTGTGGCAGTGGGCACAGATACACAAAGGCTTTTACTACGGTGTGCAAAACTGACTCAGAAGCCAACTGCTTGTACTGCACTTCCAGTGAGAGACTGTAGTGACACAAGTAAGGAAAAAAACTTCAACATGAACCAAAGACTGTTGAAATAATGCTCTTCGATGCAGTATTTGCTGTTAATATCAATGTTTGGTGCTTTTTAATATGCTGTTTATGAGATTATGCTGAATCATTTTCTAGAGCCTTGGATGTAAATAATTTAAAGGCTGCAGTACAGTAGTAAGGTGTGAGCCAACAATTGTTTTTATTTTTGAGTTATTTCTGTACAAAAAGATGTAGAAAAAGATGACTGAAGAAGAAATACTTCCCATGAATCATGACAATCCTTCAACATCCTACGCCTATTGCAACCTAACTAAGGGAGGATTCAGGGTCACCTGATCCAGCTCTAAGAATCTGGTTAGATCTAAGATTTTTAGGGCCAAGTACATCACCTCAGTTTTATCTGAATTTAGAAGCAAAAAATTAGAGGTCATCCAGGTCTTTATATCTTTAAGACATTCCCGCAGTTTAACTAATTGGTGTGTATCATCTGGCTTCATGGAAAGAGAAAGTTAGGTGTCATCTGCATTGCAGTGAAACTGTATGCGATTCTTTCTGATGATACCGGATAAAGGACGCGTGTATAATGTAAACAGAATTGGTCCTAGCACTGAACCCTGCGGAACTCCATAATTAACCTTAGTGTGTGAAGAGAACTCTTTATTTACAAGAACAATTTGGAGTCTATTAGATAAATATGATTCAAACCACTGCAGCACAGTACTTTAATATATATACAGCATGCTCTTATCACTGTAATAAAGTATTATGGTCTACAGTATCGAACGCTGCACTGAGGTCTAGCAGAACAGGCACAGAGATGAGTGAAACTCTTCAAAGAAACCATTCCTCTGCAGATGATCTGTCAGCTGTTCAACAGCTACTCTTTCAAAACATTTTTAGATCAAAGGAAGGCCTAAGACAGCTAGAGATGGCTTTTTAAGTAATGGTTTAATTAGTGACAGCTTGAAGGCCTGTGGTACCAATTATTAGAGATAGGTTGATCATATTTAAGATTGCAGCATTAATTACTGAGGCAGCACAGTGGAAGGGTGGTTAGCACTGTTGCTGCATAGCAGGAAGGTCCTGAGTTCAATTCCACCATCAGGCTGTGTTTTTTCTGTGTGGAGTTTGCATGTTCTCCCCGTGTTTGCATGGGTTCCCTCCAGGTACTCCCGCTTCCTCCCACTGTCCAAAGACATGCAGTTTGTGGGGATAGGTTAATTGATTAGTCTACATTGCCCATAGGTGTGAGTGCAAATGGTTGTCTGTCTCTCTGTGTTAGCCCTGCGAAGGACCCTCGGGAACAAATTAATTTCGTAAGTCGGGGTTCAACTGTAATTATTCCTGCGTCTTTCAGGATCTTACAAGACGACGCATTGACTATTAAATTTGTCGTCGCGATTTTGATAGTCGACGTGATCGTGACTAGTCGACTAATCGTGGCAGCCCTACTGGGAACACAGGGAACTTGGAGCGTGGAGAAAACACAGCGTGATGGGACTGGTTTCCCCAAATCTCTGACCACAACGCTACTGAATTTTTTTGATCTCTGCTTAAAAGTTGTGTCTATACCAAAAAATCCACCAATTTAAATTAACTCTACTATTTATGCCAAGAAGAATGATCAGATAGCTATCCACAATTATACTAGAAGCTTGTTAATGGCTAGCAAAAGCCTTGGTTGAGGTGAAACTTGCTAAGGGATATTTAAACAAATATTAGTGGAGGTGTACATATATATTTGAATCTGCATATACTTCTGACTCTATGTGGATTAGAGAAAACCCAAGCTTTATAAGTGCATGTAGGGAATATGTCTGTTAAGTATGTATGTTGAAGCTCTTTCTTGACTAGTAATTCATGTTTCAATTGGAGAGTCAAAGAAAACCAATGGGTTTTTCTTTCAGGTTCAAAAGTTCACCTAGCATGAACAACATAAGTGTCTCATTCCTGACTGGCCCAAAGACTACTCCTGACCCTGATGAGGAAAATGCTGTGAAAAATGACTATTCCACAGCCATTGGTGCCCTCATCTTCAGCTTGGTCTTCCTCCTGGGTGTCCCTGGAAATCTCTTCATTGTCTGGAGCATCCTGGCCCGCTGCCGACAACGCTCAGTCACCACCCTCCTCATCCTCAACTTGGCATGTGCTGATGGGTTCCTCATGGCTCTCTCCATCTTTTTCATCATCTACCTGGCCATGCAGTCGTGGGTCTTTGGTAACACCATGTGCAAAATTGTGTTCTACCTGTGCTACTCCAACATGTATGCATCAGTCTTTCTGATAACCCTGATGAGCGTGAACAGGCTGTTGGCCGTGGTCTTTCCACACACACTGTATCACCTGATCACCAGGAAGGTTGTGAAGAGGGTGATCCTAGGCACATGGGTGCTAGTGATGGCCATTTCCATTCCTTCGTTGGTGTTTCGAGATGTGAAAGAAGAAACTGATGATATGAATCAAACAACATATGTGTGTGCACCCAATCACACACTGCGTAGACATGTAAGTACACTTGTGTTGGTTATTTGTCTGCCACTGATCTGATTAGATTCATAACCATATTTGTTTCCATTATCAAAATGCCTTCTAAAAACCTTCTGCATGTGAGAGCCAGTGAAATAGTGAATGAGGTATTGAACATGATCACGCTTTGAGCAAAAGGGCCAGAATTCTTCATTCATGACTTAATTAATAAAAGAAAAAACGGTTCTTTAAAAGACTGGTTAAATGTTGTTGGGGAAAAAATGCCTTACATTCTCAGATTAAAGGAGGATATTTTGGTTGTTTGTTTATTTCTCCTGAAATGTAGTATATCTCTGTTTAAACTGTAACTATTGATAAAAACTACCGTGTCAAAAAATACTCTTATAATACTCGACATTTTATTAGATATGATTTCATGAACAATTAGACAGCTAAAACATTTGCCTATTTTAACGGGAACACACTATCTGAAACTGAGAGGAAAGAAATATTGCAGATGTGTTTGTTACTGTGTTTAAGGCCTTGGAAGCTGCAGCTTAACTAGTGTTCAAAATGTAGTTAAAATAATTCAAATTACACCAGACTGCACGTTTTTTAAGCCCTTGAGCCCACAACGTAAATACTGATGTGGCACTGCACAAAAGTCTGAAAATCATTTTGCATTGATCCTTCATAAATGTAGTAATGCTCTTCTGTAAAACATTCCTTCTTTACAAGTAAAAGTCCTCCTTAAGTAAGGTGGCAAATTAGAATCAAAATATTCTAAAACTACATAAAGTAAAATGATTTATTTTGCAGAATGCCCCTTTTCAGATCAAAGACCATAACAACATTACTTGATTTTAGGTCTTCAGATGTTTCATTTTGTCCTCTCATTTGACAAAAAACCCCCAGAGAAGTTGATCAGTTTAAACAGTTTCATAATTTTGGCTCTATTTCTTTGTTTTTCATTTAATATCTAAGGAAACAGCTTTTCTTTATATCCTCTCATGTGCAGGTGAGGTTTGAGTACGCCTTTCAGACAGTGGCAGGATTCATTATTCCTTATGCAATCATTATAACCAGCTACGTTCTCATCCTGAAACGCCTGAGGGAGACCAGGTTTCAACGAAATATCCGCAGCGAGAAACTTATCCTGGCTATCGTCATAATGTTTGGCCTGTTCTGGTTGCCGTACCACGTCATCAACCTGATACAGGTGTGCAAGGGCATCTTCTCTACCAATAACCCAATAACCACATCAAATCTGTTTGTAAATCGATTATCTGAGGATTCGATTGAATACTGAGTGGGTTGGTGTTTTTTTTTCCACCCAAGGTGGCAGCTGCGTGGTACCCAAAAGACTCAGCAACAAGAAAACGGTGAGTAACTGAAGATTTTCATAAACATGGTGCTAAAGTTAGTGAAGTACAATATTGTCATTTTATGCATTATGTCCAGTAATAACAATACTCTGTAATTCAAAGCTGATATATGTAGTCTGTCTCCGTGCATGCAGTGACACACACCTAGATTTAATTTTTACCATCCAGTAAACTGAATATACTATAATTGTAAAGAGTTTGAATGTGCCACCATCTTCAGTATATAATATTATCAAAATATTCCAAAATCTGGAGAAATCTCAATATCCGGGCTTCATGTGACACTGCACTAAAAGCAGGCAGGATTCTGTTGTGGAAAATCACTGCAGGGGTTCAGGACCACTTCCAGAAATCTCTCTGTGAATACCATGTTCACCTTACCATCCAAAAGGTTGAAGCTCTAACAAACAAGAGACAGAGTATCGTATCGTCACTGATTTCTAGACTCGATTCGATTCCAATTCACAAGGTCCCGATTCAATTCGATCCATGATTCGATTCAATTCAATTCAATTTTGACCCAGACAGTCAGAGATATTATAATTCTGATCATTTATCAATACTGGCACTTGTGAGACTTCATCAGAGATGTAAGCAACACAGAAGATGCCTTTGTGTCAAAGTAACTGAGGGTAAAACACAGAAAAAGATTAAGGAGAGTTTCCTGGCCTGGCTTTTTATAGCAGATAACCTAAAATATATATATACAGTGGGGCAAAAAAGTATTTAGTCAGCCACCGATTGTGCAAGTTCCCCCACCTAAAATGATGACAGAGGTCAGTAATTTGCACCAGAGGTACACTTCAACTGTGAGAGACAGAATGTGAAAAAAAAATCCATGAATCCACATGGTAGGATTTGTAAAGAATTTATCCGTAAATCAGGGTGGAAAATAAGTATTTGGTCAATAACAAAAATACAACTCAATACTTTGTAACATAACCTTTGTTGGCAATAACAGAGGTCAAACGTTTACTATAGGTCTTTACCAGGTTTGCACACACAGTAGCTGGTATTTTGGCCCATTCCTCCATGCAGATCTTCTCGAGAGCAGTGATGTTTTGGGGCTGTCGCCGAGCAACACGGACTTTCAACTCCCGCCACAGATTTTCTATGGGGTTGAGGTCTGGAGACTGGCTAGGCCACTCCAGGACTTTCAAATGCTTCTTACGGAGCCACTCCTTTGTTGCCCGGGCGGTGTGTTTTGGATCATTGTCATGTTGGAAGACCCAGCCTCGTTTCATCTTCAAAGTTCTCACTGATGGAAGGAGGTTTTGGCTCAAAATCTCACGATACATGGCCCCATTCATTCTGTCCTTAACACGGATCAGTCGTCCTGTCCCCTTGGCAGAAAAACAGCCCCATAGCATGATGTTTCCACCCCCATGCTTCACAGTAGGTATGGTGTTCTTGGGATGCAACTCAGTATTCTTCGTCCTCCAAACACGACGAGTTGAGTTTATACCAAAAAGTTCTACTTTGGTTTCATCTGACCACATGACATTCTCCCAATCCTCTGCTGTATCATCCATGTGCTCTCTGGCAAACTTCAGACGGGCCTGGACCTGCACTGGCTTCAGCAGCGGTACACGTCTGGCACTGCGGGATTTGATTCCCTGCCGTTGTAGTGTGTCACTGATGGTGACCTTTGTTACTTTGGTCCCAGCTCTCTGCAGGTCATTCACCAGGTCCCCCCGTGTGGTTCTGGGATCTTTGCTCACCGTTCTCATGATCATTTTGACCCCACGGGATGAGATCTTGCGTGGAGCCCCAGATCGAGGGAGATTATCAGTGGTCTTGTATGTCTTCCATTTTCTGATGATTGCTCCCACAGTTGATTTTTTCACACCAAGCTGCTTGCCTATTGTAGATTCACTCTTCCCAGTCTGGTGCAGGTCTACAATACTTTTCCTGGTGTCCTTCGAAAGCTCTTTGGTCTTGGCCATGGCGGAGTTTGGAGTCTGACTGTTTGAGGCTGTGGACAGGTGTCTTTTATACAGATGATGAGTTCAAACAGGTGCCATTCATACAGGTAACGAGTGGGGGACAGAAAAGCTTCTTACAGAAGACGTTACAGGTCTGTGAGAGCCAGAGATTTTCCTTGTTTGAGGTGACCAAATACTTATTTTCCACCCTAATTTACGAATAAATTCTTTACAAATCCTACCATGTGAATTCATGGATTTTTTTTTCACATTCTGTCTCTCACAGTTGAAGTGTACCTCTGGTGCAAATTACTGACCTCTGTCATCATTTTAAGTGGGGGAACTTGCACAATCGGTGGCTGACTAAATACTTTTTTGCCCCACTGTATATATGCAGTAGATCAAAAATGGAAGAAAAGCACAAATCAGTATATGAACATTACTGATGCTGCTGAAGTGAAGCTGTGCATTCAGAGGGTTTATTAGAGACACTTAAAAAAACAAAAACAAACAGCGGCCGACAGTGCTGTTAACAATGGTAGACTGGTGTGTAATGGGAAACTGTTCTTGAAGTACACTGAGAGAGAGCAAGAGAGAGAGAGCTGTGCAGGAATTGTGATTTTATTGTGGTGGGAGCAAAAAAGCAAAAGTCAGAGCGAATTAATGGCGATGTTTATGAAATGTGAAGCATAGTTTTGATCTTCTTTTGCTGCCAGTCAATTTAGTTTGGAGAGTGACAAAACCTGCAGCTTCAGAAGGTGTGAGCTCTCAGCTTTCAGCCCCAGTGGGTGAGAAAGCCGACATCTCACAGATTCTGAAGCATCGGCTCTGCGCATTGTGTTTACATCTTTGTGTGGAATCCATTTACCTGCTCTCACTTGCTTTTTTAGCTGTTTGGTGGTTGTTGAAATAGTTTTGTGAGTTTTAACCTGAGATTCTGGCATTTCTGGCAAAATACATGTATATTTAAAAGTTGATTCAGGATTTAATGAATCAATATCACTTTATTCAAGCTAAAATTTTAATTTTCTGATTGTAGCAGTCCCCCGGACCAAGGAAGAAATAGAGAGAGCCTCGACGGGTGCAGTAATTTTTACTTTGAGATTCATTCAGAATCTAACAGTGCGCCAGGTGCACCAATGCACCGTGAAAACTAAACAGAAACACAAAATACATTTTCTTAGACGCTTATTACAAATATGAACTCAAATAAAGCAGAAAATACAACAAAATATCAATTAAGCAAAGAAATACAACTTAAAACATGTACCTCGCTCCGCATTCCAAGGGCTGCAAATTGTTCGTTTCGCTAGAGTCCGGTATCACGCTGCTTCACGCTTCATTGAGAGCTGCCTACTGGGAAATGTGCGCCACAAAACCGGTCTGAGCTGGAAGTGCAGCTTGCCGCTAACTAAACAACAGAGCCCTCTACTGGACACTACGCGTAGCTGTTCAGGCTTAGATCAATAAACAAAACTGGACATTTACACTCCCACCAAATCATGTATAATAAACAACATTCTTTACATGATTTCCAGCTGTAACATATGGACATTACTACAAGAACGAACACAATTTCAAATACATCATCAATAAACTTTCGCAAATACGCCTGATGTGACAGTATTGATTGAAACATCAATTAGTTATTTTCTAATAGAACTACAAGCTTTTGAACAGGTCGCTCAACTACGTGAGGTTTGTGTGCTGTTCCCTGCTTCTTTATTAAGCCTCGATCGCCAACTTGAAGCTTGACTCTGCGGACCAAACCGTCATCTTCTTCTGGTGCTTCAACCACTCGAGCCAGTTGCCACTGATTTCTGGGAAGCATGTCTTCTTTGATAATGACTATGTCATTGACTTTAAGATTTCGACGTGGTAGGTGCCATTTCTGTCTCATAGATATGTTCAGAAGGTACTCTCTTTTCCATCTACTCCAAAACTGCTCAGTGAGATACTGGACTCTGCGCCAACGTTTCCTTGCATATAAGTCCTCTTTCACAAACTTTCCTGGTGGAGGCAGTGCAACCTTTGATTTCATCAATATGAGGTGATTTGGAGTTAGAGGTTCAGGAGATTTAGGATCATTGATTCCATCGATGCTCAGTGGTCGACCATTAACTATAAACATCGCCTCATAGAATAGAGTTCTTAGAGAGCTGTCATCCAGCCTGCCTTGGCATTGAGCAATGGTGGCATTGAGAACATTGCGGATGGTTCGAATCTGTCGTTCCCACACACCTCCGGCATGGCTAGCAGATGGGGCATTGAAGACGAACTCACACTGTTTATTGGCAAGGAATGCTTCTAAGGCATCCATGTCACATTGTTTAAGAGACTCTCTTAGCTCATTTTTGGCTCCAATAAAGTTTGTACCCTGGTCACTGTACAACTTACAAACAGCTCCTCTTAAGCTGATGAAACATCTCAGAGCGTTGATGAAAGAGTCAGTAGAAAGATCCTCAAGCATCTCAATGTGGACTGCACGTGAGGAAAGACATGTAAAGAGGAGTCCGTATCTTTTATGCTCTTTGCGACCTTGTTTTGTGACAAATGGTCCGAAACAGTCCATTCCACAATACATGAAAGGATCTGAGATTTCAACTCGTTCCTTTGGAAGTTCAGACATGCGTTGTTCTTCTGGTGAACGTCTTAGTTTTCGACATTGAACACATTTGCTTATTAGTTTTGCAACTTCCTTGCTCCCACCAATCACCCAAAACCCATTCGATCTGATTTCCATGAGAGTTTGGCTTCTACCTTGATGACAAATCTGTGCATGAAAATGAGCAATGATCAACTTTGTAATGTGATGGTCTTTTGGGAGGATGATGGGGTGCTTAAGTCCCTGACAGAGTGTTGACTTCTTCAGTCTTCCTCCAACACGGAGAAGTCCTTGATCTAGCACTGGATCTACTCTAAAGAGGGGACTTGAACTCGGAAGGTTATCTCCCACCTTCAACACTTCCATCTCTTGAGAAAAGGCCTGCTGCTGAAGGAGCTTTATTATTGTGTCAGCAGCTGTTCTCCGTTCATCTACTGTTACAAAGTTTCCATACTGGGCGGGCTTTGCTGGATCTCAATCCTTTTATCCTTGCAACCACTTTAAGGAGCATTGACCAGCTTGAAAACCTTGACAAACGGCTGAGGATATTGTCTTGTTCACTTGTTTGAGTTGTGAGAGCTTTGACTGCTTTGACTTCTGGATCCCCTACTAACAACACAGCTGAGGGGCTGGGTGCATATGAAATGTCATGTTCCCACAGAAACTTTGGACCAGACAACCAACATGTTGACATGATTTCTGATGCACTGAGCCCTCTAGAGGCGTAATCTGCAGGATTCTGAGCTGTGTCAATGTAGTGCCACTGTCTGGGATCTGTAGTTTGCCTAATTAACTGAACACGGTTGGCAACGAAGACGTGGAACCGTCGTGCCTCATTGTTAATATAGGCTAAGACTACTTGGGAGTCAGTCCAAAAGAACTCTTCATTAACCCTTTAGAGCCGATCGGAGCGGGAACGCTCTGTTATGCGTAACTATTTTTAAATCCCAGTAGCACTGCAACCACGTAAGCTAGCGCAAAAATTTTTTTTGCATATGAAACCGGAGGAGTTGTACTTACATCTGATGCCATCAGCTTGTCCTAGGTCACGGTTTCCTTCCACATAAAGCTTTGCAAAAACTGCATAAAAAGCGCTTGCAGGAACAAAAACATAATATTCCAGAAACACGCTTTACCGATCTGATCAGCTGTTCAAAACACTTCCTACGTTGGAATAGACGTCAGCGCGAACTTTTGCATTTCCGCCATTACCTGCCCGAAACCGGAAGTGACGTCATTTTCGCGGAAATGTAGTCTTTTTTGCGATCAGGGCCTCAGGGCCTATACTGCTCTTTTTAAAAGTTATCTTTGACTTTATGACTTTCTGTGTCGTTTCTGGGATGCTTAGGACTCATATTGCACTGCTGGAAATAGTTTATTTTGATGCATATGCTGCTTTTTTGCAAATTTGCAGTATAATATTTATTTTCGTTTTTCCTGCAGTGTATAAAAATTGGTGTATTTCAAAAATAAAACTATGAAGACACTCAAAATAAATTTCCTGTGGTAGGAAACTATTTTGTGCAACTTTTTTGTATTTACAGTTTTGAGGGATAAGACTCTTAAATTTCTCTAACTACAAATATATGTTAAAAAATCAAAAACGATTTTCAATTTTTTTGTAGTTTATTGCACTTTTTTGCAATTTATGTAATTACTATGCACTTAATGAATACATATTATTAAAATCTGGGCTATAATGGTTGTATTGATGTATAGCAACTTGAAATGCTCCCAAAAATGGCTCCACAGCATGTAAAAATATAATATAAGCTCTGGCAGACTTGGTTCTATGGTAGGTCTTAAAGGGTTAATGCACATCTGAAGCTCTGCTTTTAGCATGCTGCTCATTCTAGCTGATGTGACTGCGGCTGAGAGTTCTAATCGCGGGATACTTGTGACCTTGGTAGGTGCGACTCTTGCCTTAGCCATAACAAGACTACAGTGGACCTTCTCGTTGCTGAGGTACCTAATATAGGAGCATGCACCATATCCTAAATCACTAGCATCACAAAAGTGGTGCAGTTCCACCTTTACAATGTCTGTTAGTTCTGGTGGGTGGTAACATCTAGGCACTGCAACCGATTTTAGTCTTTCCAACCCATCTTTCCAGTCCTCCCACCGTGAGCGTAAGTTGTCAGGAAGGGGGTCATCCCATTCAATGCCTCTGCGACACAGTTCCTGTAGGATACCTTTGCCTCTTAAGGTGAAGGGAGCTACGAACCCTAGTGGGTCGTACAGGGATGAGATCACTGACAGTATGCTCCGGCGAGTAGGAGGTTGGTCCTTAGTGTTTATTTTGAAACTGAAAGTGTCATTTTTGATTGACCACTGGATGCCGAGCACATGGCCTTCAGCTGTTGTGTCAGGTTTGAGATCGAGCGGTTCTGTGGTGTCTGCTCTGTCTGAGGGTTCCAGCTGGGAAAGCGCATCACTTTGGTTTGAGTTGAACTTGTGCAGATGTAGACCGCCAAGTCTACAAAGTGCTTGTGTTTCGGTGATGAGTTCTTGTGCCTCTTTAACTGATGGGACACTAGTTAGACCATCGTCTACATAAAAGTTCTGTTCAACAAACTCTGAGGCCTTAGGATAGTCTGCTCTGTACTGTTGTGCCAAATATTTCAGGCCGAAATTAGCACATCCAGGGGATGAACGGGCACCGAATAGATGTACAGCCATTCTGTATTCTCTGGGTTCTTTGTCTAATTGTCCATCCTGCCACCACAGAAATCTCAGATAGTTGCGCATGTCTGGACAAACAGAGAACTGGTGGAACATTCTCTCGATATCACAGATTATGGCTACATTTTCCTTTCTGAAACGACAGAGTACCCCCACCAATGAGTTGATCATATCTGGACCTGTGAGAAGAGTGTCGTTTAATGAGACACCGAGAAATTTTGCTGAACAGTCAAAGACAACTCTTAGCTTGGTTGGTTTTTTCGGGTGATATACCCCATGGTGTGGGATGTACCATGCAGTCTTGCCTTCAGACAAAGGAGGTGCTAATTCTGCATCACCACTGCTGATAATGTCTCTCATAAAGGAACAGTAATGTTCATGATACTGTTTATCAGCCTTTAGCCTTTTCTTCAGGTGTTGCAGTCGGACTGTGGCTAACTTCTTATTGTTGGGAAGCGCTGGTGGATCATTGCCCTTGAAGGGAAGCGGCATCTCATAGTGCCCATCTGATCTTTGTTTTATTGTATCACTGAGGATTTGTATGAAGCGAACATCATCCTGTGATACATACTTATCCTCATAGTTTCTCTCATTAAAGTCAGTCTCTAGGACTTTGAGTACTTCTGTGGCTGATGGTATGGGCATTTCTTTGACTGTGATCCTGTGCACATAACTCTGGTTACCTTCTCTGTCTAGGTGAGGATTACCAGAACCAATAATACTCCATCCTAGTAGGGTTCTTTGTGCGAAAGGTTCGTTTATTTTGCCTGTGACGATCTCTAGGGGGGCTAGTGCTGATGGGCAGTCATAACCAATCAATAGACCTACTTCACAGTTCTGCAATGGCTGTAACTTGTTAGCTAAGCCTTCAAGGTGTGGCCACTGAAGTGCAGTTTCCTTGGTAGGGATATGAGACTTGTCAACTGGGATAAAGTCACGAGAGTAGACGTGTTCTATTCGGACACGAGTCTCAGAATCAAACCAACGCACCTGTAAGTTGTTGGCAAGTTTACTTGCAACGACTGTGTCGACGGAAGTCATGGTGCTAAGCTTTAACTGCACTGGTTGGGCGTCTACATTTAGTTCTGAGGCCAAATCCTCTAAAATAAAGGATGAGTCACTCTGGGTGTCAAGCAGGGCATATGTAAGTATTTCTTTCTCAGGCTCAGATGCAACTGACACAAATACTGGTACTATGCTGGATGTGGAAGATAGTTTCCTTGTTAGTACATGAGTCATAACATTATGCACTTCCTTGTTTGCACCTTCATCTGGGGATTTAGAATCCTCAGTTTTCTTTTCTTTAGGTTCATTCACTCTTTCTGTGTGTAGACAGGTGGGGTGACGCCGACCACACTTACTACAGGAGTGACGTCCTCTGCATTCTTTGGTTACATGACCCCTCCTCAAACACCCAAAGCAGAGACGATTTTCTTGAATGAAAACTTTCTTGTCATCACTAGTTTTCGCTGCAAAAGCAGGACACTTAGCTATGCCGTGCGATTCTTCTTTGCAAAACAAACATGGGGGTTTAGGTCTAGAAGTAGATACTGGGATTGGTGGAGACTTTGGTTGGATGGTAGTACTGAGTGCCTTCGCTCTTTTAACATGCTGCTCTTCTGATGCCCTTTCGTTTATTAGGAATGGTGAGGCAACAGGATTGCAAACTACTTTAGCTTCATTTTGTATGAACTTTGTAAAGCGAGCGAAGTTGGGGTAGTCTTGGCTTTTGTCTAGCTCCTCCACCACAATGCGGCTCCATCTCTGCACTATCCACTCAGGCAGTTTTCTTAGAAGCTTGTGATTTTCCTCACAATCATTAAGGATCTCTAGGCCTTTGACTTGAGGGATAGCCTCTGCACAGCTTTGGAGAAAATCTGCCAACTCCCTCAGTGCTTTAGGATCATTGGCAGCTATTTTAGGCCATTTTGTGAGTTTAGCCCTAAAGGCTCTTTGGATAACAAATGGGCTGCCATACCTTTCCTCTAAAACGCTCCAAATGCCTGCGTATGCCTGCTCACTGTTGCGGAAGAAATATCCCTCTACTGCCTTTCGTGCTTCACCTGCAAGATAGCTCTTTAGATACAACATTTTCTCACACACAGGTAAAGGTTTGTCACCAATTAGTGCCATAAAGGATACATTCCAATCCATAAACTTTAGGGGGTCGCCACTAAAGATGGTGGGCTCAGGTACAGGAAGCCTGTTTAGGGTAAGAGAGCTGGCGAGGGCTTGAACTAAGCTAAGTTCTTCACGTTCTGGAGTAGTATTGTGAGGTCTAAATGTTGGTGCTTGTGGATTTAAAGAGAGCCGTGGTGCGCTGTTGGGGAGATTTGCGGAATTTTCTAAGTTGTAGCAGGACACTTGATCATGGCTTTCAATGTCATTTTGAGCGCTAAGGGCTCTTACTCGTGCAGCTGCTACTTTCACTTCGCTGTCTGCCTTTAACTGTTGAAGTTTAGTCTTTTCCTCCTCCAACTTTGCCTTTGTTTCCACTTCCTTTATTTTCCACTCATTTTCCATTTGGCTGATCTTGGTTTCCTGTGCCAATATTTCTTGTGTGGCCTTTGCTTGTTCCACTTTGGCTGCAAGTTCAGCTTCTGCTTCCACCTCACGACTGCCAGTAGAATCTGCCTTTGAGCGTGCAACTGAACCCTCTGGGAACGACGTTTCAGTTTTTGTATCACCAAACACAGAACTATAGTCCCTTTTGTTTAACATCACTCGTACTCTTTCCTTTTCAAGGCGATCGTTAAAGAGCTGATCGATATTTTCCTGTCGTTTAGCAACAACTTCACAAATGTCAGTTGTAAGCACTGCACAAGCATCCATTCGCTTAACAATGTCGGGCGTCATGGATTGGCTGCGGCGAATGGGTTCATAATGCTGTTGTACTACAGCGTGCTTGTCTCTTATGTCACGACTGGCATTGTTTAGCTCTTCAGGTGAGCAGAAAGTTTTCAGCTTTGTTCTGATTTCTTTAGCTGCCTTCTTCCAAGTGTCATAAGCTTTGTTAAATGCCTTCTCATTTTTCTTTGCCTCATATTCCTGCATTTCTTTACCCTTTTCAGTTAAATGCCTTTCACGATTGCTGGATCTTACTCCTTGTTGCTCTGAGTCGTCGGCTTCTTCAGCAGCGTTCAACATTTTGTTACTGTAATGTGTATGTTGCTCTATGCGATAACGTCTGGACTTAAACTTACGTGAGTGTTACTTTTGGAAACAATGCTCACATCAGACGTTTACATCACATAAATAAACAGATTAGCACCCACATATTAGACAAAATGTAACTGTAAATACCGCTGATATACGTTACTTTCAAGAAGAATAAACCCATACAATTTAAAGATTGTAATTACTCAGTGCAATGCAGTATACCTTTAAGGCTGTAACCACAAAAATATTTAAGGCAAGTAATTCTGAATTAGAGTGCAGAGTCCTGTTATCAGCAAAGTCCTTAATGGGCATAATACCTGCACCTTCGTAAAGTGACCATCAGAGTTCAAAGGGGAGGTAGGCAACGAAGCAAAGATGATCTTGACTGGTGTAGAAATCTCTCACAGCTGACACACGGACCCAGCTCGTGGCACGGGCTGCACTCATCTGGCATGGGAGCTAGCAAGTAGCCTTCACTCAGCGATCGAGTTTTCACTGTAACAGTCCCCCGGACCAAGGAAGAAATAGAGAGAGCCTCGACGGGTGCAGTAATTTTTACTTTGAGATTCATTCAGAATCTAACAGTGCGCCAGGTGCGCCAATGCACCGTGAAAACTAAACAGAAACACAAAATACATTTTCTTAGACGCTTATTACAAATATGAACTCAAATAAAGCAGAAAATACAACAAAATATCAATTAAGCAAAGAAATACAACTTAAAACATGTACCTCGCTCCGCATTCCAAGGGCTGCAAATTGTTCGTTTCGCTAGAGTCCGGTATCACGCTGCTTCACGCTTCATTGAGAGCTGCCTACTGGGAAATGTGCGCCACAAAACCGGTCTGAGCTGGAAGTGCGGCTTGCCGCTAACTAAACAACAGAGCCCTCTACTGGACACTACGCGTAGCTGTTCAGGCTTAGATCAATAAACAAAACTGGACCTTTACACTGATTTTAATCGGAAATTCAATTATCGAAACCCACCCCTAGTTGAGACTCCTCCTCTGGACATGTGCAGAGGAGGAGTAGTAGGTAAACTGGATTACAGATATGCAATAAGGAGCTGCCAGGAAGGAGAAAAAGACCGCAGAGAAAATTCAGAATGAGAATACTTTAATTATCCCTGGGGATTATGCGGTTGCAGAACCCTGAAGGGAGAAGCCAAAAGAATAATAATAAAAAGACTCAGAAAGCATCTTTTTATGGAAGGTCTCCATATGTCTTGATACTGCAGGTGATGATTAAGGGGTCCTTGAGTCACTCTGTACAAAAACAATCACCATCAATGTGAAAAATCCAACTTTAACTTTCTTCCCTGCAGATTGCAGGATTTTGCCGACTTAACCCGAGTGGTGACCTCAGCTTTGTCCTTCATCAGCAGCTGTGCTAACCCGGTCCTCTACACCTTTGCCGGTAAATCCTATATCAAGAATAATGGCTTTGCCTTTATGGCTAAGCTGTTTGAGGGAACATCATCGGAAACAGGACCCAAAACCACCCGGTTCACAGCAACAGACGATCTGGGAAAGAATAACGTTGATTCTGAAAATCATACACTGGCTTCTACTCAACAAAATCGATGTTGAATTAACTTAATGCACTTAACAGACTGTATATAAATGAGAACATTTAAAATTGTGTAACTCTTTAAACGGAATATGTAGCTTGAGCATTTGAGGCTACAGACGATAAGCACCAGCACAGTATATTTAGAATCTGATAACAGAGTTTAAGTGAAAGTCAGAGGCACAGGCACAGCTGGGCTACTTTTGCCTGCATGCACCTGAATATCTGTAAAGTGTATAGGACTGTACATACTTTTTTTTGTGTGTCACATTATGTGTATGTGAGAATGCTACCTAACATAGAAAGCAGACTCAGCTGAGTGTTTTCATGCTTAGTGTGTTCATTTATAGTCAGGTGAATGAATGAAGATGGGACGGTTGGGGAAGTTTGCGAAGTTTGGCCTTACACAGAGACACAGATTGAATGGTTTATATGACACTGTGTGGGATGTGTTCATGTGATGTGTGTGTGTGTGTTTTAAATGCAACGGTTAAGAATTGTAAATGGCTGTACCCAAAAGGCAGACTCACAAAATAAAGCTCAGTAGGTTGATTTATAATGATATAACTATATAAAATGAGCTGACAAAGAGTGATGTAGCCTAGGTGGGCCTAGGACGTAGTCTAAGAGGGTCATGAGAGAGAAAACAAGTGTAAGTGATGACTTGCAGGGAGGAGAAAAAAGTTCAGCTCAGAGGAGACATTGTGAAGTATTCCTCAAGGCAGGCCTAGTCAAAATTAGGTTTTTGGGGCCTTCTATTACTGTCAGTAATACTGCTTAGTGATCATTCACACACCTACTATTATCCTATTTCATTTTCTAATGTTCCATTATAAATATGCTTGTGAAACTAGATGTGAGAACTTTTTGTTGTTGTTAGATTGAGCTTTAGCACTGTAGATTACAAAAAATCAAAAAAACAATTTGCACACTTGCAGAAACATAATTCAAATAATATTTAGCAAAGTCAGCATCTCCCCCTAATGGCCACACAGAGAAGCAATATACAAAACCTCAAAGAGCTGCACAGTTGCAGCAGTGTTGTTTGCATCATCTTATTGCCAGCCTGGAAAGTTTAACCCATCTATGACTTTAATCTGAATTGGTAGTAAGTTCAGCTGCAAGTGTGCCTGGGATTGATTTACACTTGATATTCAGTGTGATATAATATTGTAATGATTGTTAAAGGCTATTCTACTGTGACAGGTTGACTACCTGTGTGCACTGTTGTTGTTTCTTTAAGAGACATGTTTGGTTGCGCAGCAGGAAATGTCAGTGAGTGTGTGCAGGAAGAGAAAGGGAGTTCTTGTTGTTCGGAGCTGGAGAGGAGTTATACCGGAGGTCTGTCTTAGGGGTTAACAGCCCGTGTTTCTCTACCTACACAATAAACCGTGGTGAGATCAAAACGTCTGGTTCTTGAGAGCATGTGTGAACATTATAATATTAACTAGGATACTGAATGTCATAGGCCAACTAAAATTAACAAAATAGAACAACAAAATTGTATTTACTATAAATACATCAGCTGCCTTATTATTTTTGGTTTAAAAAAAACTGTAACAGCTTTCTGCAACAATTTGAAGTGCAACAACACAGCACTACAAAAATTAGACTAATGATTAAAAGCAATTCAATGAACCTATGTACTTAAAACATGGAGCTTGCCTGCTCAAGCACTTGCCTTGCTTGTCCAGAGGGAAATGCCTCTGTGGGATCCACAGGCTGACTTTGGGCTTTTGCTAAATGTTGCGTACTAGACTTACTCACCACTCAATGCATTTTACACGTTTAAATAGACAATTCGCTGAAAATTTTGAATCATATGTATTTCTGTTATTTCATTTTATTCTTATTTTAAAATATCTGTGATTTATGCCATCTGTTAATATAATGATGTTTGCCTGATGGTGCTCAATGTGCAAATTTTACATTGATTTGTTTATTAAATGGGGGAGGAGGGAGGGAGGGTAAGGCAGAGGACAGGGGAGATGCTGACAATAAACGCACACCAGGTGCTTAGGGGGAAAGGTATATTGCAGTGGAATCAAAGTTATTGATTACTCTTTCATATGGTTGTTTGTTTGTTTGTTTTTTTGTAATTCATCTAATTCATCAGATTAAAGATAAATCCCAGCCAAAAGTGAAAAAGAGAACACTTCCAGCAGGCTCCTGGTACATATTTTCGAGATTGAAGAAAAAAAGTCTTTAAAAATTCACAAGATTTTATGTAAATGTAAAGTGACATTCCTTTAAGTTTTGATTTACTGTAATGTAAAAGTACAGAAAGTTTCTGTGTTTTAATTATTTAAAAAATCGATATTTTTATACGGCTGTTGGAATATTATTAAATTTGTTTTAACACATTTCTTTGTTTTTTTTGTCTTGTTTCATTTTGTTTTATATTGTGAAGAGTAGCATCTTCGTCAGTGACAGAGCCTTGTATGAACAAGTAGGTTTTGCTGTTGTGTGTGTGATCTCTAAATGCGTGTTTGCGCTTGTGTGCCCAGCATACATGACACAGGAAAGTCTTTTGAATCATCTAACCCCCCGGGTGCTTTTCATTGCACAACACTTAGCTTAGAGTTAAAAGTGCCTACGGACACAGAAAAATGCATTCTGGTACATCACATTGGGACATCCGTTTTTAAAGAATGGATATAAAAATAACAGTTCATATTCTGTTTTAGCACATATACACAGATACAGAAAAATTCTATACGACACTCATACATGGTCATGAATACAAAGCTTTAGAAAGAAAACGGAAAAGCGGGACTTTTAAGGAAGAGCACGCCTCTCGGCATCCCTCCCCTCACTGACAGCATGTTATAGCCTGCGAGGCAGGAAAGGGTTCAGTTTGGTTTTTATGGTCTGAGCTCACAAGAACACCTTCAGACTTCGGGAACACATCACAGAGAGATAACAAACCATAAAAAGGTGAGTAATATCATGAATGAACATTTAGCATATTTTCTTTTGGACCTCCTTTTGATATTTTTGATAATTTAGTATTTAGTATTTATTTATTTATTTATTTATTGTCATTGTCATTCTAAGTTTAAATTAATGCATACCAAATGGTTTACAAACCTGCATGTTATGGAGCCCTTCCATATAAAGTTATTGGCATTCTTTGCAGTTCTTTTATGATTCCCAGTTTTTAACCAACATTTTTGAGAGGTTTTCTACCCAAAGAAATGCTTGAAATTGAATGAGATAAAGACAATCACACCACTTATTTTTTCTTTGCGATCAGTGTACAGACGCTTTTTACTACAGTGTCCAAAAGTGACTCAGACAATGTCTGTGACTTCTGCACTTCAGTTTTCTATGTGAAAAAATGAGGTGAGAAAAAGAAAAAAAATCAAGTTGAATCAAAGACTATGTTGAAACACTGTTCTTTGACGCAGTGCTGCCAATGTGCAACGTGTTTTAGCACGCTGCCTCTGAGGGCTGAATCGTTGGCTAGATACTTGGATACAAATATTTTAGAGGCTGTGTCAGGGTAGCACACGTCCCTCTTTAAAAAAGTATTAGTCATTTTTTTAAATCTTCCGTATCTGGTTATTATGGGGGTTTTTATTGAATGAACCAAATTGTCAAAGAACTCTGTGTTCAGTAATTTCTGTCACTTTTTGCCTCTTACATACCTTTCTATCTTTTCAGGTAATTCCTTTTTTTAATGCAGAGGGTTGATTCAATGGAAATACCACTTTTAATTATAACTTATGTGTCAGTGTGGAGCTCTCGATCATATACCCATTCAAACCACTTGTTCATATTTTTCACCTCATGTTTCATTTTACCGATTACCGAAATTACACATTAGCAGACCTCACAACTAGAAAAAATACAGTCACATAATTATGAGATGTTGTTTTTATATATAACTATATTATAAATTATGTTTTATAATATCTAAGTATATCACTGGTTGGAGATACAATACGTATGTGCATTTGTTTGATAAAAATTTTAGAGTTTCAATATTCATCTACCAGACATATTAAAGTAAACAACTATATCTAATTTGCTTAACACAGAGACAAAAGAGGTTGTGGTTTTAGGAAGTGTCTGAAATCCAACTGTACAGAGCTGATGGTAAATGTCAAAAAACACACTTTACCAAAGTCAAACTTTGTTGTTTTCATTTTTGTATAAATTTGCTCAGATCAATTAAGTAAGATACAATTTAAGCTTTAGCGGTGCAGGTGAGAACGTGTTTTGGATGGTCTCCCATGATAATTTCTGGATTAATGTGCATTAATCCAGAAATTACTTGTTACTGTCTTGACAATTTCTGTTCCATGTGGAGAGCCAGAAAAAGTACTTCTAAGGTGCTTATCTTAACACTTTCACGCATAGTGGTCACTAGAGTGGACAGCTATTCGAATGCTGTTTTCTTGCATTTGTGCCAGTGTTGATGCGATATTTGCACATAAATTACTACATTGGACACTGATGTGTCACTCCATACCCTGCCACCCACCGGTCGTTCAATGTTACTATAGATGTATGACGCGTTTCATTGTAATTATTGTTATTTAACCCTGTCATGCATGACTTATGACAACCTTAATATGGATTTTTTTTCTTGAATATTTATTAAGTATATAATATTTAAGTATTTATACATTTTTTTCATGCCTACAGATGAATAAAAATACTTTCAAAAATCCACACTGAAGTTGTCATAAGTCATGCATGAAAGGGTAAAAAATATAAATGAATGAAAGAATAAATAAATAATACTGATATTATTGATATTATTGATACTGATATTATATTATAATCTGGTAACCGGACAGTTCCATGCTGAAAACTGTAAACATGAAGTTAGCATTTATCAAAGTGCTACTTTAGTGTTTTGGACGTCATTAGTTTTGTTTACTAAACTGTTGACTGAGTTTGTGTTTGAGGTTCTAATGTTTTTTCCCACCTTCAGGGTCAAAAATTCTTCTACAATGAGTAACACGAGTCTCCCACCTCTGACAAATCCAATTCCCACTGAACCAGCAGAAGAGAGCGCTGTGAGCAATAACTATTTTACAGCCATTGGTGCCCTCATCCTCAGCTTGGTCTTCCTCCTGGGTGTCCCTGGAAATCTCTTCATTGTCTGGAGCATCCTGGCCCGCTGCCGACAACGCTCAGTCACCACCCTCCTCATCCTCAACTTGGCATGTGCTGATGGGTTCCTCATGGCTCTCACCATCTTTTTCATCATCTACCTGGTCATGCAGTCGTGGGTCTTTGGTAACACCATGTGCAAAATTGTGTTCTACCTGTGCAACTCCAACATGTATGCGTCAATCTTTCTGATAACCCTGATGAGCGTGAACAGGCTGTTGGCCGTGGTCTTTCCACACACACTGTATCGCCTGATCACCAGGAAGGTTGTGAGGAGGGTGATCCTAGGCACCTGGATGTTTGTGATGGTCATTTCCATTCCCTCGTTGGTGTTTCGAGCTGCTACTGCTCAAAACAAAATGAAAGTTGTGTGTGCACCCAATCACACACTGTCTGAACATGTAAGTACACTTGTGTTGGCTATTTTTCTGCCACTGATCTGATTAGTTTGATTACTATATTTATTGTCATGCATAAAATGCCATCAAAAATCATCTGTACATTTGAGAGCGCGAGAAATAGTGGGTAAGCAACTGAAAATGATAACATATATTGAGTAAAAGGTCCATAACAACTAACTGAAATTGAGGCTTTTTTGGTTTGTTTTGAAATAAAGATGCATTAATAGCTTAAACATCTGCACAAGCTGATATCAGCTTTCTTAATTCATATCAGTTTATTTCATGATAGAGTGCTGAATCGGTGAAGAAAGAAAGAGAGAGAGAGAGAAAAGCTTTGTTACTGTGTTTAAGGCCTTGGAAGCTGCAGCTTAACTAGTGTTCAAAATGTAGTTAAAATAACTAAGATTACACCAGACTGCATGTTTTTTAAGCTCTTCAGCCCACACCGTAAATACTGATGCATGAGCAGTGGCACTGCACAAAAGTCTGAAAATCATTTTGCATTGATCCTTCATAAATGTAGTAATGCTCTTCTGTAAAACATTCCTTCTTTACAAGTAAAAGTCCTCCAAAGACCACATTGACATGACTTAGGTATTTAATCTCTAAGGAAATGGCTTTATATCCTCTCATGCAGGTGAGGCTTCAGTACACCACTGAGACAGTGGCAGGATTCATTATTCCTTATGCAATCATCATAACCAGCTACGTTCTCATCCTGAAACGCCTGAGGGAGACCAGGTTTCAACGAAATGTCCGCAGCGAGAAACTTATCCTGGCTATCGTCATAATGTTTGGCCTGTTCTGGTTGCCGTACCACGTCATCAACATGATACAGGTGTGCAAGGGCATCTTCTCTACCAATAACCCAATAACCACATCAAATCTGTTTGTAAATCGATTATCTGAGGATTCGATTGAATACTGAGTGGGTTTTTATTTTTCACCCAAGGTGGCAGCTGCGTGGTACCCAAAAGACTCAGCAACAAGAAAACGGTGAGTAACTGAAGATTTTCATAAACATGGTGCTAAAGTTAGTGAAGTACTATATTGTCATTTTATGCATTATGTCCAGTAATAACAATACTCTGTAATTCAAAGCTGATATATGTAGTCTGTCTCTGTGCATGCAGTGACATACACCTAGATTTAATTTTTACCATCCAGTAAACTGAATATACTATAATTGTAAAGAGTTTGAATGTGCCACCATCTTCAGTATATAATATTATCAAAATATTCCAAAATCTGGAGAAATCTCAATATTCGGGCTTCATGTGACACTGCACTAACAGCAGTCAGGATTCTGTTGTGGAAAATCACTGCAGGGGTTTAGGACCACTTACAGAAATCTCTCTGTGAATACCATGTTCACCTTACCATCCAAAATTGCAGGTTTAAGGTCTGACAAATGAGAAGTCATATGTGACTAGGATGTACAAAATTAGAAATGAATACATCAAAGAGTCAGCTCAGGTTAAGCCGGCAGAGGTAATATTAGAGAGGCAATGTTGAGATGGCATGCAGAGGAGGAAAGCATCTTTTCAGAGAAAGTCTTAATAGGGTCTTGATACTGCAGGTGATAATTAAGGGGTACTGAGTCAGTCTGACGAGGCTATAATGGCACTCTGTATAAAAACAATCACCATCAATGTGAAATATCCAACTTTAACTTTCCTGCAGATTGTATGGTATGGCTGAGTCAACCCGAGCGGTGACCTCAACTTTGGCCTTCATCAGCAGCTGTGCTAACCCGGTCCTCTACACCTTTGCTGGGAAATCCTATATCAAGAATAATGGCTTTGCCTTTATGGCTAAGCTGTTTGAGGGAACATCATCGGAGCAAACAGGAACCAAAAGCACCCAGTTCACAGCAACAGACGATCTGGGAAAGAATAACGTTGATTCTGAAAATCATACACTGGCTTCTCCTCTACAAAATCGATGTTGAATGAACTTAATGCACTTAACAGACTGTATCTAAATGAGAACACTTAAAATTGTGTAAATCTTTGAACGGAACATGTAGACATGTAGCTTGAGCATTTGAGGCTACAGACGATAAGCACCAGCACAGTATATTTAGAATCTGATAACAGAGTTTAAGTGGAAGTAAGAGGCACAGGCACAGCCGGGCTACTTTTGCTTGCATGCACCTGAATATCTGTAAAGTGTATAGGACTGTACATATTTTTTTGGAATAATCAAATAAAATTGTGATAATATTATGTGTATGTGAGAATGCTACCTAACATAGAAATCAGACTAAGGTGAGTGATTTCATGCTCAGTCTGTTAATTTATAGTCAGGTGAACGAATGAAGATGGGATGCTTGGAAGTAGAGCTGGGCGATAGAACGATAACGATATGTATCGCGATATAACTTTTACTCGATAGAGAAATTAAGCTATCGCGATAGACCTCGCCGCTCTTGTCCTCTTAAAGAAAAAAAAAAAAAAAAAAAGGTCAGCCAATCCAAATTAAGTAGCGCAGAGCCGAACCAATCACAGCCGCAGCGTCACGTCGCGTGACTTGTTACGTACAGCACAAGTGCCAAGCCGCACGTGTGTTTGTTTGGGAAGCAGCCAGCGGGTAATGGAGCCAGCGCGTAATGGAGGAAATGAGTGTGCTGACTAGAAAAATCAACCGAGCGTGACCGAAGAGAAAACAGATGATGGTTCCAATGCCGGAGAGATTGTCGAACGGAAGAGCCAAAGAAGTTCCGTAGTGTGAAGGTATTTCGGCTATTTCAAGTCTGACAAAAAACAGAGTAGCGTGCACTGTAAATTGTGCCGAAAGCAAGTCTGGAAATACAATAAACTGGTGCATGCGTCACACTGTGCGCCACGTTATTGTTTCGGTGAAATGAATTTCTACAATACCGTTACTGTTAATTCTACTCTCTGCAGTGTTTAAATGCTTACATATACACACAGTTACTGTCCCTCCACACATATGACTCGGTTCTGCTTCTATGCCCCAGCTTTGTTTACTTTTTCCCACCGAGGCTTCTAGACTTCTGATTGGCCAATATTTCTGCACGGTTAGGAATCTAGCGCCACCTGCTGCTTTGGCATGTTCATAGCAGCGTTTTCCTTCATTTCTGCCTTTATGTGTGGACGGGATTATTTTTTAAAACGAAAACGGAAAATCTCCGTTTTCAAAAATACCCGTGTACGTGTGGACGTAGCCTCAGTCTCTGACTGGAAGCGCTAATTCGTCATTCGGCTTTTGTCAGACTAAAGTAACTGTTAAAACTGTTTGAAAAGCTAAGCTATACAACAAGGAGAGATTGAGAATTTCCTTTTAGTTCTCAGTTTATTTGATATTGACAAAAGTTAGTCAGTTTTGTCTGTTCTTCTGTAAAACAAACTAAGATTTATTTTTAGAATTAATATTTTGTTTCTAAGTGGAATTGACAATTTAATCTGTTTCGTTTGTTCTATTTTGAAACTTAAACGCTTTAGCGGCTGCCTTTTGTGTAGTTTGCAATATTTGCCTTTATTTATCTGAAAAAGTCTCATGTTCCTTAAGTACATCTACCCTGTTGAACTTATTATGGGAAATAAATATTTAAATAAAAACAAGCTGCTGATTATTTCACATTTTACTTGTGAGCAACGGCACATTTAAATCTTACAAATATAGTTATTTGGCTTATATCGTGATAGATATCGTTATCGCCTGAAATGAAAAAAACATATCGTGATATGAAAAAATCTCATATCGCCCAGCTCTACTTGGAAGTTTGCAAAGTTTGACCTGGTAGAGACTGGCTTTAAACAGGGCCATCAATTTCCCTCCAATTAGCCCAGCCAGTACCACTCACTCAAACTGAGGGATCTAAAACGCTACACAGATGATTAAAAAGACACAAAACATCTTCACACTTCTAATATGCACATTTACACAACTAAATGGCAGTATTAACAAAAGGAAAAAAATTCAACAAATCCCTTTAAACCTTAACACAAACAAAAGGAAGCATCTCTATGGAAAAAGAAACCCCTCCACTTGGTTTGACCTGCTGATGTCATGTGTGACATCATGTGTGACTTTAAAATGAGAAAATGCTAGGCAGGCGTTTCCCCACACCTGACCCTCATGAAGACTGAAAAGACAGAACAAAGTATGAACAAATGACTTAATCTGTAACATAATAAAATATAAAGAAACATGTAACTGAGTATTTGCCTTAATTTGCAGAATGTTTGATTTGCCGGCAACAGAACGCTTACACAAACAAAACCTGGGATAGTGAGTGCAACAATGTTACTTAACAAATAGCAAATAAATAGAAACAGAATAATGTGTATAATGTGCAAAAAAAGGTCAACACATATGGGACAATAGGAGAGCATTGCAACTGCTCATCCACTTTGTCACAGACCTTCACAATTTGGGTTGGATTTCTACAAATTCTCTTCACTTTTCATACAAAGTTTAATATATTTCTAAATGTATGAAATTCTAACAAAATCACAAAAAGTCATTTAAAAACTAAACATGATTATAAAAGATTATAGTCAAAACTTCATAAATTGAGTGGAAATGATAAAAAAAACAAGTAGTTTCTGTTATTTTTACATGGATTTGTTAATAACTGATATATTGTGCAATTAAGGAACTTTTCACAAAAAATCTGGTGAAAGAAATTAGATCTTTCTTTTTCTTGTGCATGACATCTAATTATTAGGGGTGCAACGATACACAAAATTCACGGTTCGGTTCGATCCTTTGGTGTCACGGTTCGATATTTTTTCGATACAAAAAAATGTTCATGCTTTTTTAATTTGTCATTTATTAAAATTATAAATATATATTTTAACTCAAAAGTACAGTTTTTAAATTTAATATTGCTGAAACAACAAAGTAATAAAAAAATAAATCTATCTGATCGAGAAATCACTCATCTTTGGAAAAGAGTTTATTACAGAGAAATGGCTCTTTCCAAAATAAAAGCTATACTATACACTTCTTCTGGGGTATACTCTCAGCAGCATATTAAACATATCAGGTCCCCATAAGGAGAATCATGAGCTAACGGCTGTCTAAATGACTCGGGTAAAGTTTGTAGCATGCGTGCTTGTTGTTTTTGTCTGCTTCCACTTGTCTTTGCACTAGGATGATGTCGGCGTAAATGCACAGTCATATTTGTTGTGTTCCCACTAGTGCTGTCAGCATTAATCTGAAATGACGTTAACGCCACAACACGGCAAATCTCCGTTAACAAGCTACCGCAGATTGCCCCGTGCGTGGGGCTGGACGGTGTCAACACGTTAACGAGCAAACTGCGCTAACGCAGTAGTTCCCACCCATGTAATTGAGCATTGCGTGGCACATCCGACATACTGTTTTACTTTTGTCCATGACGTGCTTACCTTCAGGGTCATACTTCACATGAAGACCAAAATGGTTCCAAAGGCCAGATCTGAATGAGGGTGGGGGAGGTTCAATTTGCTATGTTGCAACGAGCTTAACTTCTGTCTTGCTAGCTTGCCCTGCGCTCAGTGAATCTGCGCTCGACAGTGCAGCCTAGGCGGAGTAGTCGAACGCAGATCCACTGAGCTCTCAACACAGACAGCACCGTCAGAAGAAAAGTTGATAAAATAAATTAAAAATTTTGTATTGTTCGATACATATGCGTACCGAACCGAAAGCACTGTATCAAACGGTTCAATATCGATACGAGTATCGTTGCACCCCTACTAATTATAAGTATTAGTCAATTATGAAAAGGTATAAGGTAATTTCACAGATTTCACAGTTATATTAGTTGTATATCTTTTAAGATTATTCACTGAAATTGGTAAAACTGTAGAAAATTAATAGATAGTGATTTAATGATTTTGAACAATAAATGTTAAATGCATGTAGAAATAAAAGGTATGATATAAAAATATAACAAAATCTAAAAATATCATTGTACATATAATGCATTTTCACACTGAAAAAATGCAACAACAACAAAAAATGAACAACTAATTACATTAGTTTGACAAAAACACTTAATGCTAATAGAAAGCATATGGAAATCCTTTCCATTATATAAGTTGATTTATAGAGGTAGTTTTTGGAATGATAAACAAAGTCTAGAGTCCAGGCACGTGCAGAGGGGGGGGGCTAGAGGGGCTTGAGCACCCGCCCCTTTCCTGATGGATGCCCAAAGTGCGCTTTTGATAAGGCAACTTTTTAAAAAAAATTATTATTATTTTTTATGTGTGTGTGGGTGCGGAGTCCTGTCTGTGCCCCTCAACAATAATATTTAACTATTAATCACAGTTTTGCTAAATAAAAGGATCTCGCTTGCACCAGTCACATGATCACATTTAACCAATGATCGCCCTTGACGGCAGAACGCGCTGGTTACGAGCCGGGAACGAGCTCACAAAGAGCACGCGCATTTTTAGCGGTCCGGAGCTGTAGGAGAAACACAAGTTAACTCAGAGACACAGACTGATGCGACACAACCAGTAAGTAGGTGTACAGCGTACACTGTAGTGTGTAGCACACAGGAGTATTAGCTTATTACGTACACGTTGGTAAGTTGTCTTGTTGCAACTGACGAACTGAAACAAACGAGCGTGCTGTGCGTGCAACAGCGCGACAAACATTAGAATCAGAATCAGAAAGGGTTTTATTGCCAAATGTTGAGCGGGTTTACAACATTAGGAAATTGCTGCGGTGCTTCAGTGCAAACATACTGTTATAAATACTGTTATAAATTAAGCTTAAATAGACATGAAAATAAAAATGAGAATAAGAACTAAAAGTGCTAAGTAGATAGATAGATATATACATGAGTGCAGGTGGTGATCAGTGCCAAACATGGAATACCTGTCCTTTTATTAACTGCACATATAGTGCTGGTCACAGCTGCTGGCTACCTGTGTAAGGCTGTCATGGGTCTGTAGCTCTGTCACCCTTTTAGGGAACATATTTAGTTTTAAAGTAAGTTTCCGGGCTTTTCCTGCCTCTCTGGAGGGATTATATTTCACTAAAAACGATCTAATATGCATGTCCACATAATTATGCATTATTATAATATTTAAAAAAACACACGCTGTATTTTAAAGAACATACATTAAGAAGCAGATTATATTAGATTTATATTTTAAATAAGACAAAAGTTGGATTTTACAGCAGTAAAATGATTGTATCTCTACAGTTTAAAAATGTAATAAGCTTTGCCCCTGCACAGAGTGGATAGTGAAAAAAATGGAATCATCATAATGACATTATTTCATATTTATTACTTCCCCCTCCTCTTTGCTTTATTATTGTAGCTCTAGTAATAAATAATAATGTAAGGATTCTGGATCAGCACCATGATGCCCATAGTATATACAGTATTCTGAAGAAGGTCTAAAATGTCACTGTGTGTGCGTGCATGTGTGTGTTTTATTTAGATGGATTTTAAAAAAAATATTACTCATGATATAACATTGTGCAGACATGCCTGGTAAGGACATGAGGAGGAAACAGTAGGAGCTGTGTGAGGCTACTAAAGGCAGTGCTGTAACATTTTTCTGTCATCATTTTATTATAGATTAAGTGCAAGAGTTGTTAGGTGTGGATAATTAGATTATAGTTTATTGCAATAACAAGTTGTGCCTTGTTCTCAGATAGACAGCAAGTGGAGAGAGATATATGAAATGATGGGATGGAAGGAAGAAGAGAAGCAAAGAGTGATTCACAGGCAGATCCTAAATTATTTCTCACAGTTTTTGTTGCCTTATGGTTCCAAGCGCTGTCACCAATCTTTGCATTTTGTTATTATCTCATGACACTTTAATCAGCTACCATCTCTCCTGTGGACTTTTTAATGTCTACAGTCTCAGATCAACACAACCCTGCCCTTCCCATATTAGATTCTTGATGAATGTGTGTTGTTGTTATTCAACCTGGTTCAATGTGCCCCTTTTAAACTTTGAGCACCCGCCCCTTTAAACCTCTCTGCACAGCCCTGCTAGAGTCTGATTAACATAAAATTTTAATGGGCTTCCACTCCAGGGAGGAGAGGGCGGGGCAGCGGGGATTCTCTGGCTGGCTGGAGCAGCACCTAATAACCAGCTCGCAAAATAAAAACAAACCATCAAACTATAGCTGTCAACGTTGGTGCTGTCATCACAATTAACGCAATTTAAAATTTTAATGCTGTGGTGGACCACTAGAGGGCTCCACTCACACCCAGTGTTGAGGAAATGTGTTGCTGAGTTTTGTGGCGATGTATTCAGTTGATGTGAAGAGAGGAATAAAGCTGGAGTGAGAACTAAGAGCTCCCGTGTTGTCTGTGCTTACCTCCACATTGGTGACCCCAGACTCAAACATGTTACAGGTTGAGGATGACGCCGGCTCTGGTCTGGATACATCAACGACTGCAGGTCCTCCGCCTCCTGCTGCAGCTAAGTTTGCTGTGGCGCTGAAGCTGCAGGACTTTTGGCTCCATGATCCCGCATTGTGGTTCGTGCACGTGGAGGCTCAGTTCACCCTTCGTGTCATCTCGACTGACAACACGAAGTATCACCATGTGGTGGCCTCGCTCAACCCGCTAGCCACCTGTCGTGCAATTACCCTCCTCCGGGATCCACCCGCCCAAGGGAAATATGCCGCCCTTAAGGAACTACTTCTTCAGCGCTATGCCCTCTCCGATGCGGAGCGAGCCGAAAAGCTTCTCTCCCTCTCAGACCTGGGTGTTGGCAGACGGTCGGCGGCGGCCATGCAGAGATTTTCACCGTTTAAATAATGCCACGGAGAACGATCGTTACCCCACCTCCACATTCAGGATTTTTCCGCCCATCTCACTGGGACCTCGAATTTTTTCTGACATTGACGTGGTGCCGCGGTATCACCAGGTTCCTGTGCACGCCGAAGACGTTTCTAAAACCGCTGTCATTACCCTCTTTGGCTTATTCGAGTCTTTGTGCATGCTGTTTGGCCTGAAAGGCTGATGGACTCTGTCTTGCGGGGGCTGCCTTTCGTTTTCGTGTACCTGGACGATATATTGGTGGCCAGCTGCTCGGTGAGCGAGCACGAGTCCCATCTGCACCATGTTTTACTCTGCTTCCAACCCTTCCAAGTGCCAGTTTGGGTTGCATGTCCTGGATTTCCTGGAGCACCGCATTTCTGCTGATAGTGTGGTCCCGTTGCCAGATGGGGTCCAGGCCGTTTCGGCTTTTCTGCATCCCACGTCGGTTAAAGTGTTGCAGGAGTTCTTGGGGATGATCAATTTTTACAACCACTTTCTCCCCAGAGCTTCCCACCTGCTACAGCCGCTCTCGCTGCCTTGAAAGGTAAAACAGCCAAAGATCTTGTTGACTGGCTCCCAGAATGCATCCAGGAATAATCCACGGCCAAGTCTGCGCTAGCTAATGCCACCCTGCTGGCCCACCCGTTTCCTTCAGCAGAGATCGCATTAACCACTGACGCATTGGACGTAGCAGAGGGTGCCATGTTGGAACAGCGGGTTTCCGGTGTCTGGCAGCCACTCGCCTTTTTCAGTCATACACTGGATGCCGAACGTGTTGTTTTCATCAGGGAGTAGCTGGCCCTGCACCTCATGACACGAAGTGCATGCATTTTGCTCGAGGGTTGCAACTTTACCACATATGTTGATCCCTTGCAATATCCAAGGTCTCTGACCCATGGAGCGCATGCCAGCAGCGCCAGTTGGCGTCCATTTCGGAGTTTACGATAGACATTCAGCATGTGGCTGGTAAAAGTCCAATCACATCCCTGACTGTCTCTCCTACGTGTTGGTTTCTCCCGTGTATATTGGCGTAGACTACACTGCCATGGCCACTCAGCAATGATCAGAACCCGGACGTCCTTGCCCTTCAGTCAATGAAAACAGGCCTTGTGCTGTGTGGGACGGTTGTCCGCGCCTGCTTCGTAATGTTGTCACTGGCCGCCCAGGCCCGGTAGTTCCCCTTTCATGGCATCATCGTGTTTTTGACCCGGTACATGTTTGTTCCAAGGACACTGGACATTTTGTTTGTTGCCCATAGGCACCCATTGCATCCACTGTATGACAGGCTGTACAGGGTTATTAAACCGGGCCAAAAACATTTCCTTTTGGATTTTGGAGGTCAGCAGGAGATCTACTCTGATGATAGACTTAATCCTGCACATGTTCTGCAAGACAAGAAACACAAAAGCTGAAGACATTATTATATAGACTTATAATTTTCACCGATGTGTTTTCTAAATTCTATCATACACATGAGTGAGCGAAAAGTGTGCGCCAGGGCCCTCGGTGCGCCTGCTTGCTGCTGCTGCTGTGCTGAAGTCTCACACACAACCTGTTGAAAGGGGAGGGGGCGGGCTGCTTCCAAATAGTGCACATTTCTTTCATAATATTGTCAATTCAAGCCCATTATGTAGTAATTATTTTTCCTGGGTTGTGTGAAATCACAACAAGGTGTAGATCTAGTAGTCTATTAGTTTATGTTGTTGGGTTGGGTGTTGATACTGGAGAGCAAAATTACTGATGGAAGATGGACAAAAAAAGGTCAAAGCCACCAGGCTTAAAAAAAAAAAAAGAGAGAAAACGATAACAAGCAAAAGATACAGGAAAGCAGATGTGACTTTGGATAATGGCAGGTATTATGTATCTTGAAACAAGATAACATTCATTAGTAGGAATTGGGAAAACTTCTGTTTACCTTTGTTAGCCACTTGGCTATGATAGTAAACAGTAGACTGCTGATGATATGACAAAGACAGCAAATATTAAAAATGACATCTCGCAGGCGCCCAAGAGAAATCCTAGTAAGATGCTCAAACCAACTGGCTCCTTTTGATGTGGCAGCAGATGCCAGTCTTTGGAGGAAGCTTATTTCCACTTATTTCTTTTGGTCACTACCCATAGCTCGTAACTGTAGGTGAAGGTAGGGACATAGACCAAATGGTAAATTGAGAGCTTTGCTTTTATACTCAGCTCTATCGTCACCACGACGAACCAGTACAGTACATCGCTGCACACACGGCACCAATCCGTCTGTCGATCTCGCACCAAAACCTCGATGCAATTCCAGCACAAATGCTTCAAATGTTTCACTGTCTCACATAGCCTCATTTTGGCCCTCACAACCTTCAGGGAACTTAGAAAGAATGTTCCTTCATGGTTCCCTGAAGGTCACTGATTGCTGG
The DNA here is from genome assembly GCF_057381915.1 of Diplotaxodon limnothrissa. NCBI lineage: Eukaryota > Metazoa > Chordata > Actinopteri > Cichliformes > Cichlidae > Diplotaxodon > Diplotaxodon limnothrissa. The sequence goes on from NC_140613.1 coordinate 9,202,003, forward strand.
GTTATGTAATTAAAACAGAGAACTTGGATTTATTAGGAGCAGCTGTTTTTCAGGGATCTCTGCTAATGTTACGTAGACAGAGTGCTGAAGTGTTGCTGCCCTCTGCTGGACTGTGTATTGTATTCAACAGTCTAAAAATAAGATACCCATGTAATCCCTGCATGCTATTAAATGGTGTGAAGATTGAAAACTGCTTCTACTGATTCTGAAAACTTTCCATCGGGATCTTTATTAATCAGTCACCTCAATCATTAACTCACAACCACAAAGTTTCAACCTGGTTACAATAAAATATCTTTTAATTGTGGAGGGAAAGTGTATTTGTCATGGCTTTCATGAATGAAAGATTTTCTGTTTTCCTTGTTTTCACACATTTCCTCAATGGTTATGACATATGTACATTCGGTTCTTTCCTCAAGAGTGACTCTTTTTGCGAACTGATCTTCATCCGCACTGCCCTGGACACCCACATGCAGTGCATGGCAGCCAAACAATAACATAAACCTGACATCTCTGCCTTAAACACTGATATATTGTCAGGAATTCTGCATGCCTTTTTAATTCATGAATTCATCTATCAGTACTTCTCTTTCTGAATCTTTTTTCTTCCTGATTTCCATTGGTAAAAATAATTCAAAATGTGTTTAGCTACTGGCTTCTGGATCTGACAGACAGGAAGAGATTACAGTGAATAACAGATCTGACTTCATTTCGCTCCCAGTTTAGAATTGGTTGTTGTTCTCAATTGTTCTGTATTTTTAAGGCTGTTTAAATATTTTTTTTCTTTTTGTTCTGTTTGGGTTTTTTGTTTGGTTTTGTTTTATATTTTGAAAATTAGCATTTCTGTCAGTGACAGAGACTTATGTGAACAATTACATCTAAATACATGTTTGTGCCTGTGTGCCCAGCAAACATGACATAGGAAAGTTGTGCAAGACAGAAAAAGAAATAGCATGACTTTTAAGGAAGGACATCCCCTCACCGACAGCATGTTACAGCCTGCGAGGCAGGAAAGGATTCAGTTTTTATTCAGCTCACAGGAACACCATCAAATTTTGGGAACAGCGGACATCCTAAGCTCATACACATCACGGAGAAATAACAAACCGTCAAAAGGTGAGCAATATAATATATACTAAATAGCCATTTTAGCATATTTTCTTTTGGACCTCTTTTTGATAACAAACAGCATCTTATTTTTGTTGCAATACTTACTGGTGATGTAAGCCTGGCAGTAATTAATTTTTTTAATTACTTGCAAAACTCCAACAGGGGAAAATAAACAGTGTGTTTTAGTGGTACCAGAGAAAAGAAATTAAGACTTGATGTCTTATTCTCATCATATCATCGTATGTTGACCAGTTTGTGAACCTTTAGACTTCTGTCACTATCACTTATATTTATTTTGTCTTTGCAATCAGTGCACAGATGCGTCATACTTTTTACCACAAGGTGCAAAACTGACGCAGAGGATGACTGTCTGTGACTTCGGCATATCAGTTTTCGACATGAGACAAAGGAGAAAAAAAATCAACTTGAAACAAAGACTGTATACTTTTCTTTGGCGCAGTGCAGCTAATGTTCGACAAGTTTGGGCTGAATCGTTGGCTTGGTTGCAAATATTTAAACGCTGTGTCAGGGTAGCACATGTCCTCAGTTATTGTGTATGACTGTCTTCTTAATATTATGGTTTGTTTGAATGTTGTTTGTTGAAAGAATCAAATCGTCCAAAAACTCTGTGTTCAGTAATTTCTGTCTCTTAAAAAAAAATAAACTAGTAAAAAACTATATCTAATTTGCTTAACACAGAGAAAAAATAGGTTGTGGTTTTAGGAAGTGTCTAAAATCTATCTGTACAGAGCTGATGGTTAAATGTCGAAAAATAAACACTACCAAAGTCAAACATTTTGGTTTTCATATTTGTAGAAGTTTTTTAGATCTATTAAGTAAAATAGGATTTAGGCTTTGGCAGTGCAGGTTAAACGTGTTTTGGGTGGTCTCCCATGATTTCTGGATTAAGGTATTGAAGCTCTTTCTTGATAAGAAACATCTGTTCAACGTGGAGAGTCCGAAAATGCATTTCAAAGGTGCTTATCTTAAAAAGATAAATGAATGAATGAATGATAATAAATAATACTGAAGGGGCAATCTGCTAACCTGACAGTCATGCTGAATTATAACCACTGTAAACAGTTTCCATGAAGTTAGCATTTATCAAGGGCTACTCTAGTGTTTTGGACCTCATTAGTTTTGTTTATTTATTGATTTATAGAGTTAAATGTCAATCTCATTTATTTCACCTCTGTAATATTCTTGATATTTAAATTGATCTATAGTTATATATATTTTAGAGCTATTGCTGATGTTTTGTAGACTTTTTAATACATTGTCATATTAAATTAGTTTAGTCTGTTACTGTCATTGTCTTGGAGCAGCTGTAAGCTACATAATTTCCTTTTGGTGTTCTAATGTTTTTTCCCATCTAAAGGATCAAAAATTCTTCTGCCATGAGCTACTCAAGTCTCTCACCTCTGACTGGACCAAACCCCACCCCTGACCCTGATGATGAAAATGCTGTGAAAAATGACTATTCCGCAGCCATTGGTGCCCTCATCCTCAGCTTGGTCTTCCTCCTGGGCGTCCCTGGAAATCTCTTCATTGTCTGGAGCATCCGGGCCCGCTGCCAACAACGCTCAGTCACCACTCTCCTCATCCTTAACTTGGCATGTGCTGATGGGTTCCTCATGGCTCTCACCATCTTTTTCATCATCTACCTGGTCATGCAGACGTGGGTCTTTGGAAACGCCATGTGCAAAATCCTGTTCTACCTGTGCAACTCCAACATGTATGCGTCAATCTTTCTGATAACCCTGATGAGCGTGCACAGGCTGTTGGCCATAGTCTTTCCACACACACTGTATCACCTGATCACCAGGAAGGTTGTGAGGAGGGTGATCCTAGGCACATGGGTGCTAGTGATGGTCATGTCTATCCCCTCATTGGTGTTTCGAGATGTGAAAAAAGAAACTGATGATATGAATCAAACAACATATGTGTGTGCATCCAATCACACACTGCGTAGACATGTAAGTACACTTGTGTTGGTTATTTGTCTGCCACTGATCTGATTAGTTTCATAATCATATTTCCATCCATAAAATGCCTTCAAAAAACCTTCTGCATGTGAGAGCCCGTAAAATAGTGAGTGAGGTATTGAACATGATCACATGCTTTGAGCAAAAGGTCCAGCACACCTATCTGAAATTAGGTTTGTTTTGTTTTTTGTTTTTTAATAAAGATGCATCAACAACTTGAAAATCTTCATTGGATGATATCAGCCTTCTTAATTCACATCAGTTTATAATAGGGTGCTGAAGAGAAAAAAACTGAGAACAGTCTTTTCTTTAAAAATGAATTCTGTTTCAATGTCACAAACCACTGACTTAAAAAATAATAATAAAAGAAATAATGGTAATACTTACATAAAAATAAATTTTATTAGATACAACTTCATGAACAAGTAGACAGTCTATTTTAGCAGGAGGTTGCAGATGTGTTTTTTTTACTGTGTTTAAGGCCTTTTATAGCTGCAGCTTAACTAGTATCCATAGTGCTTTGAGCAGATTACTTTTACTAAAAGATTCTTTATACACTAGACTCCATGTGTTTCAAGCTTTTGTGTTGATCCTTCATAAAGGATCAATGCAAAACATTGTTTTTACAGGTAAAAGTCCTCTTTTTAAAATACTAGTTTTGTTGGCATTTTTCCCTTTATTGGATAGCAAAGCAGTTAAGATAATACTTGAAGAGGAGGAGAGAGGGAAGACATGCAGCAAAGTGCTGTAGGTCAGATTCAAACCTAGGTCATAGCTCTCCAGCCATGTGGCAGGTGCTCGCTTGTTCACCCACTAAGCTAAAGTGGCAACAATAAAAGTTGTTGTTAATTAAGGCTTCAAAACTGGTAGCATCCAAATTCCCTTCAGAATGTATATAGTAAAAATACTTATTATGCAGAAGGTGCTTTTTCACACAAAAGACATCATGACGTGGCTTAAAGTCATCAGATGTTTGATTTTGTCCTCTAATTTGACAAAAACAAAGCAAATAAGTTAATTCAACTTAAACAGTTTTACAATTTTAGCTTTTACTTCTTTATTTGTTTTCCATATTTGGAGAAATCAGTTCATGTCTGAAGAAAAGTGCCTTTCTTTATATGCTCTTGTTTTCAGGTGAGGTTTCAGTACGCATTTGAGACAGTGGCAGGATTCATTATTCCTTATGCAATCATTATAACCTGCTATGTTGTCATCCTGAAACGCTTGAGGGAGACCAAGTTCCAACGAAATGCCCGCAGCGAGAAACTCATCCTGGCTATTGTCATCACATTTGGTCTGTTCTGGCTGCCGTACCACGTCATCAACATGGTACAGGTGTGCGAGGGCGTGTTCTTGACAAATATTCGCATCAAATCTGCTCAAAATTTCTGTTAAGAGAGCTGTGCTTTTGAGTGAATACTGAGTGTGTTTTGTTTTCTACCAAAGGTGGCAGCTGCTTGGTACCCAAAGAACTCACCCATAAGAGAAAGGTGAGTAACTTAAGTTTTCTGTAGAGGCTCTTTCTCCACTCTGTTACATATTCTTTACTTGGTTGTACATGTGTGTGCTTTTGTGTGGCATCAATATATGGTTAGTGTGTGGTGACAGTGTGTGTCCGTTTACCTTTATGGTGGGAAGCCTGTCTTGGTAGCTTCCCAGGATTCTGTTGCCCGGATCCCCACAACAAAGTTGTAGCTGCTGTGTCTCTAGCGGCTAGCTGTGGCTAATGTGTTAGCCAGTGAGTGAGACCCTCGGGTCACATCCCTAGCTCAGGACTGATGAGGAAAGTGGACATCTCACAGGCAATGGCAGAGTGTCCAGGCCCTTGGGCGGGATCCACTCCCTCATCAGCTTTGGGATCAGACTACAGCGGGCTAGGCCACCACCCCCTCCCCTGCCTGAGAATAACTTGGGGCACCTACAGCTCTGTGGATCCTTGGGTCACGTCCCCAGCTCGGCCCCCGACTTCCCACCACACCTGAGCAGGCGAGGAAGGTGGAAGTGTCTGGGCCCTCGGGCGGGATCCACTCTGCTGAAACCAAAAAAAAAAAAAAAAGCTTTTTTGGGTGTGTGTGTGTGTGGGGGGCATTCTTACAAGAGCAAGTACAAACTTTGAATGTTTAAATGCAAAAAGTGCAGTGGAAGTGCTAGAGGAACAGGTCAGTAAGAGCATCTTAGAGAGGTATAGTTTTTCACAAGTAAAGATGGGTAAAGGGTCACCAATCTGCAAAAACTACATCTAAAATATGTGCAGCAATTTCAGAGTAATGTTCCTCAATGTGAAGTTGTTAAGACATTGACCATCCTACCATCTCAAGTACATAATATTATGAAATTATTCAGAATGTGGAGAAATCTATGTGCAATGAACACAGCTGGAAAAAAAAAAAAAAAATATATATATATATATATATATATATATATATATGACTTTTCAAACTTTTCCCCTGCAGATTAGATACCATCTCTCAGTCCAGCCGTGCAGTGACCTCAGCTTTGGCCTTCATCAGCAGTTGTGCTAACCCAGTCCTCTACACCTTTGCAGGGAAATCCTACATCAAGAAAAATGGTTTTGCCTTCATGGCTAAGCTATTTGAGGGAACATTATCAGATCAAACAGGAACCAAAAGCACCCGACTCACAACTTATGACAATGTCGGAGAGAGTAATGTTGATTGTCAAAATCGTACAGTGGCTTCTACTCCAGAGAACAGGAATGTTGAATGAACTTCATACACTAACAGACTGTATATATAAATGAAAGCACTTAAAATTGTGTAAAGCTTTATGTGGACTTATAGATTTTAGGCTACACACAACAAGCATTAGCACAGCATTTTTTATTTAAAATGTGATAACACAATTAAAGTGGAAGTCAGGAGTGTAAGCACAAGCAGTTTACCTTCGTCTACGTGCATCTGAATATCTGTAAAGTCTCAGGTCTGTAAATACGTTAAAACTACAGTTTTAACGTATTTAGTTTTTATTCCTTAATGTAAAGACTGATTTTGTAAAATAAAAATGGTGTGAATGAAAACTGATGCTTGCTACTAAAGTACACTTTAAGAAAACTGCATATTCAATATCAAGAAATTTTTAATGCAGCTTACTTTCAATGAAAAAAAAAAACATTTAAAATCTTCTGCAATTGACAGTGTCATGAGCTTCTGTCAGATTTGTTACATAGAAGCTCAAGTCAAAGGACTCGTGTTTAACCTGCTCTTTGTCCAACATTTCTACATAATCTTTTTATTTTGTCATCGTTAAAGCCAGAATGACTTTGAGCCAAGAAAAGGCACCACCAACTTAAACTAATTGTTACAAATGTAGAAGAGCATCTCTAAATTAAAGAAAATTGGCTACAGCTGCAGAAAATGTGCCATTCCAAATGCTACAATTTCCTCACCAAAAATGGTCAAAGTCAGAGTTTTGTGCAACAGTGGATTCTCCAGGCTTGCATCGATGCTGGTGATCAATGTTTGAGCGTTGTTAAACACAAGTACACTTGCATACCATTGTTGCTGCCAAGGCACAAGGCTCAGGTCATCTCAAACTGGTTTCCTCAACTTGAAAACGAGCTCACTGCTCAAATAGCCTCCAGTCAAATACAGCACCTTTGGTTTGTGGAATGAAGGTTGTATCAGATGCCAAACCCAAAGCAACTGATTCCATCACATCCAAATAGACCAAAATCTGAGTAGTCTTTTCAGCATCTTGTCAAATATCTGCTATAGTAGCAGGCTGTAGCCAATGACAGAGCCCAGTGAGTGTATACTGAGGTCAAGACCTCAGTTTTACTGATGCTTTTCATACCTTTCAGTAACGCCTTTTCGCAGATTAGGCAACAGGAATTTTAATTTAGTCATTTTGAGTCATTTTCCCCACTACACTTTAAACATGTTTTGACTGGTCCATTTAGACATGCTCCTAGTCTAATTTTAATATTCATTTACCCATTTTGCCCCAACTTCAAATGTACGGCACATTAACCATAATTAAAAAGAAGTCCTTTGCACAGTCCAAGCCCAACACATCCTGCAAAAACAATTCAAATTACACATTTGAAATAAAAACCTGCAAAAGTTTGATTTACAAAAAAGATGCTTTATTGAACACACAAATGTACCTACTACAAATTGTTATCACTGAAATATAGATCGAGTTGTATTTGTCAGTAAACAAAGATTTAATTAAAATAAATTACATTTAATACTTTAAAATCACAACATTTCCACCTGAGGAAACCCAGCAGCCAGAGCTCATGAAGGATCCATCACCTGTCAAACAAAGAAAATATTAATAGAGCCTCAAAGGCATTAATTCAGCATTACAATCACTTTAGAGTTTAAAATAAATTTAAAAAAAAAAAGTGGGGGTGCTGTTGAACTATGTTGTACTAAACTCTGGTTACACATTTTTAGTACACCACAATATAAAAACATACTGCACAGACTAAGTAACACTTTAATGTTAACCTAAGTTAATTTAAAGTCATCAACTTAATGGCTTTGCTGACTTCATGCATCACTGACTAGCCAATCAGTGACCACATCTACCGACACATTTTCCTATTTCTGCCTCGATTGCTTGGTACCCCGGTTGAGTTGGTACTAAAAAGTACCAGGTACTATCACCTAATGGAAAACCCTAAAAAGTGTCCTGACCCGAATAGGGACTAATGAAAACGGGCTATTAGATAATACGGTTCCTTTGTGATGCAAGCTTATTGGCCATTCAATATCAGATTATGGGCTGGATTTTGATATCCAGAGTGGATTGCATTAACCATTTAATTTCAAAAAGTCAAAAAAGAAATTACCTAGCAGAATTTGACCCTAGTTAAATTTTGACTATAGACCACCTGACTTCAGCATCTTAAATTTCTTAATTTTATCTCCTTTTCTGTCTTCATTTATTTATTTGTACCATTTGTATTTTATCTGCTCTATTTCTATTGTATATCTTAACCAGCATCTGAGGGTGGACAGCAAAGAAACAATTTCATTTGCACAGAGAAATGCCTTTCTTTGGACACATGACATTAAACACCTTGAATCTAAAGCTTGGAATTTCCACACTTTTAAACCAACAGATATTGTGATGCAATTTCAGCGAACAAAACTGAAGAAACCTTACCTTGGACACACCCAGGTTCTGAAATCCTGAAAGAAAAGGAACATAAGATTAGCTTAACTGTGCACTTACACACCAGAGTGCCTGACCTGCGCCCTTACTGTCAAACCCATCAGTGCAGTGAAAGATAATCATGAGGTTTCAGGTGAAACACGGACTCACATGCAACTCATCATCAAGGTTTGACTAAAAGCTGGCAAGTCTGCATCTGCAGCAGGTATAGGATGAGAACTGAAATGGCACAACTCAATTAATGGGCCTAGTGTGATAAAGCTAAGAGTAAAGAAATAATTTCTTATTTTTTATATAATGCACAGTTTAGTTGATGCATTTTAAAATGTGTGAACTGAACATTCAGCTTGTGATTTTGGTAAATATTACAGCAATGTTTAGAACTTACAGAACCTATTTAGCTCATTTAGGAATTTACACTCTCAGATAGGACAAGACAGGAAACCCTTTGTTTTACAAGCATAAACAAAGGGAACACGCTGACTCCTCAAGTTCTTAATAAAACGGATTATACCCTTTGTAAACAAGGCCTTAGTGCTTGACCTTTATATTAGTTTTAACTTTGTTACTTATAAAGTTCATAGTGGACGTTAGTTGACCCAACATAGTAGCACGGAGGTCTTATGCACGGGTATTGTCTCGTTTGACGCAACTAAAATTAACTTCCAATTTTAATCAGTTTCGTTCAGTTCTCGGTGAAGCAAGCCAGCTTCATTTAGATCGTTTTGTATGTGATGTTTGAAGTACACACCAACCCTGACCTACAGGTCTTCCTCCTATGGGAGTCATTAACCTCAAACACATCAACCTAAACTGTTACAACATTACAGAACACAGCCCCAGCACCTTAAAGTTCACTGAGCTCCCAATCAAAGCCTAAATTGCATCAGTCCCTCGTACGCATCGTTTAATATTCAGCTGCATTTTCCTCATCAGCGGAAACCACGAGGTGCATTTGGCGCTACTGAAGCTGCGAGCTAACAATGTGCGGAAATAACGTCAAGAAACGCGCAAACGCATAAATATAAACACGACACCTGCGACAATAACGAAGAGAATCATCACTAAAGGTGAACATTTAGAGTAAAACAAGGTGTCACCTCGTCAGTTCTCGTCTCTCCAGCACCTCATGTCCGACCTGCATCACCGCAACAAGGAAGAGAGGTCGTTAATGAGCCCGAGCCGCAATTTATCTCTTTATCAAACCACGTGTCTCCTGCTCTCTGCCGTCAAGCAAGCAGCTTCCGGGTTTGCCTGTGCCGCATAAAAATAAAAACATCGTTTAACAGTATACTTTCAAGACATCTTCTCTTTAATACGCATCCTGCATATTATTACTGAAACACATTACTACCGAAATGTAAACATAATGACATAAAGTAGCAGCATAGAGGCACAGCCTGAATATACAAGTAAGGAAAATACATACAGTGGCATACAGTACATTTTCCACATGACTTTATCAATCTCTAACGTCATTTTGGAGGAATTTAGGCCCACACGTCCTTACGGTGTTGCTTCAGCTAATTGACGTTAGCAGGCAAACTTTTATGCACAGCTCTCTGAAGGTCCTGCTACAATATTTTAATAAGGTTGCAGCCTGGACTTTGACTGAGCCAATGCAACATCTTTTTTAGCCATTCTGTTGCAGATTTGCTGCCAAGCTGTAGCTATGGGACCGATTACTTCTTATTTGACCCTAAAATACTTTTGATTAGCACAGTGAATGCAAGGTGCACAGGTCCTGTGGCCGCAAAACAGTCCTCAAATTGTTACCCCCCTCTACCACCAACAGCTGGTATGAGATGTTTGTGTTGATATGCTGTGTTTGGTTTTTTGGCAAACATGGCGGTGTGCATTATGACCAACCATCTCAACTTTGGTTTCATCTTTCCAAAGCAGCACATTGTTACACACACATATGTGTGTGTGTGTGTGTGTGTGTGTGTGTGTGTGTGTGTGTGTGTGTGTGTGTGTGGCTAACATAAATAACAACATTAAATTATTATTGTTGTTACTGTTGTTAAGATTTTTGTTTAGCTTTTGTTGATGTTGGACTGTGGCCCATGGCGCTATTGTAATATTTACGTTTTGTATTACCCTTTAATTAGCAGAAAATGATACCATAAATGGCATTTTTATTTCACTCGTATTCCTGTGCATCTGTGCTAATCCTGCAATGATAAATGTCTGTTACAAGATATTCGCTTTAAACTTAAAAAAAACAAACAACTTTTGTTTGTTTTAACTATGATCTTCTACATTAATAATTTATTGCCTAATATTACCTAATTTCTTACCTAATCAAGGGTAAACATTTCTCATTCGGATGCTGTAGTTACGTCAGAGGCGGTGTGAGTTAAACTTTTAGTACTTAAAGCTAAAAAAGTTTGGGGTTATATCTCATATTATTCCTTTAAATTTGAAAAGGAACGACATCACATCACTAAAACCAGCAGGTGTCAGCTGTTACTAAAGAATTCCGACTTCGGTCAAGCCAACTGTGAACTACAAAATGACGTGTTTGCGTGGCTAAAGTACGGAACGCCGATTGGACCAAACTCGCTGAAATTACAGTTTGATAACAGAGCAGCTGGAGAAGGAGAGGAGGGAGGTGGAGATGGGGGAGATGCCTCTAGGACTGAGAAGAACACAACTTGTACTTAATTATTGGGCAAATCTTCAAGGCCATGGACAGGATCACCCACCACAAGCAGTTCTTAACCCTTGCTGGGAGAAAGGAAGGTGGAAATCAAAGAGCTTTGGGTGGATTGTGGGTGGAAGAGCAAGTGAATTTAAACTGGATCAGTTGGACGAGTTTCGTTACCAGCAATATCTCCCTGGATACTTCCTGAAGCCATAGTTGATTTCACTCTACTGGATAAGAAGACTAAGGATGGGGCATTTATTTTAAACTCCTATACTGTGCAGGCTTACATTGACCAGTTTTATGGTTGTGTTCAATTATATACGGATGCATCTAAGGATTCAGCCAGTCAAATTGGTGTAGCAGTTGTGGTCCCAGAGTTCATGGTTAAAATAGAAAAAAGGATCACTGATAGACTGTCAGTATTCACTGGAGAACTGCTTGCAATTCTGTTGGCGGTTCAGTGGGTGGAAGATATGAGGCCATTAAAAGCTATTGTTTGTTCAGAATCAAGAGCATCATTGCTTAGTTTACAAGGTAGTCACTCAGATGTGAGAGCAGATATTCTAGCAGAAATTCAGCAAACACTGTTCAGGATAAACATGATGGGTCTTACAGTTGTGTTTCTATGGATTCCAGCCCATTATGGAATAATGGGGAATGAAATGGCAGACAGAGCGGCGAAGCAAGCCACAAAACATGGGACAGTTGACCTGGCTGTTAGTTTTGGTCAAGCTGAAGTGAAGAGTATCATACGGCAAGAAATGAGGGGTAGATGGCAAAAGCAGTGGGAGGAGGAAAGGAGAGGATGGTGGTTGTGTACAATACAAAGGGGGGTAGGAGAAATGAGGACCACTGGAAGGAGCAGGAGAGAGGAGATGGTCATATCGAGATTGAGATTTGGACATACTGGGTTAAATGCTACATTATTCTTGATTGGGAAACATAATCAGAATCAGAATCAGAATACTTTATTAATCCCGAAGGAAATTAGGGAAATGTGCCTTCTGTGGAGACACAGAAACTATAGAGTTTGTGATATTGCACTGTCCGAAATATCAGGTGGAGAGGAGACAATTATCCCAAAACCTTATTAATATGAAAATGAAATTGGATCTGGTTGACCTATTGCAAAAGGATTCTGGAAGTAAGAGTTACCAGGCTTTATTTCAGTTTTTTAAAGCGGGAAGAGTGTTTGAAAGGCTTTGAGGTGTTTTTTTTCTTTGGGGGGGGGCGTCATTCCAGTTCACACTCCATACTAGTGGTGGCGGTAATGCACCAATCAGTTGTTTGCCAACCGCCAATAACATTTAAGAAGAGGAAGAAGAAGGAGAGGCGGGACTCGTGTACGGTGGCGTTTTGAGATTTAACTCAAGGTTAAAGGGCAAGCTTCTGGCCATGAGAATTTTAATAGGTATGTACAATTTTTAAAAAGTTACACGTTTTTTTAAAGTTGCTCGGAAAGGTCAGAGTGACATTACGCTTTCAGATAGCTTACAGCTAATGTTTACGTTGCGGCCAATAATGAAGTGCCTTATATCCATTAGTGAGTTTGTACTTGTGCATTATGTTGGGCTGTAGCACTATTGTGAACAGAGCCTGGGAGCTTTGAGAAAGCGTGCTAAAACTGTGTGCTTATGGTGTGTTTCATAGTTGAGTTTGCTCAGGTAATGCACAAAGCAATGTTTTGTAAGCATGTACAATACGCATGCGCACCACGCATGCCTGACTCACCTAATTTTGAGGGTTTTTTTTTTAAATAATTTTGAAGCGTTTCTATGTATTTATTTAGTTGTTTGGTTAAATAATAGAAATATTTCTCTTTAAGTTAAACTGCAAAAACGAGAATAAAGTTGACCCAAAGCCACCTTAACGTCATGAGCAAAAAGGGTTTTTTGAAAGTTGCGACTTTCCTTTGTTACAGCAGTTAAAACTGAGTGTAATTTTAAATTTAACGTAAAACGTTAAAAAAAATTAAAGCACGATATGATAAAATAAATCCGATTTTAAATCTTTATACAGTACTTTCTTTACACACTTGTACGAATCACAGTTTCTAAGTTGAAGGAAGTGTGCGGCTTTTGTTTTTCAGTTTGTTCCTTTTGATGATTTCTCTGTCTGTTGTGTTTCTTGTAGGAGGGGGATCTGGCTTCGTTGGCCGTGAGCTTACCCGCCTACTTAGGGACAAAGGTCATGAGGTGACACTGATATCCCGCCAGCCTGGTCCAGGGAAGATAACATGGGTATGACCTAAAGTTAATACAAAGTAAAAGGGCAAACCTAAAGCTCATTTTAGGACCTGTTGATTCATCACTGTTAACAAAACATCATACTGGAGCTGATGCCTGATGGTTTGAAGGACTGAAATTAGAGAGGGAGAAGAAATTTATTAATCCCTCGTGTTGGTTCCTCCGGGAAATTCAGTATGTACAAACTGTACAGACAGAGACGTACAAACTGATAAATGTGGAAGGGGGATAGTTTACAGATCCAGTGACATTTCTAAACATCTTTATGTTTCTTCCTCTCTGCTCCTGCAGGGTGAGCTGGAGTCTCAGGGTCTCCCACCGTGTGAGGGTGCCGTCAACTTGGCTGGAGAGAATCTCATAAACCCACTGCGATGGTGAGAAATAAATAATCAAAGAGTCCATCCTAATATCTGCAGCATTTTAATGCATTTACAGGGATTGTCACTGTTTCTTCCCTTGGGTTCTGTTTTGAAGGTGGAATGAAAGCTACAAAAAAGACTTGTTCTCCAGTCGCGTTGACACAACTAAAGCTCTTTCTCAAGCCATTGCTGCTTCCTCCAGTCCTCCTCACTCTTGGGTGCTGGTGTCAGGTGTAGGTAAGCATTTAATAAGTGAGATTCTACTCAGCACAGCAGATCAGATGAACTCATTGATAATATAGATAGTAATTCTATTATTGCTTATTGTTCGTTTGTTTGTTTTCATGACACAGCTTGCTATAAACCCAGTCTAACAGCTCAATACACAGAAGACAGTGAATGGACTCCGTTTGACCTTCTCTCAAGACTTGTCAAAGAGTGGGAAGCAGCAGCACTACTTCCTGAAAATGTGGCAAAAACCACCAAACAAGTCATCATCCGGCCTGGTTTGTATACGGCACATGCTTATGTTTATTGTCCATTCTGAATCTGTCTAAATCAGGGGTGGGCAACTCCAGGCCTCGAGGGCCGGTGTCCCTGCAGGTTTTAGATGTGTCCTGGAACCAACACAGCTGATTTAAATGGCTAAATTAGCTCCTCAACATGTCCTGAAGTTCTCCAGAGGCCTGGTAACAAACTAATCATGTGATTCAGGTGTGTTGTGTTACCCAAGGTAAGATCTAAAACCTGCAGGACACCGGCCCTCGAGGCCTGGAATTGCCTACCCGTGGTCTAAATGGATCAGATGAAGGGCCACATGCATCTCTCTGGTCCTATGTAAGGTCTTTGCTGGATTTTTTTTTCCTATTTCTTAAGAACATGGCTTTCAGATCCTGTTCGTCTGCTGTAGATGGTTTCTTTAGGCCTGCCACTTCTCCTTTTGTCCTCACGTCTAGTTTCTTCATAATTTGTAAGTGTAACCTGTAGTTCACACTGCAGGTGTTAATGCTCAATTGCAATTTTTTGATCAAATCCGATTTTTTTTTTTTTCTGGTTGTTCACACTACAAATAAAATGTGACAGCAAATGCGCTCTAGTGTGAACGGTTCATGGCCCTCAAAGTGGTCCACATGCACAAAAGAAGATGTCACACACAACGCGCTCTGTTTGCGGAAGTAAAAATGGCGGCTACAGAGCTAGTAGGTGTTGTTGCAGCAGTCTATCAATTTCTGCACAGTCGTAACCGACAGAATTTTGACAAATTAAATAGAGAAAGAAGGAAACAGAGAAAAAAGAGAGCCCGTGCTTTAACAACGGCCGCCATGCTTTCTCGTTTGTCTTCTCTAGCGCTGATAATTGGCGTCCGTCTTGTGTCAGTGATGTAAAAGACAGATTAAATGCAAAATGACCATTCAAACAGCAGTCGCTTTCTAAAACATCAGATACGTAATGGATTCAGTACCACATACGAAAGTGACCTAGGTCGAATTTGAAAATATTGGGTTTGTGCCGTTCAAGCTGTCATACCATGATCGGATATGAGTCGGATAGGATCAAAAAAAGTCGGATTTGATGCGCGTTCGCCTGCAGTGTGAACATAGCCTAAGTGTTCTGCTCATAGTTATTTTGGAATCACCAAAAATATAATTTTTATGCCTGTCAAAATATGTTATCCTTGGCATTTTTCAGAGATTGACTAAATCGACTTAAAGAAATGTGGAAAAAAATTTGTTTTTATGACTGGCTTCTAATAACAAAGTGCCTAAGGATACATTTTTAAAAACAGTGGTTCATTTCTTGAATTGGGTGCCTTTTTCATGCTTGAATGATTCACAGGTCAGTGTTAACTGGTTTAACAAACTAAAGAAAGTAATTGGGGCAAAAACCTTTCCTTTGAAGACGATCGGGTACAAGAACTAGAATAAAAAGAATGAAAAGGCTACCACCATCCAAAGAAAAACTTTAAAAGACCATCAGTCTGTTAAACTTTTGCATTTTGTACATGCATACACAACATGTGAAGATTTAAAGTATCTTATCTCTGTATTACTTTTTATCTTTTTCAGTTTTTATAGCATGAATTAAAATTTTATCTCGTGGGCCATTTCACGGCAGATAATCTGACTAGATTGACTGAATGGACAGCATAAGCTTGAACTAATGGTTTTTCAGTTATAAAGAGTGTCCCAGTAAATCATCATTAAACAAGTTAAAATGGCTGCAGTGAAAAACATGTGCTTTCTTATTTTCCATGCATTCCCCAGGGGCAGTGCTGGGTCGTGATGGTGGGGCCATGAAGCAGATGCTGCTGCCGTTCTGGCTCGGCCTCGGGGGTACCCTGGGATCTGGAAGACAACCATTTCCCTGGATCCACGTTTCAGACCTGGCAGGAATCATTGTCCGCGCACTGGAGCCCCCTGCTGACACTCCACCCTCCTCATCACCACAAGTGTTCAACGGAGTCGCGCCGGCTCTCAACACAAACTATGAATTCACTAAAGAATTGGGTCGGGTCTTGAGGCGGCCCACCATCCTTCCTGTACCTGGCTTTGTCATGAACGCCCTGCTGGGTTCGGAGAGGGCCGTGATCCTTACTCAAGGCCAGAAAGTCATACCTAAGAGGACTTTGGAGTCTGGATTTCAGTACGACTACCCTGACTTGACCTCCGCTTTGAAGGAGATTGTTAATTAACAAGAGAGTACGGCGGTTCATTTTTACTGTAATACAAGAATAAACAAATATGAGCCTAAACGAGTCATTGAAAATGAATCCCAGGATCATGACTCAGTAAAAGACTGTTGTAAATTACTTATTCATCAGATCTGTGTACTGATGAACTGTTGTTTCTCATATTGCTAAAGAGCAGTTATGGGATCATGTTTGAAAAACTGTTTTAAATAAAATGTCATGCTTTGCTTTAAAGTGTTTCTCCGCATTCGGGACAATAACAAGCGGCTTTAAGCCTTTGCTTACATTTAGAAAGCACTGGGACATGATTGTTGATACTGAAGTGTTTCTGTAAAATAAATCTGACAGAGTTGAGTCTTGATAACAGATGTGTCTAAACTTTCTCCTTTAGCAGCTTTTGCTCCTTTCGTTCAAACTCATGAACAGAGCTACAGAAGATAATCTTGGATGGTTGTACATCTAGCCATTAATGCTGCAACTAGTGACCGTGTTTATTGTTATTAACTCCTAATTAATGCAAAAAAAAATTGTCAGTGACACAGTGGTTAGTAATATAAATAACCACATGACCACATTACAGATGGTGAAGCACCGAAACAATTATTGGAGCTACAGGTCATAGCCTGGAGTCTTTTTTTTTTTTTTTTTTTTTAAATAGTCGTTTACATAAGTCTAGGTTAATCAAGTTTACTGGATCTTTTTTGTGGCCTGCAGTAAATTAAAAATGTTGCTGAAATCTCACTTTGAGTCTCACAGTGTCACTGAATTAACCTGCAACACGGAAACGTGCAAAAAGAAATTTTACCCTTTTTATTTTAAGGCTGTGAAATGTTATGTTACCAAAAAAAATACATAAAGCTCATGTTATGTATTGTTCTGCTGAATAAACAACTTTAAGGTTTGTTTGGACCGCATTGAAAATGAAATGCTTCAAGGTAAATTCAATTTCAAAATACTTTTTAAAAGACATTTCAGTCCAAAGAGCATCACACTTAAAAATATAATGGTTTATTGGAGGTGGTACACAATAAAGAAAACTGCAGAGAGGAAATGTATATGTAATTTGCAGCTCCTTTGTCTATAAATCAAAGTATTATCAGTTTCACGATGTATCGTATGTTTCCACAGTCTGTCTTTACGGCTGAATCGTCACTCTGAATCACTGTTGACGTCTTCCTCTACACCCCGAATGATCGGCATTTGATCTCCCCAGTCACTGCTCCGAGCGCAGCGGTACATATCTCTGATTAAAATGACATTGAAATAGAACAATTAAACAGAAAAAATCCAATACAAAACAAAACAGTCAAATAAGTCCATCAGTGACAATAAAACAAACAACAAAAAGCAATAAGAATATCCAGCAACCAAAGGCTGCCTGTAGCACAGAGTATCGATTATTATGACATACAGAAGGTTTACAATGAATTTCTGCTCCATTTGGTCTAGTTCTGACACATTTTCGGATCACATAATTCAGAATTATAGCCAAATTTGATCAGCAATTCCCCAGTTTGAAGTCCAGGCAAGCCAGATCTTTTGCTGCATTTCCTTCCCTCATTCTCTCTTTCTGTATTTCCCGCATCTTTCCTGCGTGCCTACCTGTGTCTAGGAAATCTTTAAACACCCGAGGAGTTTTGTTAATTTTAGAAAACGTTGTTGATGAACTGCGTGGCCCCACACTGAATCAAATTCAAACAGTACGCAGCCCTAATAAGCATTTTAATGACATATTTCTTCTTAGTTTATTTTAATGCACCTGGTCCCTAACATCATATCCTAAAAACCCTATGGTATCCGATCTGACCTAGAGTCTTAATATCTCTGGATTCAGGACTGATATCCTCTCGATTATAAAATTAGACTTCAACCGTTTCTTTTTGATGAAACCTGAGCAGAATTTGATGACCCTGAAGAATCCTTTTGTCAGACTGCTGGGGGACTTCCCATGATGCACTGAGCAGTTCTTCTTCACTCTCTTCTTTTCCCTCCCAATGCACTCACCTGTCACTACTGAATGTCAGTACCTTTTGTCTTCTCTCTCCCACAGAGTGCATTTTGTCTTCATCTCTCTATGCCAGAGATGGGCAACTCCAGGCCTCAAGGGCCAATGTGCTGCAGGTTTTAGATGTATCCTTGAGCCCACACAGCTGATTTAAATGGCTAAATGGGTCAACATGTCTTGAAGTTCTCCAGAGGGCTGGTAATGAACTAATCATTTGGTTCAGGTGTGTTGACCCAGGGTGATATCTAAAACCTGCAGGACACCAGCCCTTGAGGCCTGGAGTTGCCCACCCCTGCTCTATGCTAGCATTTAAGGAAAAGGACTAAACCTATTCTGCAGCTGATGAATTTGTGTGACACTGATTTTTCTTTTTACCTGCTGTGTTTACGGGCTGTCACCACCATGTGCTGTAGCTGTCCGTCCGGGCAACACATGCGACAGTGGACATGCCTCGTTCTGCGCAGCACTGGTGCAATCAGCCTGGCCCACTCCACACCCTTTGTGCCTTCCTCCACTGCTTCTGTCCGCCTCAAAATTAGGTAGCTGAACTTCTCGATCTGACGGTCATTGTGCTGGAAAAGAAAAAAAAAGGGTTGATATGGAATTCATTCAGCATTTATCTGAAAAAACACAAAACAAAACATGTTTGCATATATAGCACCTTCTGTCAGCAACAAATATAAGACAAGTGTAAATTAATAATACTTAAAAGGCAACAAGAATAAAAAGTTATGAAGTTAAAAATAACGAATTCAATCCAAGATAAAATCTTGGCGCAAGACTTTGTGTCTTTTATGTTTTACATGCTATTAAATAAATATGAGTTTCCTGATAATATACAATAATACGAAACTTCAGCTGCGTTCACAGAAGGGAATGAAGTGCAGCTGATTTTAATAGCAGAGCCTGGTACAGAAGACTATATGTTGTTTTTGCAGATTACACTAAAATGTTTTAGTCTTATTTGGTCTGTTGCTTGGTTTGCAGGACCAGCATTCTAAGAAGAAAAGCCTCAGAACTTCCTCTCCTCCCGTCACCCTTCCAGCTCATCCGAGGTGTTCCCAAAGCAGCTGAGGCATAATCTCGTGGGTCTGTCCCAGAGATTCTCTAAGTAGAATATGCTCAAAATGCCTCACCAAGGAGATGTCCAGGTCATATCCTAGTCAGATCCTCAAAAACCCTCAGCTGGCTCCTTTCGAGTTGCGGATGTACTCTGAAGCCCTCAGAAAGGACTCCCAAATGACAACAGTGAGCCACCCTGCGGAGGTAGTTGATTTCTACTGCTTCTATCTGTGATCTTTTTGTCACTACTTAGAGCTTGTGACCATAACTGTATACCCACCACTGCTTGCCATCTTTCTCTGAGGGCAACTCTAGACTGAGAGTCCAGCCCCTCTCCAGGAGACCTGTTGCAGAGCACCAGCTGTGCGTTGAGGTGAGCCTGACTATATTAGCTGGTACTACTCAAGCACTAATTCACCAGTGTTGTCTTAGGACAATAAGGATAATTTAAAATTCATGCAATGCTGCTCCGGTGGAGTCCAAGAATAAAAAGAAAGAGACCTGGTAATTAACAGATTAGATCCCATTTAAAGTGAAAAGCTGTAAACAGACATAGACAGTTGAGTCTTACCCTGGGTAGAGACAGAGGTTGGTAATGCTGCTGGAAGTTGCAGGGTGTGACGGGCTCATGGGCCAGTTTGGGACACACCAGTTCATGTGAACACTAAAATAAATAAATAAATGAATGAATAGACGCGCAATAAGACTGAGACACTAATGGCTCTAAGTATGACTTTAATTAAATCTACTGGGTGTTAAACTTACTGGAGCAAACACTGATGCTGGCCTGGAGTCATAAACGGTCTTCTCTTGTTTCTGGAGTCAGAAAACCAACAATTTAGTTTGATCAATAACAACTATTGTGAACTGCTGTCTTATCCAGTGTGTTTAAATACCTTCAATAAAGTATCTCTGGCTTCCATGAGTATCTGATGGCCCTCTTTGGTCCCATTTTCCACCAGCACCTAGAACATAAAATGCAACGATTAATAGTTTTTTTTTCTGTTTCCTTTTAAACACCAGAGGCTCACCAATCATTTTCTTAAGTTGTATCTTTCTTTGATCTCACCAGATATGAGCTTGTCTTTCTCCAAAGAGTGAATGCTGCCTCCTCTCGGTCTTTCACATTTGGCAGCTCTGAGAGGGTAAAAGCTGCAGTGACTAAATCAAACTGCACCTGAAAGGAGAAAAAGGATGGTCAGGATTTCCAGTTGTTGAGATTATCTGGAACATTAATGACAGCAAATCAAAAATATTGGGATTTTCTTTATTTTTTGATTTTGTCTGTTTGTGTTCTTTTCTAGAACAACAACTAAAAATATTTTAAAAATCCATGTATAACCCAGAATTGAAGTCTAGAATATTGCATATACATTTTTAATAACACACTGATTTTTTAAAATTCTTGACAGTGAACACATTGTGACTTAAATAAAAGCTGAGGGAGTTTTACCTTAGGAGAGACAGGGAGAAACTGCCTGAAATACACTTGTTTGATGCAGGGTTCAGCTCTTTCGTCATCACCTGCTCAATTCAAAAAAAAAATAAAATAATAATAATACAATCCAGTCAGTTCTTATTAACATCTGTATTTCACACAAAGAAACAAAAATAAATTGTCTACATGTGTGTCTACCTTTCAGAAGTTGTTCTGCCAAAATGTTCATTGGCCCTGAGCTGTCCACACACACCATCTCCTTCAAAGAGTCACCCCAGCATGCGTGAGATGCCCTGAGGAAACGGCCAGATTATAAACTTAGTTTAGCTATTCAGACTAAAGCATTTACATGTTTTACTAGTGTTACACACTAACCAGACAACGGTTCCTAACCCAGAACCAAAATCCAGGAGAGTGTGAGGAGCAAAGGAGGGATCCCTCTTCTTTATCTAAATGATGAGGGGAAAAAACTGCAGGTATAACTGAGTTTAACCACAAAAAACAACTTGTGCTTGGATTCAAGCGATTCTTAAAAAGGAAGCTCCCTGTATCACCACGTAAGCCGATTGCCTCCACAGCACTTTGCTACCTCATTCAGAGCTCTCCTCACTGCAGCGTAACCGCCAGCAAGTCGAGCTGCCATGTAGACCACGCCGAGCTCTTCATCGTACCTGAAACACAGTGAGATGCTTGTAAATCTACTGCACGTCAAATTTAAGGACCAAAACTACAACTTCAGGATGGATCATGGTGGAGCGCAACCATTCGCTGGGTTTATCTAAAGAAAGCATCTTAAGTCTGTTAAAGGTATAAAATGTTCAGCATTTGTCATAAATCGCAGTTTTAGCTTCTCCTATTATGGGTAAAAGAGGCTTTTTCTCCTTTAGGAATCAGTAAATATAACAAAGAGGCATTCAGAACAGACTGAAACGTGAAAAACTGATAATGGATAACACTGTAGTTAAATGACATGTTACTTCGTGGGTGCCCAGTGATATGTCGTTCTTCGGAGCTCTGAGAGAACTTTCCTCCTAATGCGGTCTTCCATTGCTTGCTCGTCTATATCTGCAGAATGAATGTATATTTATTTTTTCTAGCTGCTGCATGATATGATCTTGTTGCATGTGTATTATTACTTTTAAAAAAATTATACATATGTCACCCACCTCCTCCCTTTTGCATGGCTTTCTCCCACAATTCTTTCTCCAGGCTCACAGCTTTCTGCCTCAGAGTTAAATCCTCGACCGCTCGTTTCCTGCTCCACAGGAAGTTCGTGAGCTTGTGAATGCGCTCAGGAAGCTGATTCACCTGAGCTCCTACAGATGCAGAGATGGATGAGAGGCAAAGGGTTTCAACCAATGAAGCTGGTCAGAAAGATCTGTTATATTAACTGATTTACCAACACTAAGCTTACTGTGAATAATCGACTGTGCAGCCACGTGGAGTTCCTCAGGTAGCCGTAGAGTTTTCAAGTTGGTCACACCTGGGTGTTTTCTGTGTGGTTCACCCTTTAGGAAATCTACCTGTGGCTGTGGGTGTGTAGCTGCACTTATTGCCTGAAATAACAGGTTTAAATGATGCTGTTTTACTGACCTTTGAATTAAACTAAAATATGATTATATGAGGAAAATAAAAAACAGGAAATCCAATTACAGCCAGATTTTAGAAAAAAACAAACAAACAAAGAAACCAAACAAAATCTGTGTTTCATTTTTTTCAAAAGATCCAGTGGCCACTACATTAGGCACATGTACTGTTTGAGTGCTTGTTAACGTAGGTATTTCATCAGCTAATCACATAGCAGCGACTTAACGCATTTAGGCATGCAAACATGGACAAGAAGACCTATGGAAATTCAAACCAAGCATCAAAATTTGGATGAAAAGTAATTTATGTTACGTGACGTGGTTGTTTGTGTAACAATATACTCGAGTATTGTTGCTGACCATGTCCACCTACTTATGATCACAGTATTCTGAAGGCAAAAGGAGGGCCTATCCAGTGCTAGCAAGGTGTAAATAATGAAGTGGCCAGTAAGTGCAATTTTAGTTTATTTAATGAAATGTTTGAGTCCAAGGTAACTGGGAACCAGACAGCAGCCTTA
Organism: Diplotaxodon limnothrissa; assembly: GCF_057381915.1. NCBI lineage: Eukaryota > Metazoa > Chordata > Actinopteri > Cichliformes > Cichlidae > Diplotaxodon > Diplotaxodon limnothrissa. The sequence continues at coordinate 9,224,796 of NC_140613.1, forward strand.
CTGGCTCCAGTTATAATGTCAGAAAGACATAGCCAAGAGATTTTTTTATGCTGAGCTGATAATAACCCCAGAAAATCCCCTCAGTGTAGTATTCAGAGATGTGTTTGGGCAGTGTTTGAATGAACGTAGAAATCATGTTTTACACCAGTGAGAGTTGGCAGCCCTGACATCTGGGGGACAGGTAGAGTAGATTCACGACTAAATGGTGTATATTATGCCAAAAATAAAAAATAAAATGTAAATGTACAGACTGAAACTATTTTGTTCTCTATAGCTTATGTGTCTGACCTCTGCGATTAAAAAGCTGCATTCAGTGGTAATATCAATCCGTACTCACCCGGCACACCAGCATCGCCAAAGGTTTTCTCTGACAGAGAACACAGGCGCTAAATCTACGCGGTACCATAACATCTGCTTCTAACCGTTACGTTTAAATGGCTTAAAATTCAACTTTCATCCAGCCTTCCTAAAGTGTCACGTTAGAATCCCACTAATCCTTCAACAAAATAATTCCGACCACTACCTAAGGCGGAACACTTTCGCCCCTAATCTCTGTTCCCACCTCAGGAGAACAACGAAGAGTGCTACTCCGCCTACTGTCCAGCATCTGCGACATCAAGTTTACCTCTCGGCCACGGAATAGACAAAGTTGGGACTAAATGAAAACAAATATAAACCTAAATGTATTTTAAACTTTGAACTGCGTTTAATATAAATCGCTGGCATATTAACCGTCTTCGCACCGGAAACAACAATGGCTTCACTTTTCGCGGCGGAGTGATTCATCTTCACATGAAACAATCGTTTGTAGTGCGGCTGCCGGTCACGAAACAGTAGTACGGTGGGGAAAAGTTTCCCGCCGTGTTTTAGTGTTATCGCTGAGGTTCCCCTTTAACAGCAGCCAGATAATTATTTTTAATAACCCACCATGAGGCGAGCGAGAAGTTCCAGAAATAAATGTGAGAGTGCACCAGAAAATGGAGAAGCCCAGTCAAAAACAGGTCTGTGTGTCGTATTAGCATAATATTGTAGCTGCTGCAGGGTAACTACGCCATTGACCTGTGGACATGTTCGGACAGGAGACAGCATGAAGATCAATATTATGAAGCTTCACTCATAATTCAGACACCGGTACTGTCTGTGTGAAATAATAATAAAAAATTGTCAGCTTAAAAAACAAACGAAACAATTTTTGTAGCTCGGTTTGCTGATAAATCCGGTTGCGTTTCTAAAATTTCAAATAAAATAAGTTCCTAAGTGAGCAGTTAAAACGACCAATAAAAAAAGTATTTATTTGTTGTGAGCTACATTTATTGCATACCAAAAGCGAAGGGGCCTTTTCTAATGTGACCTGCTTACTGTCTAACATATACTGCTAACATTCTGGAATGTTTATGTTAAATATGACCACTTTAATTGTAAAATAATGATGCCAATGTGTGTAGAAATGATTATGCTTTAAATTACTGTAAACATTTAATTTTTGACATTTTCCCTCAAATTTTTGTTCCAGATGATGTCAGTGAGAGGGTTAACTCAAACATGATCATGCTACTTTTTAAACCTGTTTGTCCAGAGCAGCCAATCAGAACAAACTTGGAATAAAGGAAGTTTGCACTGAAATGAAGGCGAGAAAAAACAGTTTGTTCTGATGCATTTGTTGAACTAAGGGGAGAATTCGAGTGTAATGAGCTCCCTTTAAAAGTAAGGCTGATTTTCTTTGCAGCCACTCTTTGCTTTGCTTCTGTTAAAATTAAAATGTTTCACAGCTATTTGCACCTTCCAGGAAAAAAAAAGAAGCATGTATTGGTTTTATTTTTCTTTTTACTATTTTGCAGTTTATCCAGACGTTTTTTCATTTTTTTTAAACAACAGCAGCATTAATACTTTTTTTATTTTAATATAATTGGTATTTGTCAGGGGACAAAAATTAAGGAAGAGGTATTACAGACACAGAGTTTTAATAACTTAAAGACTTGTTTCTGATCTCTAAAAGGCCACTGTGTAAGAGTTAGATTTTCTTCTGTGTGTATTTCTAATCAGTGTGGCAGTGGATGGGGGATAAAAGACAGTGGGAACCATACTCTCCATCAGCCTGTGCCGTCTTGGACTCGGCCGTCTCTTCTGGGAAAACATCTGTCACTCTCTCTCTGGGCTCGGGGACAGCCTACGAAGTTGATCTGAAGAAGATGGTTCAGATCAATCCTGTCACAAAGTACAAACGGAAAGTTCGCTGTCAGAATGTAAAAGCAGGTGTGTTTTTCGCTGTGAATTTTCTGTCATCCTCCCTGCTCCCTGTATTCTGTTTTCATAAATCCTCATTTTTAAATTGTGTTGCTTGATATTTTCTTAACTGCAGTTTAGTTCATTTTTAAATAAATGTCTTTTGTAGAAATGGTATCTAAAACATAATTTCATGAAATTTATATAGTTTATTTCAGTTTAAATTTAATTGAAAAATCTGAATTCTTGGAGGTACTCACAGTCTTTCCTCTTTTCTCCTGTTTTATTAAGAAAGTCAGAATGAAGCTGGTGACGTTGCTACTCATAATGAGAAACCAGCTCAAGTTAAAGAGGAAGAGGAGGACACAGAAGAGCAGCCTGCAGCTAAGAAGAGAAGAGGACAAAGCAAGAGCCAGACAAAAACTGAAGAAATGCCCAAAAAAGCCAAAGAAGAAGTAAAAAGTGAAGGTAACATGGATCTAATTTCTTTATATACTTACAAAATTTTACAGCCATGACAACATTAGTCATTATCAAAGCACAGTAACTTTTAAAGCTTTTAAGGATCAGGTGAGCATGGAATTGCATCTGAACTGTAGATGTTTCTTCACCTCACTACTCTTTTGTGTTTGATCTGTTCTGAACAGAAGTTGTGAAGACAGTGGTCATGAAGGGAAAAGCACCAGTAGACTCTGAATGTAAAGCCAAACTGGGAAAGGTACAGTGTTGGCATCCACACGATATATAAATCTCACGATTCATGTCAGTCATGCTTGTGGTTTGACACCTGGCTGCTATAAGGCAAAGCTTTCCCCCAGTTACAGTTCCTCTTGTGACAAACTATTCTGATCAGTGTCTGCTTAAACACAAATAAATCTTTCAGTGAAGCTTAAATTTTCTAAATGGTTGTTTTCAACTGAATACCATATATATGATTGTGTTTTTCCACACACTAAACAGATAAGCAATAAATCTGAGAAGTATTGTTACAATTAGAAGATAATTGAATTCATCTTACCTAATTGTCAGTAGATTTACATATGACTGTTACATGAAAATATAAGACGTGGTAATTGGTTCTGTTTAAATTATTTTTTAACATAATTGCAAATCTGTTCTTTTTAAACACAAAAAAGTAAATATTTTATATACAAATATTTATATTTCCTGAATGCAGACATGGTGGGATTCTTTTGATTTGTATAACTCATTTTTATATTTCTATTTCAGGCTCATGTTTACAATGAAGGAAATGATGTTTACGATGTGATGCTCAATCAGGTAACACAATTAAAAGGAAATAAATTATGCTCAGTTCCATCTTTATAGTTTTTTTTAGGGCTGTGTGACTTAGATCAGCCGTCCCCAACCTCCGGGCCTCGGACCGGTACCGGTCCGTGAGTTGTTTGGTACTGGGCCGCGAGAGTTGAGGCTCAGGTGTGAAATGTATGGTTTTCAGGGTTTTTATCGGTTTTCAGCGTTATTTTGTTATCGTCAACTCGGTTTTCCTGGGTCTTTTCACATGTGTTATGAATAAATCTTCTTTTTTTCGGTACCGGTACTAGTTTTATTTTGTTGTATTTTTCCGCGACACCTTAAAGGCCGGTCTGTGAAAATATTGTCAGGCATAAACCGGTCCGTGGCGCAAAAAAGGTTGGGGACCGCTGCCTTAGATGGTCATACTAGGACTATCCCTGTCTACAACATCATCTAAAGTCAAAAGCTGAAAAACCTGCCAGAAACTGACTGTTTGGAGCAGACCAGAGGTTTTGGCTCACAGGGATTATTTGTGCACACGCTGACCTCATTGTTCAGTAAATATGCGATAGCATGATAGATCCATTTTAATAACATTTATTATTATTTCATCCTGGAGCAGTATAGGTAGTACTTTATAGGTAATAATGAAAAAGTGAAAACTTTAAATCTCACAAATTCAGTTTTTTAGCTTCAGTTTCCAATTTGTAGCCTGCAGTAAACATCATTTGTTTCAATTTGCAGACAAATCTTCAGTTTAACAACAACAAATATTACCTGATCCAGCTGCTGGAGGACGACAGCTCCAAGGTTTACAGTGTGTGGATGAGATGGGGCAGGGGTATGTTCAATGTCAACTGACAGTTTTTGTTTGAAAATATTTGTCATTTTGCAGAAATTGCACCACCTTTGTGCATTTTGTTGATTTTTATCATTTGTTTCTGCAGTGGGTAAAGTAGGTCAAAACAGCCTTACAGTCTGTGGTGGAGACCTGCTGAAGGCCAAAGATGTCTTCAAGAAAAAGTGAGTTTTTCTGACGTTTTTAATTTGGTTCTGCCTGCTTCTAATGATGTTGATTTATTAACAAATCGTTTTAATAATTACTGTCTTTCTATTATCAATAATATTTGCCCTATTAAAACTAGACTAGCCCCTGTTACAAAACCCTCGCCCTGGATAAACGACAGCATTCGCTGTTTAAAGCGTGTCTGTCGTAAAGCTGAGCGTTTGTGGAGAAAGACTCGTTTACAGGTTCATCTCTTTCATTTAAAAGACCTTTTAGTTTCCTTTAACGCTTCAATTCGTGATGCAAGGGCTGCTTATTTTTCAAACCTAGTCTCTAGGAGCAGAGGTAACCCTAAGGTTTTATTTGACACTATTAGGGATATAGTTGCTCCGGCTTCTGCTGCTGTCCCAATTTCTTCGAACGAAGACTGGGAAAATTTTCTTTCCTTCTTTGTTGAAAAGGTTAGCAATGTAAGGAGCAACATCTCTCCCTCCATGTACCATTTGCCTGTTCCGATTTTACTTAAGCCTGTCATATTTGAAAGATTTTCACCAGTGTCTTTACCTGAGTTGTTGACGCTGGTTACTTCAATTAGATCATCCTCTTGCCCCCTTGATATTTTATCTGGGTCTTTGTTTAAAAATGTTTTTGAGTCTATTGGTCCTAGTGTTCTTAAAATTATTAATGCATCTCTACTCTCTGGTCAGGTCCCTGGTTACTGTAAAAGTGCTGTCATTCACCCACTTTTAAAAAAGCCTAAACTTGATCCTTCTTTGCTTTCCAGTTACAGACCTATCTAAAAATTGCCTTTTATTGCCAAGATTTTAGAAAAGGTTGTGGCCAAGCAACTCACAGTTGTTCTAGATGAACATAAAATTCTCGATAAATTTCAATCTGGCTTTTGTAAGGCTCACTCTACCGAAACTGCACTTCTTAGAGTGTCTAATGATATTTTGATGAATTATGATGCTGGAGAGTGCACTGTTTTGATGTTGCTGGATCTGACCTCTGCTTTTGACACTGTTGATCATCTTATTTTGTTAGATAGATTAAACCACTGGGTGGGTGTATCGGGTACCGCATTGGAATGGTTTAAATCCTATTTGTCAAATCGATCTTTCTCTGTGGCTGCCTCTAAGTTCAGATCCTCCGTCAGCTCTCTTGCCTGTGGGGTGCCTCAGGGCTCTGTCTTGGGACCGTTATTGTTTTTGTTGTATTTACTCCCTCTTCTGCAACTTCTTAGCTCTTTCTCTGATATTTCATATCATTGTTATGCAGATGATATTCAGCTATATATCTCTTTTAGGCCACCTGATGTTTCTAAACTCCAAATCTTGCAGTCCTGCTTAGATTCCGTTAGAGATCGGCTGGCTGGTAATTACCTTCAACTAAATGCTGATAAAACGGAAGTCATTGTCTTTGCTCCTGAGAAATTTGTTCCCCTCGTGGTTAAAAATCTAGGCCCTCTTGCTTCTTATATTAAATCCTCCATTAGGAACCTTGGTGTTACACTTGATCCAGCTCTGACGCTGGACACACACGTTAAATCTTTGGTTCGCTCTTGTTTTTTCCATTTAACAAATATCGCTAAGCTGAGTCCCATTGTGTCACGTTCCGAATTGGAAATGATTATTCATGTTTTTGTTTAATTGCGCTTAGACTATATTAATTCCTTGTTTACTTGCTTAAGTAATGCCTCCCTGGAACGACTGCAGGGTGTTCAAAATGCTGCTGCTAGGCTTCTGATAAAGCATCACAAATACTCAGATGCCGCTCCCCTGCTGATTCAACTGCATTGGCTCCCTGTCAAGTTCAGGGTCCATTTTAAGATCATAATCATGACTTATAGGGACCTGCACGGTGTAGCTCCAACTTACATAAGTGCTCTTCTTCTTCCTTATCACCCCAGCAGGTCCCTGAGGTCTTGTGACCAGGGGTTGCTGGTTGTCCAGCATACAGGGTTAAAAACAAAAGGTGACAGAGCGTTTGTATCAGTGGCTCCCAGACTCTGGAACTCGCTCCCTTTGAGTTTGAGATCTGTGGACTCAGTCATGTCTTTTAAAAAGCAGTTAAAAACGCATCTGTTTAAACTTGCTTTTGGTTGATTTTGTTTTGTTTGAGATTTTAATGTCTGTTTTCTGCCTCTGTAAAGCACTTTGTGATTTTATCTTGAAAGGTGCTATATAAATAAAATTTTACTTTACTTTACATTATGTGACTGACAGTGGAAAAAGAAAGGTTTTCCAGGTGCCTTCATGGATGTGTGTTTGGTGAAATTCCAACTTGTTTGTTTTGCTGCAGGTTCTTTGAAAAGACCAAGAACGAATGGGAGCATCGAGATAGTTTTGAGAAAGTAGCTGGAAAATATGACATGGTGTTTATGGACTACAGCACGAATGAAAAGGTAAGTTTAGGAAAAGTCTTACTAAAAGTCATTCTTGGCATTTAGCAGCCATGTTGGCAAAGCCTCTGGGCGTTCTTACTTTGAAATTCCTATATAAGTGAATAGAAAAAAGCCATACTACTAGCGGCAAAATTACTGCTTCATAAACACCTCAGTCCAGAGGCCTGAGCTGATTAGCATCTCTGGGTCCTAATTAGCTCTTTGGGGGTTGGATAACTGTCATCTCTGTTGTTTAAGAATTGTACCATAGATTTCTATTAAGGAGTCTTTGAGTGTTATAATGCCGAAACTTCTGTCAGCAGAAGTTGCACTGGAGAAATATGTTCAGAAATATGTTACATTCAATAAAAGATCACAGTAGATAGCCGCCCCTCCCCGAGCCTTGTTAAAAGGGATTTTTTTCTTCCCACTGTCACCAATTGTTTCCTTATATGGGGGCTGTCTGATTGTTTGGATTTTTTTCTGTATCTTTTTAGGGTTTCACCTTATAATATAAAGCACCTTGAGCTGACTGTTCTTGTCATTTGGCACTATATAAATAAAACTGAACTGAATTAAAAGGTTGGATGTGTCAGATTGTATTCTTGGATGTTTTTCACCATTCCAGGAGGAGAATCAGACCACAGTGGATACTGTACCAAAAAAGAAAACCTCCGAGCTGGATTCAAGGATTCAGTCTCTCCTAGAGCTCATCTGTGATCTGAAAGCCATGGAGGAGTGTGTGCTGGAGATGAAGTTTGACACCAAGAAAGCTCCTCTTGGTCAGTCTGACTCAAATTCATTATTACAGGTTGATTTGACTAAATGAGAAGATGAAGTTGGTGACAGAGTGACCAGTATTTCCATGCACGGTGTCAGACTTGACATTTTTCTTCCTTTCTACCTTTAGGCAAGCTGACCCCAGAGCAGATCCGAGCAGGTTACTCAGCACTGAAGAAGATCGAGGATTGCTTGAAGAAGAAGAAAGGGAGCAGTCGTGACCTTGTAGAAGCATGCAATCAATTTTACACCCGCATCCCACATGACTTTGGGTAAAAGGATGAAACTTTAGACAAAACCAGAGTGTGGATAGTTACCACCGATTCCTGTCTTGCTGTAACTAAAAGGTGTAACCCTTATAGGTTGAAAACTCCCCCACTTATCCAAACAGAAGAAGAGCTGAAAGCCAAAATTGCCCTTTTGGAGGTAAAATGTTTTGATTTTATTCGGTTTGCTTAAAAAACCTTTCTTAACTGAACAATGTCTCCCATCCCTGTTTTAAAGGCACTGAGTGACATCCAGATAGCAGTAAAAATGGTCAAGTCCAGTGAAGACAGCGATGAACATCCTCTGGACAGACAGTATCACTCCCTCCGGTGCAAACTGCAGCCTCTGGACTCCAGCAACAATGAGTACAAGGTCAGTGTGATTTAAATAATTAACTAACCAGTTTTACCAAACCGTGTCACATTATTGATGTTACTTGTTCTTAGCCTCAAAACAATTTGATAGGCTGATGTAGTTGCGTAAGACTTTTCTGCATCTAAATCATTATGCACAGAGAATAATTTATTCATTTGTAGTCATTTCACTTGAAGTGCTGCAACCTCAGCGTTGACTAGTCGATAGTTTGTGGTGAATCTTCTCATCTGATCATATTCTCCTTGGTAGGGCAATTGCTGGTGTTACTTTATTAATGCCAAACCTGTCAGGGCTCATATATTATTTTTGACAGCAGGATGAACAGACTACTTGTGACCTTCTGACTGCTAGTTAATTTATGTTTACACTAACTAAACTAACTAACACTATGTCAGGAACATAGTGTTCCAAAGGTCTGTCTGCAAACACAGATAGTTAGTCTGTCAGCAGAAGCTGCTGTTGAGTTTGTGAAACCTCCTATCATGTCCAAATGTGAAAACAGCACAGGCTCTGTTGTTCAGCTGAAATAAAAAAATATTTGATATGCTGGAAATACTAGCTTTTTAATGTGTGATTTTTAAAATCATTATTATTATTATTATTATTTTTATTTAGACTAAAATATCTGGTGGGGCACTGCTCTGTAAACAGTGTCAAATCTTGTTTAATTTAATCCAGAGATAACGTGCATATATCTCACAGTGAACTGACTGATACTGAGTAGGTACCATGGAGATTTCCTTTGGCTGACTACATTTCCATTCACACTAAAACTTGTGTAGTTGTTAGTCTTCAGTATTATCTTGGATTCCTTTCAGCATTTTGCATTGAGCTAACTTTCCTCCTCTTTGTGTGAAGGTGATAGAGCAGTATCTGCACACCACTCACGCCCCCACCCACTGTGACTACACCATGACCGTGCTTGACATTTTCTCAGTGGACAGAGACGGGGAGAGCAAAAATTTCCTGTCACAGTTAAGTAACAGGTAGGAAGAAATACTGTTACTGCTTTATGACTTCAAGCTGACTTCAAAATCAGATTTATTATGCTGCATGTTTGCATTGATAAAAATCCAACATTGATGTCAATGAAAATTATGGGGTTTTTTTTCACAATGAGCCAAGCTAACCATCTACTTGTCTGCCAGGACTCTGCTGTGGCACGGTTCACGTCTGTCTAACTGGGTCGGCATCCTCAGTCAGGGACTTCGAGTGGCCCCCCCTGAAGCTCCTGTTACTGGTTACATGGTAGGATGGAATATCAAAATTCAAAAAGACCAGTCCTTAAGACCAGTCTTAGGTCCAACACGGGTTGCAGTACACTAGCGGAAAGCCTGGATATTAAATATTCAATATTTATTGAATATTGAATATTTACAGTACTTATTGTTGTCATCATTGTTCTTCATTGGTATCTTAAAATGTCTTGATCTTAATTTTTTAAAACGGTGTAGGAACCTCGGTGAGAGAATGAAAGACAAATAAAATATGCAGTTTGACTTTGTCTCAGCTTGTATGTAACAGAAGTTAAACACATTTTTAAGAAAAAATCTATAAAATTGATCTAAATAATTACATTTTAAGGAGTCTCTAAAATGTGATCAATTTTCAACATGAAATTATCTCAGGCATTGAAATTGAACTCACATCGGTATATCGTTAGCTTCATAGCATAAGTGCCTAAGTCATTGACTTAGTCAAATGACTTAGGCAATTATGCTATGAAGCTAACGATATTACATTTTCTCATTTCTCTTTCACTCAGTTTGGTAAAGGTATCTACTTTGCTGACATGTCATCAAAAAGTGCCAACTACTGTTTTTCCAACCAGAACAACAACGTTGGACTGCTGCTACTGTGTGAAGTAAGGGTGGTTTTTTGTTTGTTTGTTTGTTTGTTTGCCATTAATAATTTTCATTATTGAAGTTTTGTTGCAGCTGCTCTGGCCTGCAAATGTCTTAAATTTGCTGCCAAGGAAATGTCTTGTCTGTAATCTGCAATGAAGTTTTGTTTTTGCAGGTTGAACAGTTATATTTATAATTTGTATCCAGATACTTTTTTGATCCTGCAATGAGGATGTTTACTGCTGAGGTCTCAGGTAGAGACCCGTAGGAAGCCAAAAAAGCTGAATTTGATACCCAGAAAAATTCCTCTGCAAAGTGTAGTGGCCTAAATATAATGCAGCACTGGTAAATATTCATATATTCATGCCCACAGGTCGCTCTGGGAGAATCTAATGAGCTGCTGGATGCAGACTATGAAGCAAACAATCTGCCTGCTGGAAAACACAGCACCAAGGGTCTGGGACAGACTGGACCTGACCACAAAAACTCTGTCACACTGTAAGTCTCTCTAATTATAATGATATATTTAACACAGGCCAGTTACTGCTCAGTTATTTGGTCCATTGCTTTAAAACGAGGCCTTCATAAGTTTTAGCTCACTCAAAACACAGCTGCCTATCTTGTTTAGCACTGCTCATTCAAGGACAGTATAGACGGGATGCATGCAACCTCTAAGTTCAGTGAAGCAGTTCTCCAGCTGCTGCTTACAGCAGGTTTCCAGAGTCGTCTAAGAACTGTCATTACCAGCTGCTGTTGTAGTCTGTACGACTCCAGGATAACAGACTCTCTGGAGAGCAGCTGAATGACACCAAAGAGCACAACAATACCCCACTGGTGGGAAAACGAATGCGAATAGTTTCTAAATGTAATTGGTAACCTGTCCAGGGTGCATCTTGCTCTATGACAGCTGGGATAGGCTCCTGCCTTCGTCTGATAAGTGGGAGAAAATGAATGCATGCATCAATAGATTGACCCACTTTGTGAAGAATAAGCAGTATAAATGTCTAACTGTGATCCCATGGTTGGATTTCAAACTCACTGGAGATGTAGCTGGATGAGAAACAGACCAGCAGGAAAGGGCCAGGGGTAGGTGGTTAGCAACATCCGAATTGTTTCAGATGGATTAAAAAACCAAGTTTGGATAAATTACCAAAGATTGAAGAGGTGTTCACATAACTGTGCCCCATATAAAATCGATGTGTTTGAAACACTGGGTTGAAGTCACTGTGAGTAGTCAGTGAGACTAGAACGATGCTCCCTAAATGCACTCCATTTACCAGTGAACAAATTCATAGTCACAGTCTACAAAAACGATAGAGAAGATTCAACAGTGTGAACATTTTAGAGCCATATTTATTTGTTGTTGTTGAGTTGTCTAAAAACAAGAATGCTACAGAAAGTAATTTCAAGATATTAACGCACGGTTTACAGTCCTACATTAAGGCCTGTTAATTACTGAATCCTGTTTCCACTATAACGACTCTGTCATTATATATAGTGACAAGTCTCACCTTAGGCCTATATTTAACCTACATGCCATGAGCAGTAATTACATTCTTTTAGACTGGTATTAACAAACTGCACCTGTCCTGTTAGTAAGTTACCTGAAGCTGAAGAAATTAGTTTACGACTTTTCACTGCAGTTTTTTTAATGCCTTAAAATACTCTTTAATCTTCACATGGTGTACCTAATTCTGTTAAAATTAGCAGGAGGTTTGGAATATATCTTTATCACTTGCATAACAACAGCAGCCCTGCATTTGTCCAATACAAGCCCAAGGTTTGATAACGGAGCGTATTCTATTTGTAAATTAATTGTAGTATACTGCTGCACACTGTTTCACTACAGTTTAAGTGATTTGCAAAACATCCCCAGAGATGGATGGCATAGTGGTGCAGTGGTTAGCACTGTTGTCTCACAGCGAGAAGGTCCTGGGTGTGAATCTCCTGGCCAGCTGGAGTCTGCATGCTCTCCCTATGTGTGCTTCCTCGGCTTGTTAGGTTAATTGGTAATTCTAAATTAACGATAAATAAGAATGTGAGTGGTTGTCTGTCTTGTGTTGGCCTTTTAATAGATTGGAAGTGCCCTGCCTCTCGCTCCAAGATATCTGGGATGCGATTGAGCTTTCCCATGATTCTGAACTGGAGAAGGAGTTAAGAGGATGGATCAAAGATCCTAAAAAATAGCCGAAGAAAAAAAAAAGAAATTGAAGCCAAAGAGTGCAGAATATTTTCCTTTTTTGGGAAAAAAAATTGTTACAATCACCTAAAAGAAATTTTAAACAAAGGTAATTTGTGTTAATCCCACGGATTTATTTTATTGTTTCTCGATTTCTTTCTCAGGGACGGTATGACGGTGCCGATGGGGCCTGGCATGAAAACGGGAGTGGGTAAATCTAACGCTTACTCCCTCCTCTACAACGAGTTCATTGTTTACAATCCTGCACAGACTCGCATGAGGTACCTGCTGCGTGTAAAGTTTAACTACTCATCACTGTGGTGAAGCCTTGGGAACTGTGTGCCTTTGTGAAATATGGATGAATGTTTAGGCGTTTTTAGTCATTCTTCATGTAGCGTTAACTTCTATGTTTCGGGGCATGGGTGGGGGTTGGATGTTACACCTGAAAACACTCGTTCATATAAGGCTGCAGCAATTGCTCAACTGAGAAAAATCATTTACAGCTGTTTTGATAATATAATGAATTGTTTTAGGGTTTTTTCCAAGACAAAAACTGTAGATGCGTCATCAAAGGCATGACTAGTGGATGTTTCATTATACAATAAATTATATTAAAAAGGAAAATCTTGCATATGAATTGATTTTTTTCCCCCATCTTGGGATTAGTGCCAGCATTTTCACTTCTTTGACATCTTATATCGAATTGACTGCTGGGTTGAAATAACTCAAAATAATCACTGATGCTGGCAGCAGGATTTGCTGAAGGTTCTGCATCACCATATATAAATGAGTGTCTGAGGAAACCATGAGGGACCAACTGAGGGAAAACATCAACTTTGAGTTCAACTTTTTCTTGGATTTTCTACAGTTTCTCTTATATCCTGGTATCATGTATGAGAAAAAGCTGTTGTTCGACAGAGGTTTGTTATACTAGATACTTTAACATGGAGAGGATACACAAAACCTTTTGCACTACTTTTTGTCCCTGTATATGTATATTACTAAACGTCCTTGGATCAGTAGAAGGTCTCATTATCATTATTAAGGGTAGAATGGTTTTAGTGTAGGTGTTTGTTGTAACACAAATATTCTTCTGGATCTGTTATGAGGATGAAGGTTTTTAAATTTTGAAGAGTGGGAATAAAAATAAATGACTCAACATAGTGTGGTGGTTTTTTTTGTTTGATTTTTAATGGATTTAAATCTGAGACAAAGACAAGATTCTATGCAAACAGATTTTTTTTTTTTTTGTGTGTGACATGATGCGAGGAGATTATATACAGCACATAATGATAGAGGACATTTTAATCCACAGTCTGAAGTGTCCGTTTGTTTTGTATATGCAGTTTCACCTCCTCCCCAGGATGTAGAGGAAAATTAGGACTACATCTAGGTAGATTCTGAGAGCAGCGTTGATGTAATCTTCTGGATCTGCACTGTAGGCCATCCTCCCCATCACCAGCTGACAGTCGATCACCAGGTACTAAGAGAGGCAGAGGAGGAGGAGATTTAGACCAGTGTGAGAAAAATGCGATCAAATTATATTAAAATATACTGTATTTTAAATTAAACAAAATACAGCTAATGCAGATTTATTTAAACTCCTTGAATTAAAGCTGAAACTCTTTGTTGTTGTATTTTAAAAGTGTCCTCGTTCGAAAACCTGTGGACCTTACTGGATCTTGTTCCTTCTCTTACCAATGAAAACAACAGAGCTCCCAGACATCCATAGATAACTTCAGCAATGTAGCTGTAGTAGAATGTGCAAAATATCCCAAACATGGCGACGTCCACGACCAGAATCAACAAAGCACTGTTGCAATAAGTAAAATCATAGCGAGTCTGCAAATAACAGAAAGACATAAAGACATGAATGTCATTATTAAATAATCTATCAGTGTCTAATCTTATTTAGATTTTTTTTCTGTAGTGCACAGTAACCATGTGACATATGAAATGAACATGTGAAATATTAATCTTTTGAAACTTGAAGCATATGAGTCTCATAAAATAAGGCATTTCAGATCTTTCAAATGCAAGGAAAAAGTGTTTGCATACTCTCCAAGGGACTATGTTGATGTATTTAAATGTCTTGAATGAGAAATAATCTACAATATGAGCAATATTAAATTTACTGTGATATAAAAAAAACCCTGCAAAATTAGCAAATGTTTGCACTGAAGGAGCCGGGACCAGTGATTTATAATTTTCTTTAAAATGAAAGATTGCTTAATCATTAAAAAAAATAGAGGGGAGATTAAAAAAACTATTGGTTGGGCTGATCAGTATCAGTATTTATAAATGAATATTAAAAAAAATATATAATAATGGAATCCTTCAACCATGGTATGAGTGGTGAAGTTGCATAGTTTGTCCACCAGAGGGCAACCAGATAATGAATGTTAGGGGAATCTATTTATGTTTCGTGTGTCTGAAAGAAAAAAAAATCAAATATCAGAATATTCGATATCAGTCTTACAAATATCAGTCAATTAAAATCATCTATGACCAAATAGTTAATCAGCTTCCCTTTCACGTTACATTTTTCACTGCATGCATTTTGTGTTATTCTGATGTGCTGTGGATTTTCTTTACAGAAACTTTTCAGAGTTCTGACTTCAAAGTCAGCTGAGAAATATGCACTCTGCTTTGGTGAAGAAGAAGAAGAAGAAAGCTTTTCAAATGTAGCGCTTCTGCACAGCCTGACGGTCTCACCTGCGCTGAAAAAGCGATGATTGAGATAGAAATGGCCAGCGTTACTCCCATAGCCAGGATCACAGCAGTGGTGTTGTGAAAGGAGGCGATGGTCCCCGTCATGTATGACATGCTCACAGTGACAACAAACTGGAGGTAGAAAATTAAGTGCATTAAACATCTCCAGAACACGTGAAACACATTTTCCACTTATTTTCACTCAAAACAAAAAATAAGAACATATCAAATAATGAAAACAGAACAGAACATGTACAAGAAGCAAGGCCAGAAAGAAATTGTGTGAATGTGGTCTTCAGGTATGGATGCTTGTTTCCGACACTGAAAAAACAAACTTTTATATTCGGGCAATGTGGCCTTTTGGCCTCTGCTTTTCTAGTTTGTTGTGTTTGCCAGTCTCTTCCAGGAATTGCCGGGTTGAGGTGACCTAGATAAGAAAGCAGAACACATGAGCAGGTTTGGTTTAAGGCTTTTTCTTTTTCTCTTATACACACACTCATTCATACACTTGCCATGCATTCAGACATGAATGCACTTAATGAGTGCTTTTAAAAGAAAAGGTGCAGCAGTGAGCTTCTGCTTGCGTTTTGCTCTGCTGTATGTGCAGTATTTAACAACAACAGGAACAGGAAGAGCCTGTCCTAAATTAACATGCCAACCAAACCTGAAATCACTCAGTGAATCTGCTGCCCTTTAGAGAAAACTTTAGAGGTTTTGTTTTGGAAAATGTAAAAAGCAAACTTTTCACAAGTCATTTAGAGCTTTGAGTTCTCAGTTAGAATAGAAAAGTGCTACATAAGTGCCAGAACATTTACTATCTGTTTGTGGAAGTCTAAATCTTTGACAAAAGTCATCAGTGGTTTTTTTTGTTGCTGTTGTTCTTATTCTGACCTTTATTTCCTTTTTTTTAACAAAGTTATTGCTGAGCACTTAGCACTTATACTTTAACTTCTAGTTTTTAGTTAAGTGGTTCACAAGCTGAGGTGCCATCCTGACTGCATGACCAAAGTATTTCACTTCTCTTTCCAAAAATGTGACTGTGCCGTGTTTCATATCCATTTGATACATGGTTTTGTTATTTGTGACCCACCAGTGCCACAATGTTCCACGGGTGATGCTGGCTGAAGGACTTGCAGCAACTGAGGGCGATGGCGACCACAACGAAGACGATGAAGGAACTGAGATATACCCAAATGTTTGATTGCACTGCCTCTTTGACCACGCTGGAGAAGGTGAACACGCACACTACAGTGAAGGTGAACAGCAGCTGGAGCGTCACGATGCTAAAAACCTGTCCCGGAAAAGAGAAAAGGCTGAGTTTTGTTTTTTAAATTACCGGTACAACTTTATTACTAAGTAACTACACTGTAAAAGAAAACTGCAAATGTTTTTCCTTAAATTTAACTCACATTAACAAAGAAGAACTAGTCCAACAATGTCAACTGTTTCCTTAGTCAGAGGCTGCTTTGAAATATTATAAACGTGGTGTCAAACATGCAGTTCTGGAGCCAGAGTTGGCTCACCAAAGACCCCAGACCAGCCCCCAGGATGGCCCAAAGAAATCTTTGATTTTTCAGTAAAATGCATACAGTACCTGGTGAGGTAACACCAACTTCATCACACTGGAGTCAAAGAATATTAAAAGTTGAGTATTTTTTAGATCTTGAGACATTATTTCAATCACAGAGTAAAATACTATCAATGTTTAGTGCGTGAAACCTGTAAATGTGAAGAGTTTGTGCTTTTCAACAGTCGCTGTGAATTATAATAGCAATAAACTTAAGCAATACACTTTTTTAAGGTGTATCATCTGCAGAAGCAGGGTTCATTAAGTGTTATTGTTTTTAAAACATACTTTTAGTTCTCTATATTAAAATAAAGATGGGTTGTTATACAATGTCTTTACTGGCTAGTCCCACTCAAATTGGGTTGTATGTAGATCATCTATTCATTTTCCTCAATTTATCCAGTTCAGGGTCACTTCGCAGCTGGAGCCTATCCCAGCTGTCATAGGGTGAGAGGCAGGATACAACCTGGAGAGGTTGTTAATCTGTGGCCATCCTAACAGAGTGGCAGCCGATCACATTTGGCCTGTTCAATATCAACAGTTAACCAAAGTGTGGGTCTCTGGACTGTGGAGAAAGCTGGAGTACCCGTTAAGGACCCTTGCAGGCTCAGGGAGGGCGTGGAAATTCAAGGATGCTTGTGTGGTCCTTGAAAATAAGTTTGACTTCTCTCTTTTCTCAAATCTACTTATTTGTGCTCAGGAAGAAAGTGAGAGAAACAGCCTCCTTAATCTTCCGCATACAGGCACAAAATAGTTCCTGATTTTGCCAACTGTAACATGTGATTACCACGTGCTGCAATTACCAGTTCATAAAATAAACAGCTCCCTAAAAGTAAACAGGATTTGAAACACCCAACTTCTCCCACTCCAAGTGGCTGTTGTGTGAAAGTAGACCCGACCAAAACATCTGGCTGCTATGTTGACGTGCCATTACGGCTTCCTGTAACTGGCTGTGAAATTCAGGGTTACTTAAGTTTTGTATGTTTTAATTCCTTTTTGATTCTTTTCCTCTTTTATTGTTTCAGTCTAGTTCTTAGTTTTAAAAATTGCTTTATTTTTATGAGCTTTTGTGTTATTTTCAGTTTCAGAATATAGAATAATATGTCATTTTTCAGGGGCAAGAAAGTTGACTTACTCATTTAATTTAGTCTGATTTTTTTAAGGTGCATAATATTACTTATTTTATAGCTAAATGGAGTTAAAATTACTGATCATAACAACAACAAAAGAAAACAGTTTTGTGTTGTTGTGTTGCAGCAAATACAAAGAGTACTTGGCGCACATGTCTCAGAAAGATTTTCAATATTTATGGTGGATTCTTAGAGTTATCGTCCAAAACGTAGCGTACAAACCTTTCTAATAAACCCTTTCCTCACTATCTCGTCATCAAAGGAAGATGAGGACACCAGCGGAGTCGTTTCTGATGATATCTGTGGGTTTATGTCATGGAAAGACTCATAACGAGAGATTTGAGGTGGTTTGTACACTGGTGGGGCTTCAGAGTAGGCTGGAGGCTGCTCTTCTTGGTAGGAATGCATCGATGCTGAGGGGACATCAGAGCCGGGATCGTGCTGTGTCTCCTTGGAAGTGATGGAGTCTGCTGACATTCTGGTAAAAACTGAAAGTCAGTGACAAAAGAGGAACCAAATGTAAAAGTTAAATTCAAGTAAACATCAGCTGTGGCATGTATATCAGCACAAGTGGAAAGTGCAAGGTTTAAAAAAATACAATAAAACACGAGGACGTCATTAAAATCAGTAACCGAGCTACTAAAATAATATTTCTACTCATATATTTGGTTTCAAATAGCTGCAATAATTCTGAATGTGGACAGAAGGGTCATGCACAGCATTGCAAGTCAGATGCAGATTGTTTTTTTAAAAAATCCAGGCTTGCTGCTGACTTGTTACACAAGAATGATGTGGGCACTGAGAAGTAAAATGTTTGATTTCAGCATTTACCGTGGGAAAGTTGGTGTTGTGTCAGCTGATGTTGGCTAAAAGATTTATGATACCTAATTAAACTGAACTTATTTTGCAAACTATATTGCAGTTTTCACACTAAAATTAGACATGCTGTCTTTACTTAAAAATTAAACACTTGAACACAAATGACCTTACTTTACTTCATTTAAGTTTAATGCACATTACACAATATTATTTTAGCTCATTTTGTTACAAATGAACTGTTGCTGGGAATATCCTTGATCTTTTTTAAGTTAAGACTACTTGTAGACAATGAAGTGTTTAATGGACAGAGCTCAGTTTTTGCTGCATCTTACATGAAATCTGTTTTTATGGACACTTGAATTAGAAGTCTATAAAGGGAACTGACCCAGAGTCATGGTGGCCTTTTAAACCTTTCAGGTTTTTGGCCACACTACAAGTGGAAATCATATCAGACATCCACAAGAATCTGAACGTCTAAACACAGCAAAACTTAAATAATGATCACAACATCAGTAAAGTAAGAGTCTGAAATTAGACATGATCAGATCCATGAATGAAATAATGCTGCCTTATTTAGAAAAAGCAGTCCAGATAATTAAATGAAACAAGAACAGTGCAAATTAAGTAAACTATAAAACTTGCAAACAGTTGTTTTTACCAGTAGGAGAAGCACTGGTGTCAGGTACACAGGACGTTACCTTTTACATACTGTAGTATAGGTCTATAATAGAGAGTAAATTATTGTTCTTCCTACCTCTGTTGCTTGATAATCCCACAGTACTTAATGTGATGAAGGCTACACGTTAAACCTGGACAGGCTGACGATGGCAGCTGTATATTTTACTTACGTGATATTGAGTTTCACTTCCTTCCACTTTAAAGTGGCGAAACCTTCTGATGACTGACAGGGTTTAAAAACTCCTTTGTTTCTTAACAGATCGTTGGCCATTAAAGTGTCCAAGGACTTCCCAGGGTCCTCCTCAGTCTGAACTTCCAGAATTGAGTGCTGTAAAAATGTAAAAATGATTGATTTTTACATATTCCCCTGTGTCATTGTCCTGATTGTCTGTACCTGTGTATCATTCCTCCAGCTGTTCCTGCTTCCCTGATTACCTTATATGTATAAATAGTCCTCTCCTTTCCCTTAGATTTTGACATAGTGGCTGCATCATTCATTAGTTGCTCAGTTGTGTGCCTTCTCTCTGCATTGATTTGGCTTCTGTTTGCCCCTATTTTTGGACTTGTTTCCTGGACTGCTTGCAACCTGAATAAAGGTTTGCCATTTGTTGCCGTCATCCTGCCGTATCCTTTTTCTCACAGTCTACCTAAACTGCAGTTTGTGACAATATGGCCAGGCTTCTCCTTCTGCAGCAAATTTGCTGAGTCCTTACTCCAGCAGTCAGCCTCTCGAATCATGTGATCAGAAGCTACTGACTGTTCTGCTTTCATTTTGAATCTGTTAAACTTTCATTCACTTTAACCTCCTAAGACCCGAACTCTTTCATGGCATGCATTTTTAATTTCTCTTTGCTATTTGGGCTAATTGGGACCTGATGAATGTAAAAACAAAGAATTACGTGATTTTTTTTTTTTTTACCTGTCTGTCTGTGGTTCAAAGTATTGCTTATGTGTGCAAATGTAGAAACAGGTGCTTGAACATGAGTACATTCATAATTGTCTGGTTTTATTCAAATTATGAGGAAGTACTTAAAGTATAACACAAATAGTTCTTTTTTAAAATAGTATTTATAAATGCTAACTAAATACAATATTCATAGAAATCTGGGGTAATATTTTGTCTTTGGAAAGCTGTCCTGAAAATATTCACATATTCAGTTTGTCTGCTGCTGTCAGGCATAGACTGTAATTGCAATAATAAGTGTGCAACCTATTTCCAGACAGCTCATTCAGTGCTCACATTTCCCTCAAGAAAATAAAAGTACTAGGATAAATATTCATCTTTTGGGACAACACAAAATATTTTGTGTTTACTTCAGTTATTTTTAATGTCTGCTGTCCTTAATTAAAAACAGTATATATACACACACAACCATAATGAACAAACAGACACTAAGAGGAGTTGTTATTTAAGTGATAGCTTTTATTTCACAGGTTTATTATTTTTAAATTATGACATAGCTTATAGTTTTGAAGACGGTTGTGGTATATTTTCAGGTCTGTTTACATCACTGCCTCTTTTCAGTTTCATTTTCATTGTGTTTATACAAAACAACTATAGTGTGTGTTGATATTTAGGAAAATCCATTCTTTCCCCGACAAATGCTGTGATTCTTGTAACACTGGCTGCCGGACACTTCCTAAAAATTTAAAGTTACTTTACTTTCTTCAGGTCAATTTCTGGAGCAGTTCAAGCTTAGAGTTCAATGGTGACGTCGAGTGCAGAAGAGGAAATAGCTGAGGGGCATCATGTGGTAGAGCTGGGAGCTTCAGTTCACAGATACTGAGGGGATGTTGTGGTTTCAACTGTAAAAAGAACTAAGGCACAAAACATGCTTTTAAATGCAACAGTAACATGTTGTGCCCTCCCTGATTTTTAGATTTAATGCAGAATAAAGTCAGAAATTCGGAACTTGGAAATGACCACATCACAAACTTAAAGCTCAGATTTCATAAATGGGAACTGTGTGATGTTTGTCTTCATTGCACAATGACCCATACCATTGCATAATGGTTGGGCTGTGCTGGGACTTGCAGGTACCAGCTGCAGGAGCTACAGTAGAGCTAGTTTAGATACTTGGACATTTATTTTAAAGCATTATTTCAATTAACTGTAATGTTGGTGGTCACAGGACACAAAAATTGCATGTATGGAATCTCCAGGCAAATCTGATCAAAACTGCTTAAAACGTTTGGTGACTTTCATCTGAAATAAGGATTGGAAGGATTTGATTTTTATTACTGCTGCTGAATTACTCATGCATTTAAATTCAGGATTGTTTGAGTGCCACGTCTCGCTCTTATAATGTCTCTGACCTGAACACAGTGTACTGTGCTTTATAAAAGCTCCTCATTGTGCTGTCTGGTTCTCACAAACCTCTTCTATGCTCAGCAGTGTGCACTTTGCTGTCTGCCACATATGCATATAAGCCTGAAATAACTGATATGCTGGCTTGTTACTGATGATTTTTGTAAAATAAGTGCATTACTTAGTGGCAGTCTTTAAGTCAGCCTACGACAGTAATACAAATCCAATTATTGTTTCTTTTAGGACTTTAAATATAAATGTGATAAAGCCATACAGCTGAGTAGACACTCTGGTTCATAGGTTGCCTTAAATTGCCTTAAATTTCATTTAACTTATTATAGTTTTGTATTTTCTAATTGGTTTTTAATTTTATTTTCACTTTGTTTTTAATTCAGTTTAAGTTCCAGCGTAGTTTTCCTGTTTCAAATTAGTTTTTATTGTCACAAAATGTTTAGTTTTATTCGTGTAAGTTTTTCTTTTTAATTATATTACGGAGGGTAAATGTCAGAAGTAAGATTTCGGAGCATCAGTACAAGTATTAAAGTAAGAACACAGAACCTTTTGAAAGCTGATGACTCACAGTCTTGGAGACATCTAGAAACTCAATAAACGCGTGCCTCAGCAGGCTTGTTGTAATACAGTTTTTGCCAAAGTAACAGATCCTAAAACTACAGATGTGTCCTATAAAATGTTTTTTCACATCTAATTATTTTTAGTTAACTACATTAACCTTGCTCTGGGGAACCCTTCCAAACAAGAACCACACTTGTTCAGCTTTTTCTGATCGGACCATAATGATCTGTAACATTTAACATGCTAACTGAGGCCTCTAGTCTCTTAGATTTCAAGTTTCTCAGAGCATTGCAGAGTCAGTCCTTGGGCAGGACCTCGTTGGGACATTTCACTACTGGGAAGATTGGTAAATGTCTTGACCGTATTCCCACTTGTGAATAATCTCTCGCTGTAAAATGACAGACTTTTTTGGGGACATTGCCTTTATGTATTTTCCCTGCTAGCTCAAATCACATAAATATCTTCTGTGTTTACCTGGTTTCAGTCATGAGAGTTGGACCATGAAGCGTATCTGAAATCGTGCTACTTTTATGCATTTTGTTTGCTGAAATGTGATGTCGTTTACAAATCTGCTTCAGTAGCTCAGATGCATTTTAGCAGCAATTTTCAAAATGGTCAAAATGCATTTTTCTGCACCTTAAGGACATCACCATTGTGGATGTTTTTCATCATTTTTAGGAATTATTTGTTATTGGGGGATGAAAAAAAACAAGAACAGCCAACGATGGCTTAAGAGTTACCAAACACCTTCCTCTGCTTACTTTACATTAATTATTAAAGAACAAGTAATGCCTCTCCTTCGGTTTATAAGATTGAGGAAACCTGCAGTCAGCTGAGACTGAAGAAGTCACTTGGATGAGTGACGAAGTGTTTCTCCCACTGAAAACGCTACGTCCACATGAACAGTATCAACTTTTGGAGATTCCTCTCCTTCTGTTCACATGGAGATGACATGTCCAATGTAACTCCTGAAATCTACACATATGCTTAAGCAGGCGCCGCAGTCAAGCTCCACAAACAAGGAGACATTTTTGACAACTTAACCAAAACAAAAATATATATACACACAAAACAGACACGGACAAAACATCTGTCACACATATTTATTGTAAAAAATACATATAAAAACAATTTGAGACATACAAAAGATCGGAGCTTAGAAACAGTATATTGAACAGACAAGGACCAAGCAATTTTCTTGAATTGTATTACATATTTACAATTTAATAAATAAAACTCAATTTGTTTGTTTTATACCAGAGTAAAGGCAGATTGTCCATATCTTGGGGATGCAGATACCGCTGTGGTGACATTTTAAACATCGGTCTGTAATCACAGGGCAGGCAGGGAAATGGCGCCCTGTGATTCGAAACCAAAGACTTGAGAATATTTATACAAAATACATCCTTGGTTGGAGAGGGGCTAGTTTGCACACAGAGCATTTAGCTAGCATTGGTAAAAATTTGAGGTATTGCACCGCACAGCTTAGAGGGGGTTAAGGAAGTAAATCAAGAGTAACGTGGCGGTTTTGGATTGTCTGTAATCTTTATTGACAACCCAACTGCCACCAACACCCCTCTGAACACACACACACACACTCACACAAACACCCCCCCTTAAAACCCTCCCAGCCAAAGTATACAATATCATAACTTATCACCACGACAAATGTAATCTGAACATCTAAATGATCAATGCGCCTCCTCTTCTGCCCTGTCCCCCACAACAACACAGACCTAAATGCACAAACAAACTATTTTTGGCTTTATTTTTCTTTTCTCCAATACAAAATAAGAGAAACATGCACAAGGCTGCCCTCTAATGACGGGACAGGTTATAGCACCGCAGACTGCAGAACATTGGGGTGGGGGGAGACAGAAAAGACCAACAGAGGCTGGGGTGAACAAACCTGTGAGCATGGCTCACCTCTTGGCCAACCTCTAAACCGCCCCACACCACTGCAGCGCTGAAAGGTAAACACCTTTAGAGCAGGCAGCAAAAGCAATCAGTTACAATATATTTTTTGTTCTTACTGCTAGAGTTTCCACTGGCCTACGTACGACCTGTATCAGGCAGCATCTGTTGAGCAGCCTTACTGTTTCGGCTTCCACTTCAGCTCAGCCCCCAAAAACGACACCACAAATACCTCTTTGCACAAGAACCCCTTCACCAGGCAAAAGGCAATCAACACACACACACAAAAAGAAAGGCCAAGGATAGCCATTTAACACATTTAGCAACAAACATGAGCATTGTGATAATAAAATAGCCTAAATAAAAAAAAACAAAAAAACAAGGGGAATTGGGGGGGGGGGGGGGGGGGCCTGCTTATGTAATAATTAACCATCAGCTGTCCGTAGCCTCCAGTGTTATGGATCGAGGCAGATACCACATGGTGTACACTTGCTCCAAAAATACATCTGTCCCTTTATCTCCCCTCGATCTGGCATTTGTGTAACCAGATGGCGAAACTGTTGCGTGGTCCAAAAGCAGAGAGAAAGAATCCAAATTACACCCCAGAGGACAGAGGAGGCAGGGGACAAAAACTCAAAACAGCTTTCAAAGTAGAAGTTTCGACCATGTGAGCCGCCATGTTGCGTACCAAATACAACATTAAACAGGAAGGATGTTGAATGCAGTTAAGCCGGTTCACCAAGCAGACTTCTGGGCAATTTACAGTACACACACACACACACACACACACACACACACTTACAGTCGTGCTCAGGACATAGTCTGTCCCTGGTTGTTATCTAAACGTGCACACGCATACAAACACACAAACAATCTTATCCTGGATCTTATGGTTTAAACTAAAACAAGCCTGAGGGACAAAAGTGCACAAGTTGGTGCAAACACCAGCGCTACTATGGCCCTATAAAATACCTACAAACCCTCCTCAACGCTCACCAAGTAGCAGCACATTAAACCCACCGCTATTCAACCACCTACAAGTCTGACCTAACAACAAAAAAAAGACTTATTTTTCCACTCCCCAAACAGTTAGGCCCCCAAACATCCCCTGAAATGTTTACATGTAACAGGAGAGGAAAAACA
Organism: Diplotaxodon limnothrissa; assembly: GCF_057381915.1. Lineage (NCBI taxonomy): Eukaryota > Metazoa > Chordata > Actinopteri > Cichliformes > Cichlidae > Diplotaxodon > Diplotaxodon limnothrissa. The sequence goes on from NC_140613.1 coordinate 9,249,954, forward strand.
AAAAACAAAACAAAAAAAACCCAACACCTAATGACGGCAGCCCCCACTCACCAAATACAAGTCCTCAACCTCCAGCTCAATCAAAATAAAGCAATGTTTACATAGTAACAGTTTGCGCTTTCAGTGTGAGGTTGGTTCATTTATGGGGTGAGCCGAGAAAAGAAAACATTCATCCGATGTATGACATGGAACGATAATCGTTCTGTTTTGGATTTTGTCTTTTTTTTTGCAAAACACTTGATAAAATAAACAATCCCGTTGGGAGGGAGAGAAAATACACAGGAGAGGATCCAGAGTCACAGTTAAGACCATTTTTTCTTTTCTTTTTTAGCCCCCCCCCCCCCCCTTCCCCCGCAGCCAGGTTTAAGTTCGTTCTAGGATGATAATATTTATACGTTCTGCAGTTTAAAGCCAAGTGCGCAGGATAGACGGATAAACGCTGTCGTTTCTGTTCCAACCGGGAGGGGATGTCTCGACCACGGATTTTTGAACTGTCGGGAGGAGTTTGGCTTGAAATGGTCAAGCTCAAAAGGGAGCGATCCCAGCAGAGAGCATCAGGTGTCTTCACGTGCAGCTTCCTCTTAGGATCGTCTGTTCTCCGCTCATGTATTTGTAGTCTGTGTCCAAGAGTGACAGTGGGCTTTCGTTTGTTCAATTACACATTTTTTATTGGGGATTTTTCGGATTCAGTGTAGTCTCCTGTGAGGGCAGAAAAAGACACGAAAGAAGAAGAAGAAGAAAAAAGAAAAAAAAAAGATTCATTAATACAGGCCGTGGGGACTGTGCTGAAAAACAGACTGCAGCAAAGACAGAAAAAATGTGAAAATTTATATCAATTCTATATCTTTTTTGTTGTTGTTTTTGGTGTTTTACAGAAACGATGTGGCCACAGGCAGAAGTTCTTTGTGCTGCCAGCATTTATTTTCTATTCAAACACTATTAAGTTCAGCACTGACGCAAAAAACTTTGAGGGTGCAGTTTCTCCCAACCCCACGCACCCACTCTCACACACAGTGTTTTGTGAACACTGAGAAATCCAGAAACATCCATGTAGATGCTAAAAATGACAGCCTCAACATGGCATTTAATCTGTTAGACTCAATTGGCTTCTCTCAAACTGTAAAAGAACCCACCCACCACTTTAATCACACTCTAGATCTTGTGTTAACATGTGGTATAGAAACTGAACATTTAACAATGTTTCCTGAAAACCCTCTCCTGTCTGATCATTTCCTGATAACATTTAAATTTACAATAATTGATTACACAGCAGTGGAGAGTAGACTTTATCACAGTAGATGTCTTTCAAAAAGTGCTGTAACTAAGTTTAAGAATATAATCCACCCACTGCTATCATCTTCAATGCCCTGTACCAACATAGAGCAGAGCAGCTATCTGAACGCTGCTCCAACAGAGGTCGATTATCTTGTTAATAATTTTACCTCCTCACTACGTACGACTCTGGATACTGTAGCTCCTGTGAAAACTAAGGTCTCTAATCAGAAGTACCTGACTCCGTGGTATAATTCTCAAACACGTAGCCTAAAGCAGATGACTCGTAAGCTGGAGAGGAAATGGCGTGTCACAAATTTAGAGGATCATCATTTAGCCTGGAGAAATAGTTTGCTGCTTTATAAGAAAGCCCTCCGCAAAGCCAGAACATCTTACTATTCATCACTGATTGAAGAAAATAAGAACAACCCCAGGTTTCTCTTCAGCACTGTAGCCAGGCTGACAAACAGTCAGAGCTCTGTTGAGCCAACAATCCCTTTAACGTTAACTAGTAATGACTTCATGAACTTCTTCACAAATAAAATTTTAATCATTAGAGAAAAAATTACCAATAACCATCCCACAGATGTAATATTATCTACAGCTACTCTTAGTACCATTGATGTTAAGTTAGTCTCTTTTTCTCCAATTGATCTTTCTGAGTTAACTTCTATAATTACTTCCTCCAAACCATCAACGTGTCTTTTAGACCCCATTCCTACAAAACTGCTCAAAGAAGTCCTGCCATTAATTAATTCTTTGATCTTAAATATGATCAACCTATCTCTAATGATCAGCTATGTACCACAGGCCTTCAAGGTGGCTGTAGTTAAACCTTTACTCAAAAAGCCATCTCTAGACCCAGCAGTCTTAGCTAATTATAGGCCAATCTCCAACCTTCCTTTCATATCAAAAATCCTTGAAAGAGTAGTTGTCAAACAGCTAACAGATCATCTGCAGAGGAATGGCTTATTTGAAGAGTTTCAGTCAGGTTTCAGAGCTCATCACAGCACAGAAACAGCTTTAGTGAAGGTTACAAATGATCTTCTTATGGCCTCTGACAGTGGACTCATCTCTGTGCTTGTCCTGCTAGACCTTAGTGCAGCGTTCGATACCGTTGACCATAATATTCTTTTAGCACGATTAGAGCACGCTTTAGGTATTACAGGTACTGCGCTGCAGTGGTTTGTATCGTATCTATCTAATAGACTCCAATTTGTTCATGTAAATGGAGAGTCCTCTTCACACACTGAGGTTAATTATGGAGTTCCACAGGGTTCAGTGCTAGGACCAATTCTGTTTACATTATACATGCTTCCCCTAGGCAGCATCATTAGAAGACATAGCATACATTTTCACTGCTATGCAGATGACACCCAGCTCTATCTATCTATGAAGCCAGATAACACACACCAATTAGTTAAACTGCAGGAATGTCTTAAAGACATAAAGACCTGGATGGCCGCTAACTTTCTGCTTCTTAATTCAGATAAAACTGAGGTTATTGTACTCGGCCCTGAAAAGCCTAGAAATATGGTATCTAACCAGATTCTTACTCTGGATGGCATTACCTTGGCCTCCAGTAACACTGTGAGGAACCTTGGAGTTATTTTTGACCAAGACATGTCCTTCAATGCGCATATTTAACAAATATGTAAGATTGCTTTCTTCCATTTGCGCAACATCTCCAAAATTTGAAATATCCTGTCTCAGAGTGACGCTGAAAAGCTAGTTCATGCATTTATTACTTCCAGACTGGACTACTGTAATTCATTATTATCAGGATGTCCTAAAAACTCACTGAAAAGCCTTCAGCTAATCCAAAATGCTGCAGCAAGAGTACTGACAAGGACTAGAAAGAGAGAGCATATTTCTCCTGTTTTGGCTTCCCTTCATTGGCTTCCTGTTAAATCCAGAATTGAATTCAAAATCCTGCTCCTCACATACAAGGTCTTAAATAATCAGGCCCCATCTTAGCTTAATGACCTTGTAGTACCATATCACCCCATTAGAGCACTTCGCTCTCGCACTGCAGGCCTATTGTTGTTCCTAGAGTATTTAAATGTTGAATGGGAGGGAGAGCCTTCAGTTTTCAGGCTCCTCTTCTGTGGAACCAGCTTCCAGCTTGGATTTGGGAGACAGACACTATCTCTACTTTCAAGATTAGGCTTAAAACTTTCCTTTTTGCTAAAGCATATAGTTAGGGCTGGACCAGGTGACCCTGAATCCTCCCTTAGTTATGCTGCAATAGATGTAGGCTGCTGGGGGATTCCCATGATGCATTGAGTTTTTCCTTTCCAGTCACCTTTCTCACTCACTATGTGTTAATAGACCTCTCTGCATTGAATCATATCTGTTATTAATCTCTGTCTCTTAGAAATATGGTATCTAAGCAGCATGCGTTTCATCATCACCCCAACTGGTCACAGCAGATGGCCCCGCCCCTCCCTGAGCCTGGTTCTGCCGGAGGTTTCTTCCTGTTAAAAGGGAGTTTTTCCTTCCCAAAGTGCTTGCTCATAGGGGGTCATATGATTGTTGGGTTTTTCCTCTGTATCTACTGTACAATATAAAGCGGCTTGAGGAGACTGCTGTTGTGATTTGGCGCTATATAAATAAAATTGAATTGAATAAAACAAACTGTTTCTTTCAATCTGATTATTCTGTTTTAGAAAGCAGGATTAACCAGGGTATGCTGGGCATTGTCTGATGACTTATTGAGCTCATCTTGAGGTCTCAAAATAGAACCCATAAAAAAAAAGTTTTAAAAAAAAAAAATTGTTCCTTTCATCTTTTATATTCTCTATGGCTCAGACGCTAACGCTAAACTAAAAGATTCACATTGCATTTCTTTACTTTTCTGAAAAGTACAACTAATAAATCCATCTTGAAAAACACATTTTGATGAACAGTAAATAAATCTATAACACATCCACTGGGAAATTAATGTGCATACCAGACTAGCATTTTACAGACATTGTTGGCATTTATCACACACAATAGCTAATCTAGAAAGCAATCACTGGATCCGTCAATAATGGCATAATTAACAGTCGCAGCTCTTTGTCTTGCATCAATTTCACACTCAAGGTGGGGGCCTGTTTCCCTCCAGAAAACAAATCTAACCACACATTTTATTTTTTTAAACAACTTGCCAACAACTCGTGGATACTGGCACTCTTATTTGGTGCTGGCTTTGTTGTGGCAATGTCTCACTTCCTGTTCCCGTTGCAACGCACCGCGGTGCTTATCTGTAGTTTAATCTGTAGCTTGGTTAATTACAAGCATGCACAAAGCGACTTATTTCATTGTGTAACCTACACGTGGGTTATCGGAGCACACTTTCTGCAAATTAAATTTACAGCTTAATGTGTCGTCAGGGGTTTGAAGGGCTTGTAGTTCTCCGTCTCACCAGCACTTTCCTGCTCAGTGTAGCCAATGTTTAGTTACACCTAAGCCTCCTTTAGTGCTAATAGGACTCATAATAAATGTCGTTCTTTCATAGCTTTGAAGGTCTGGTTCTTCAAAAACACAATTGCTGATGCAAAAAAATCCACCAGCTCGGCTGTAGTACTGGCAACATTTTAAATGACTGTGTGACCTAAATACATTACACTTAATAATTGTAGTTATGCGTAATTTAGTGTACCACAATTGTGTCAATTTGCGTATGCATCCCCTAGGGGGGTGCAAACATTCTCCACTGCAGTCCTCCAAAATCCCAAATGCATGCTGCTGGACACGGATGACGCCGTGCATCGGTAGAAAGCTGAGTGGTTGGTAAGAGGGCCAGATCAGGGAAGGGAGCAACAGCAGAGTTAACCACGAAAGTGAGAGGCATTGTCTTCAAATTCAAAGAGCTGAAGTGAAACAGTCTGTTATAAATTTGCTTTTCTCCACAGCTCGCTGATGGACCAACGGTAGCACAAACAGGGGAAATCCACAGACTGGTTGTGCCACATACATCACATGCTGCCCCTATTGAAACCAGGCGCTCTGTGCAAGTAGGCACTCCGGATTGCACACACGCTACCACTGCTGAACCATAATGTCACCATTACTCTTCACTGCAGGCAGTACTAGCTGCACGTTTTGGTCATTTATCAGGTCAGCAGTGCACGTACCTGAGTCAGGTTGGTCACGGCGTGGGATACATGTGACCCCATGAGTCAATCAAAGGGATGTTCAGGGCAGCAAGGCTTCACCTTTGACCAGGAATCAATGCAGCTGCAGGGAGACAGAGCACACTGAGAATGTGGAGACACCAAGACGATATACTTGAATCAACTCATGTGAATGTGGGAGAAGCTCGAAGGTCTGCCTGTGGTTGTAGCGTCTCCCACAAGGCCTAATCCACTCACAGGAGGTGTGAAACCAAAATAAAAGGGTAAACATTCAGCAGTTAATCCTTTAAGGCCTCGTTGACTCCCTGAATACAAATGGAGCAGAGATAAGACGCCTGAAGACCTCGGGGCCTCTTTTGGCTGTTTGCCTTTGTCTTTTTGTTTTGAGTTGCAAAAGTCTGTTAGGAGTTTTTTCCCCCCTTAAGTTAATGGCCTCTTTACTTTTAACTCGTGCCCTCACCTCATGTTTTTCAGATGGTAATGACTTATTTTTATTGGCTTTAAGTCACTAATCTGGAGCTGAGACAAGCAGTCGATACTTAATGAGCCTGGATGGGAGGAAAAAAAAAAAAAAAAAAAAAAAAAAAAATGGTGTGGGGGGGAAAGCATTTACCAGCAGGAGATTTTAGGTTGTGCTCCTTTCTCTCTCCTTTTTTTGGATAATTAAACTGAATGTTTTGGGTGATGCTACTACTAAAACAAAATTAAGTAATTGCATTGAGCGTTGGGTAAACACATTGAATAATGAAAACCGGTGTAAGATTAATCAACAGTAAAAAATAAAATACTTGTATAGTCTTGTATAAACTGTTTAAAATGATTGATAAGAAACTCAATCAATACAAGTAGTTTTATATAAGACACACACGATGTATTCACATAAGTAACCGACTGACTTTCTTTATTCAGTAGAAATAGTCAATGATTTTGGGTCTGTTAGCAGTGTAGCTAGTAAAGCACAAAACAACATTATGGCAGATTGTCCTCATATACCTCAGACCCGATTAGTGATCCTATTCGTCTCCCGGCTTGTGACCGGCTCTAGCAGCGCGTTCCGTTTGAAGTTAGAAATTTTCAAACGTAGAAAGCCGGAGCAGCCTCACCGACCCAGACTTAACAATCCGAGATGGCAGCAGCAGTGCATGTAAACATTCATAAAACTGCAAAACTTGCAATCTGTACAACTAATGTACATTTGTTATTCACCAAATGAGCCACACGCAAAGCACTGACCAGACTCCATCCATGACTGTGCTTACAGTGTTTTTAGTCCTGCGCTCTACTTTTAGTGATGCATAAAGGCCTGCCTTACTAAGGAGCAAAACAAATCCCACTCAAAACGCTACGTCCAGATGAACAGAATCAACTTTTGGAGAACTAATTATGTTATCTGTAATTTTTTTAAAAGTTATAAAAAATACAGCAGGCTGGATCTTGAGTGATCGATTACCTAATCTTGGTAAATCGGCTGTACTGAGATTAAGGGGAAATCAGTGGCTTCTTGGAAGCTGGGCAAAAATCAAGTGATGAACATTACAGTTTGTTTTAAACTGTCAATGTGGGGTTTTTTTTGTTTTTTAAATAAATTGGCTGAAACATACAAAATACAGGATCACAGTAAAAAAAAAAAAATCTCCTAGAAATGTCATTAATTCCTTGGAAGTTACAAAAAAATAAAGCGTTGAACATTACAGCACGTTTTAAAAATGTCAAATGGGCTGAAACACATTATGAAAGTTGATAGTCATTTAGTTTTTTCCTAGAAATGTCATTGCCACTTAGAAAACACTGTGCTCACATCTGTCAAATTAAAATGCAATAATCCTGCATGTGTTTTCACAGTTGTTAAAGCTCTTACTGAAAAAATATTTAAAGTCTTCCCTTTTTTTCTGTCACATATTTATAATGGAGGATGCTCTTATTAAACGTGGCCAAAGTTTAAATGAATTAAATACATACAGCAGGAAATGAGCATAATAATAAGTCAAAATAATGTGAACACATGTTTGGCTTTAATCCATTTTATCTCAAATTTCAAAACAAGGCTTCCCAATTCCATCACTTTAGCAAAGATTACAGAGTTGAGTCTGGCACATCCTATCTGGGACATGAGCAACCGATCTGTAATTCTCAGAAAAGTGTAGCTCTATATACGATACACACTAGTACAGAACAACTTTTGCATCCTTGTTTCAGATAGATGTCAGCTCTGGAAACCACCACATTTGCCCAGTGAGTTTACTTTTAATGTCACGTTTTGTCCCAAGCGAAGAAACAAGCTTATCTGCCCTACATTTTATTTTAATTTCATTCATACCTCTTGTGGTAGACGCAGAGGCAGGCCAGTCTGGCGATGGTCTCTCCCTGTACCAAATCCTCCAAACAGATGGAACACTCTCCACTGTCTTTACTGAGCACATCCGCTGTAAATGCACAAACACACAAATCAACAATCAGGGTTTTTCCAGGCTAAAAATGGCCCTCTGGGGAATGGCAATGCATGTAACCAGTCCATATATAGCAAAGGCAATGAGTCTACAGAAGTCTGAATGTTCCTCTTATTATGTTCAGTTTGATGAAAAAAAGTTTTTTGACTTGATTATATTAAAGCCTACTTAAAAATAAAGTGTTGCTCATATTTTTGTCAGAGACTTTGTGATCTTCTCTTCTGGAAAGTTCAAAGGGCACTTTGATGAGTGCCAGAATGTGTTTTTTTTATGCATAGGGAAAAACCCTGACATTAAGTCACCAGCCTTTTAATAAACACAGCTGTAGGAGTATTTTAGTGGCACGATACTTACTGTTGTAAGGTAGAGGAGGAGATGTGAGGCAACTCAACAGGTGATCCTCAATCCGACCCCCCGGGAAAGGCTTTGAGCAGAAAGGACAGCGGATATCTGTAGAGGGCACAGACACAACAGACCCAAGATTAACACTGTGTGTCACAGCACGATATAAATGATAGATGATGCGCGCTGAGCACAAGTGTTGTGTTTGGACATCTAGGTTGCACAAGCTGAAACCGCAAACCAAAGAGCAGCCTGAAACACACATGCTAAATGAGGCGTTCCCATGCCTGAGATGGTGAGAAAGACGTTGCCCTGAGTGTAACTGACCTGAAATAACGTTATTTGACTGTACTCACTGCTCAAAACACCGACTCAGTCTTGAGGGATGGCCACTGCTCGAGCCATTCGTAGATAGGAGAGCCAGGCAGAAACAGTGCCTCGCTGCCCTACATTTGCCTCCTCCATCTATGATTCGCTGCCAGCAGTGAGCAGGCATGTGCAGTTGTGACCCATTTCCCTACACTTGCTAGAGGGCTGGCCTGGGAAATCCACCACACTGCTCTGTGTTGGCTCAAAATGTCACGCTTGCCGTCACATCTCCACCATCTCTATTCATCTGATTATCTAATGCAGGCCGAGACAAGTGCAAAATTTTTTTTGGCTTCCTCTGCACACTAATGTTCCAATTTTAATGCAAGTTATTTAAAAAAAAAAAGAAAAAAAAAAGGCAGTTTGTTGCTTAAGACTTTCATGCTGCAGGATTTACCACGGACAGCCACTGTCAGCAGGCCTTGTGAACTGAATGGACTTGTATATCATCACTTCCAGTTTTATGCCACAGGTCTGCTTCATACAATAGGTCCTCTGATTATTTTAGTCAGCATGCGAGCAGGAAAAAAAAAAAAAAAAAAGATTATCTGTCCAAGAATGTAAATTCCTCAGCAAATCCATTTAATTCCAGACTGGCTTGATTGAGGGTTGCACTGTGGCATTTATGATGTCGTTATATCCAAAAAACATGTCTTTTACTTAAGGATGCAACAGTTGCATTTTTCTCTTAGTCAAGGTTTTAATAGCCCTGTGTTATTATTTTGTCTGACTTCAGATTAACATCAGCTGTCTAATGAAAGCACAGTCAACCCCCACATTTTCCCCCCTTCTCCTCAGGTATTGCGCAATCTTTTCCCGTCATCTTCAAGCTCCAACACATCCATGGATTTTATGTAGCTTCTGTGGAAAAACGCCTAGCTGTATGCAAGCCAAACCACAATTACTGGTGCAGACCAGCCCCGTTACTAAGGAAATGTCATTTATGTGGCGCAAATGCTAAAGATTGTATTTTTAAAAATATATATACATATCTATCTGGTGCTGTTTAGATGTTAACTTACTGCCGTGGCGATTGTTCAAACGGTAAAGGCCGATCCAAGCCTCTGACACCGGCCGCTGGTGTGTGCTTCGAACACGGGCGGACCTTGCGCCAACACGGGTGGCAGAGTGCCGATTCCCGGGCAGCCGCTCGGAAAAGGTGCGGTGTGGTGTGCGGCCTGTCTCCTCAACCTGCTGGTGTTCTGCGTCGACGGGAGCCTCTGGGCTAACATTGCCGTCTTCCTCGGGTTTCCCCTCGCTGCTGTCGTCGTCCCCGGGTGACGCCTGGCCAATGCTAGAGGGGATGCTGTGGTGGTCAGCAGGGCTGCCGTCCGCGCTCGCTCCGAGCTGCCCCGGGTCCGAGTCACTACCCTCCTCCGATCGGCTTCGGTTAGCCTCAGTGTCATCGAAGCTCACCGAAAAGTCGACAACGAGGCTGGTGGGCCTCGTGCAGCGAGGTCGCCGACAGGAATCCCGCTTTGTCCCATCTTTCCCGAAAGCTGAGGAAACCGTGTCTTCGTGTAGGCGACTCGTTCTCGTCCCCATCTCTGGTAGGCTAATTGAGCTGGCTAGCCGCGCTGCTTCCTCAAAACAAACTACCACAGAACGAGGTGGACGGATTAACTTCGAAACGACCCGTAATATGGTAAAATACTCGGATGGACAGTTTAAATAATCCCAACTGCCCAGTAACGTGGCCTTGTGAAAGGAGTAGTTGAAGTTCGACGTGTCTCCTCCGGCCTCAGTTCGTCCTCACTATCCACATTTTCCTTTCTTTTTTGATGTACCCGTTCTGGCTGCTGCAGCGGAAATAGAGCGTTTGCGTTTCCTCTTTGTGCCTCAGTCCGGCATTTACGGTAACTTCATCATCCATAATGACTTTATTATTTGAACATTAAACAGCTTAGATATGTTTTATGGTGTTATATGTTTATCTAAGATTATTATCTTTTTCAAATAAATATATCTGAATTTATTGCGCGTGACAGTTGTTCTTTTCTGGTCGACACCCATATGTCCGGTATTACGGTAAAAAAAAAAATCGTATTACGAACACAGTATTCTGACCAATCACTGGTCTTTTGATAGCCGGCTGACAGGACAGGTGTTTGTATGACAGCCGTTTACAGGAAATCAGTGGTTACTCTTGACTTGAAGGGGCTTCGAAACAGAAAATAACGTCTGACGGAAACGTTGTATATCAAACTCTCTACCCACGGAGTTGAAATTGTGGGTTTTGCGGTGAGTTTCCTGTGTCTAGCAATCGTCCTTGTAGCTAACCACGCCTATGAAAACTTGAGTCACTGCAAAGAACGAAACATTTGCTCCCATATTGAATTCAGCTGCAAATGTTGTGCTGTGTTTGCATTTGGCAGTTCATTCATTGCAGCTAATGTTCTTTCCGTATAACTTATATCAGTGTTTGTTTTATTTCTGACTTTGGTGGCTGATTTTACTGCCCTTATTCTTGTTGTTTACACATGGATAATTGTCAAATCGATGACATAACATGAGTTGTTGTTTTTGTTTTGTTTTGTTTTTTTTAATCCAAAACAAACTCTGGAGATCACCGCACCAAGTTTAAACGTCGTAGTCCCAATTATGTGTCAGTTTAGCAAGTTTTACTTTAGTTTCGAGCTGCGTTTGCGGTCTGCTTCAAGGCCCATTTATATTTGTATTTATATTTGACAGATTTATATTTGTTCACATTTCTGTATGTTATTCATGCATTATTCTGTATGTTTCCCAATGACACTATCTACAGTCTGTTGGGCATCATGTTTTCAGACTTTGTTCCTGTAATATGGTTCACGCCCTTAGATACAATAAAACAGTGCTTGTTCAAACAGTAGAAGGAATCCTGCCACTCAATACTCTGTGCTCTCTAGGATTATATGGCTTGTGACTGAGAGGAGAGGAGTGGCTTTTGACATTCTGATCTCTTTTTCTGCAGATGAGTGCTCTGACTTTGCAGTCAGCAAGCCTGGCCCCAGGAGTGCAGAAGCAGCAGCAGGCAACATGTGGGAGAAGTTTGACTTCAAATTATTCTCCCCCAAGTCTGGAGAATAAGTTCTTAGCTCAAACCTCCACAATAATGCCCCAGCTTTCCTCCTCACTCATAGATTTTGCAGCACAGCCTTCCTCTTGCTCCTCTCTCCAACCCTCCAAACTATCTTCCACCTCATCCTCCCTTCTCTCCACTTCTTCCTTTGCAGCCTCCTTCACTTCTCCCCTCCTAAGCACCCAGAACAAGCTCCTAGACAGTAACTTATCTCATCATTCTTTTTCCTTGACCTCCTCAGTCCCTAATGACTCTTTGCTCCCCACATCCCTGGCCAGTGGTGCTCTACTCACTAACTTTGCTCAAACTCCTTCATTCTTCCACCATGATCTCATGAGTAAAGAAGAGAAAAGGGATGATGGAGGGGATCCAGATGAAAGATATGAGATATCTGAAGTGATGCCTTTCAGTTTTGAAGAAACAAGTGTGGTACATGAGATATTCCTCATTCCTCTTTAAACATAAAATCATAACACATCAAATTTTATTAAAACTTTTGTTGCATGTCATTTGTAATTTAATTTGTTCTGCACAAGCAGATTTCTGAGGATGAAGATAATGAGGCTGAAGAAATTGATGCTGAGAAAACTATGGACTTGCCTGTACTGGAAACAGAGTTGATGGAACAAGAATTTGAACAAACCGAGGTTGTCAGACAGGAGGAATTTGGAGAGGTCGAAAGAGGAAACGAGAAGGCCGAAGAGGAGCTGAAAGACAAAAAGGTTATAGAGAATAATTTATTTGTGTTGAACTCCTGGGTGCTGATTAAAGTGACTCCTTGTCTTTGTCTGTCCTTCAGTATTTCCTCTTGAACATTGTATGTTGCTCTCTGGTCAATGAGAGCACAGCTCCAGGCCAGAAGGACTGGGACTCAGAGGACAGTGTTTGGACCAGAATCACAAACCTGGCAAAGGATATTTCTGCCTATGACCCACAGTTTCTTCTGAAGGTATGCATGGGAACTAAATTTTTAATATTTTAACTCCACCAGGACTCCATTATCATGTCAATGTGGTAGAAAAGCAAATTTAAAAAAAACAAAACAGATAAACACTCAACACCATGTGACAACGGGATAAATCTACTATGACTGCATATATCACAGGCAATATTAAATTGTTGCTCTGTTTCAGGAAAATATTGCCTGCACAAATGTGTTGTTATAAATGAGTGCATTAGTAGCTACATGCAAATTAGCTAACTCTTTTACAGTCTCCTCATGTAGGTCATGAGGAGATCTGCAAAGACTTTCCAGACCAATTAATTCCCACAAGCCTGTATTGTTGGTTGAATTTACGAATGTCTTTAGTTCAACCCAAGATAAAAAAAATAACATGGTTTATCACAAGGTCACACAGCTTCCAACATGCAAATTGTCAGTTTGCATTAAGGTGTGCCCAACATGTAACAAGAGCTTTACTTTCTTGGATGTTCAGAATATTTTCATAGACTATTTCACTGTACTCATGCTAACTATTTAGAGCCAGAAATGATCCCATTTGGACAACAGGATAGAGCATTGAAATACCAACTAAAGGTAACAACCTGGTTTGCAAACTGCATCGAAAAACTGTACAGATAAGACTATACTGTTAGCATTCAGATGCTAAAATCAGACTGATCAAAACTGAAAAAGAAATATCCTCCTCCTACACCAGATCATCTGCCTCCATCTCACCCTGTCTCTAGCATCCCCCTCAGTCACACCAGCCCATGTCCTGCTTCACGTCATTCACAAATCTTACGGCAGCTGCTTATTGCACATCCTTGGTACACTGTATCTGCTATCCTTCTTCTTCACGTCCAGACTATCTCAGCTTTGCTTCTCTAACTTTGTCTCCAAATTGCTCAGCTCAGCTGATATACTCATCTCTAATCCTGTCCATCCCGGGCACTCCTCCTGTCTTTTTGTCAGTGGCACAGACTCCAAACCATACATCATAGTGGGTCTCACTGCCATCTTATAAATCTTGCTATCCTATTGACACAAACGACTCCTAACACTCATCTCTCCACCTACTGCACACTGCCTGCACTCTCTTCTTCACCTCTCTTGTGCACTGTACATTGCTTTGGATGGTTAAAGTCAGGTATTTAAACTCATCTACCTTGACCACTTCTTCTCCTTTCAGCTTCGCTGAACAAGCTGTATTATTAGTGAGATAATGTGATTAACAATGCTCAAAGTTCCAGCAGCAAAACATGGTAGAGCAGTCCAGTTCAGTGGCTTAAGTTAGCAGAGATAAGACTTAGAAGATGGCAGTCAGCTATAGCTGTCTATGTTTGCATACCTAACTGTAAGTCTTACCAATATATCTTCAAGATGAACTATGAACCCACTGAACACATGTTGTGTTTTAATCAGATAAGCCATAAAAAATTTCCCAAAGGGTCCAACAGGGTAAAAACAGTAGAAAATCCAGTTTAATCACTCATATCAGAGGTCAGGGATAGCACAATCAGTTTTAGCTGCCTGTCGATTAAATTAGCCACGTCCCTAACTCTATCAAAACGAGCGAGTTATAAAACAACAGCAACAAAAATATCACCCCTCTTAGAGTTGTTATGAAGAAGGAAATTACTCATAGAGACCAGAACCTACTTTTTAATGCTAATAGTTGAGCTTTTTTAGTGAGAGTGAATTGCTTCTGGAGCCAGGCTGAAGGGCTCATTGAGGGAACTGCAGTTTTGGGGGGGTTTTCCACTTTGGTGTTTGCTTAATTTTTCAGCCCTGATGCACACACATCAGGTATTCTCAAATAACCAATTTAAAGTGGTGCGTCATGAGAGTAAGCACAGCTAATGAATGGTACACATAATCATGTATGTCATATATTATATGGTCTGTCTGCTCCAATCTAGGTGGCACTTTACACTCGACAGAAGTTAAATATTCGGATCACTGCGAACTTCTTATTGGCTCTGGCTGCCAACCTGCCGCCCACCAAGCCACATGTCCGCAGATACTTCTGTGCTGCTGTACAGCTGCCGTCTGATTGGCTGGAAATAGTCAGAATCTACAGTACAGTAAGTCATAATGATTATCTGTTGTACGGTCTGGACGATCTGGATGTACCAAGTCTGTCTTCACACTACAATCTGATGTTTCCAGTGCTTCAGCCGCTCTCTGCCGATGTGCCTGAAGAAGGCGATGGCTGACAAGTTCAAGCAGTTCAGCGAGTATCAGCTGGCCAAATACAACACACGCAAGCACCGCTGTAAGCACAACCGCAACAAGCGCAAAGCAAAGGTACACATTCAGTGATTATGTTCTCTCCTAAACTTTTAAGGTCTCAATGTGGAAATTAAGGCCTAACCAAGTAATACTAATTTCACCACCTCTTTAGTGGGGAAAAAACTTTAGTACTAGAGATGAACACTTTGCTTTTATTGTTTTGTTTTTGTTCTGCCTCACTGACTCAACCAGAAAAAACTGCTTGTGGTTTCTGTGTTTGTGTAGCTGACTCTAAATTCACTTCTTATACATACATGCTTTAAATATCTGTATCTGACCACACATATTATGGCATCTGTGACTTCCAGAAGCCAACCGATAAACAGATCAAGGAGTGGGCGGACTTGGTCAGATCAAATGCATCAATTCTGAAGAACTTTGTAAGTCAATACACTTTACTGTTGTGTCACTAAATAAGGCGCTTCCTTTCAGTTCCTTTCTGTCTTTCTATTTTTTTTAGTTACTGTTTAATGAAGTGCTTTCTTAAAACAGACCTATTATGCTCGTTCTTATTTCCTGTCATATATACAAGGATATAACCAGGCTTTACTAATTAGTGAGGCCCAGAACTTTATTTTCTCTTAATGTTTTATATTTAAGTCATAGTGCTTGTGCTCCAGTGACTAGCAGAAAAGGCTACACTTTTGAGGAGACAACATCCTGCTTTTTCAAGAGTAACTGTATATATAGAAATATGTATATGGAGTTTTGTGTGTATAAAACAATTAATTAAAACAAAATACAGATTCATTCATTCACTGGAAAATAAACTAGCACAAGGGAAAAGTTACTTAATCCATATTTCTGTCTCTCCTGTGCCGGTGGCTCACTCTTCCTTCCTAAACCAACCAATTATCCATTCTTATGAGTCATGCTTCAACCAAACCCCCCAAACACAATCCAGTGAGAGGAACACTACGGTGGGCTGTAACTCTTTAGAATTTCCATGGGGTTATTTTAAAGTGAAAATCATCTTGAGCATCACACAATGATTCATGTTACCAACTACTGTAATAGGCATATTACTTGCTTGCTAGCACGCAGTTGTACCGCCTTTTGCCTTGAGCACAGAAGCTCCACACACCTGCTGTTCAAACCAGTTTTTGACAAACGACCAATCAGGAAAAAGTTGACTTAAAATGAGAAGAGCTAAAACAACTTGTTTCAGAGAGAGTATGAGTTGTTCTTATCATGAAAATCTGCTAACTACTAAGAAATTGCAGCTTCTAGCCTTCCAGTAGTGTGCACCTTTATGATTTTATGAGTGAAAACTAAACTAAAATGTGTGTTTCGTTTTGTCGTGTAAATAATTATATTTTGCTGTTTATGTCAATTTTCTACACGTCTTTGCTGAGCACGGTTGGATGTGCACCTGCTGCTGCAAGCTTCTGTGCAATGGGCTTAATCATAAACGTAATGGATCTCATAGATTAAGCAAAGTCTTTTCTGACCTAAAGGGAAAAGTGCTAAAATATAAAAAGAAAGGACAAGATTGTGAGATCATTTAGTGCAGATTGAGTTGAAAAAGTTCCTGCTAAACAACTGAAAAAATGAATGACTCATTCATCATTTTAATATTGCTTTTGTTCTCTTGAAGAGCCGTTTTTCTACTCTTGTTTAAACGTCGGCTATGGCTGCTTTATTTGTGTCTGTGATTGGATGCAGTTGCAGTTAAAGGTGGTGGATAAGAAGCAGAGCGAGTTCAGCATAAAGAAGATGATCAAGAGGCTTCACATCAAAGAACCGGCTGAACACGTTATGGCCATTCTGGGGAAAAAGTAAGACCTGCAGAATTGTGCTTCAGAGTTTGTTTCCTTTCATGTTGCATAAGCACATAAAAAAAACATGTAATTCTCATGCTGTTTAATTATGCTTCGTCCACAAGTCCTAATTTTTTTTCTGGTGATTGACACCTTGTATCTGTTTAGTTGTATGTTTACAGATGCTTGTCATCATATCTGTTCGAGAACCATTTATTAAAATCTTTCTGTACTGGCTATAAATGCTGGAGATAGGAAGTTAAAGTCTCGCTAAAAATATAAATGTATGCAGTGTTTTCATTTTTTTGCACTAGAGGTGCATTATCCTTTCTAATTTATAAGATAGCTGGTATGTCTCAGAGAAATGAATTTGTACTCAATTCTTTGTAAAATGCAGCACATTTTTGTTGGAGTTCCTGTTTTGACCCTCTTTGATATTTATTCTTTAGAGAAATGAAGGTAGAAATCAGGTGCATATAAAAATGCAGTGTTTTTTGTTGTCATCAGGTATCCAGCTGATGTGAAGGCATTCACACACAGTGGAATGAAAGGCGTGTGGGACAGGGAGAGAGCTGGGCAGCGAATGAAACTTAAGGAGCCGCAGACGTGGGAACGGCTGCTCAGTATGGAGGGCAACAAGGCCGCCACCTGGGAGAAGCTCATAGGTCTGAAAAACAAAAAGCTTAGGCTTTCTATTGAACTGAACAACGTGCACGGGCTTGTTGACCACAGCAGTGCAACCACTGAATCACTTTACCAAGCACATGATGATAGGAAAAAAAAATGCATCATCTTTCCCTCTGTGTGTTCAGTGTGTTTCAGAGGTTCATTCCTTCAAGTTAAAAGCCCTCAATCACTCTTTACAACACATCAATGAATTTTATGTTTAAATTAGTTATTTAATATTTAGTACAGCAGACTTTAAAGTAGACAGAGCATGCGTGTATACATAACCTGCAAATACTCAAAGATAAACATGATTACACACACACAGACAGATAATGTCTCCCCTTCGCAGACACCAAGTCTCTTCCATTCATGGCCATGCTGAGAAATCTGAGGAACATGATTACTAAGGGCATCAGTGAGGCTCATCACAACAAGATCCTCAGCAGACTGACCAATGAGGTGAAACACACTATAAATCTTTATTTTAAAGCATATAAAAAGCGAGTAAAAGATGAGTGAAATTGTTTTGCTGTTGAAATTAGCTCATCAGGTTCTCTGTAACTGTTTGTAATTTGTTTACAGAAAGCAGTTGTTCAGAGCCGACAGTTTCCTTTTAGATTCCTTGCTGCCTACAAAGTCATCATGGAGCTCTACGCTATGGGTGAGATGCACTATAGTGCAAAAAACGTTCCATATTCATTATTAAATCAGTATTAGTCTATATTACATCAAATAGGCTAAAATTTAGATGATTCATTGGAATGTATAATTTGGATCAAATATTGGGTGTAATGTGAGGGGAGGCGGGGTGACCCTACAGTCACAGCTGGAATATTTGGGATTTTTTTTTTTTTTTTTTTTTTTTTGGCCAATTGACTGCTATTGACTCTGCCAAGATAAGATAAGATGACCTTTATTAGTCCCACAGGTGGGAAATTTGTTTTGAAATTTGTTCAATCAGGTGATTAATTGGCACCTTATATTAGGGATGGGAAACAAGAACCAGCTCTTGTAAAGAACCGGTTCCTAGTAGTCCAATTTCTTGGAACTGTTAGTCTGCTTGCCTATCAATTCCCCTGCTATCAGCTGATTTCAGTTCATGTGTCTAAGAAGGAAAAGATTGGCGCAGTCTGCAGCGTAGATATG
Organism: Diplotaxodon limnothrissa; assembly: GCF_057381915.1. Classification (NCBI taxonomy): domain Eukaryota; kingdom Metazoa; phylum Chordata; class Actinopteri; order Cichliformes; family Cichlidae; genus Diplotaxodon; species Diplotaxodon limnothrissa. The sequence goes on from NC_140613.1 coordinate 9,268,376, forward strand.
GACCTTGCTTTTATTTTTATTGCACAAAAGGATGAGAGCACGATGGTAAAGTGGAAACTGCATTATGCTGCTAATAGAACCTCAACTTATTTCAAGCACTTGCGCTGAGAGCATGCTTACACTAAGCTATTCAAAAACCCACAGTGATGTTAAAGCTGAGTGAATGTCAACACAGGCCCAGCAGCCTGACCCTGAACTTCAACAAGTTCACTGATAAGCCGTAAGGCTTCAGCCTCCTTTTCTATTGGTTTTTGTTTCTACAGTAGAATTACTGTGGTCATCTCTGCTGGTTTTCATCATTGCTTTGTGTTCATATTTAAATACTAAGAGAAAATCATATGTGTGTCATTATTAGGATAGGGATTTGTGTTTGTATGTGGGGCTCTAGGCTAAGGTTTATGCTATTAACTGGTTATTATGTGACAGTGCGTTTCAGCATGAAAGTTGCACGAAAGTAACGGAACGAGTAGTATAATGAATTACTTAATTGCTCACAGGAGAAGGTAACACACTGCATTACTTTTAAGAAAAGTGTTCTGTGTGATATGTGTAATACATTACATTTTTAAATAATGATCACAACACCATTTACAACGAAGACAGCAAATACCTCCAACATTCACAAACATTTGACCGCAGAGCATGCAATTTATTTGCAAAAATGCAATGTCTTTGACATACTGCTTAGAGATGGTGGTGGCTCTCAAAGCAGAGCCAATGAAAATCACTAAGAAATCAAATTGATAATTGATATTGACAATGGAATTGCAATTGCTGAATTCATATCAGTTCTGATCTGGTTAGGGCCTGTGCTATAGGGCAACTTCAAGCTTTTACTCCCCAAAACCAAATTGCAGCATTATTTGAAGTGAGCCCTAGGACCATCTCCAAATTGAAGGCTAAGTTTCAACGGTGGATGTCAGAGATGGGCCATGAAGAGGGCATCCCAAGAAGACAACAACACAGGAAGACGGTTTCCTCATCCTGGCAGCACTAGGAACTGTAGGCAGTCTTCTACAGTCTTGGGGGCCAATTGGGAACAGCCAGTCTCTAGTCTGAGAGGGTTGCCATGTCTGACCTTTACTGTTAGGCCCAATTGTACTGATGTCTGCAACATGTGGACAGTAAGTAATGAGTTTACAATCTGAATCAACTTCAGGCATCCAATCCAATAAACTACACCAAGCAAGAGTCAATAGCAGAATAAGCTGTTTGTGATTAGCAGAGAAATTTTGGGAGGTTACTCAACTCTGCTGCTCAACCCACAAATACGTTTTCCTTACAAAAATAGGACCATTTAAAGTGAAATAAACCGGCTTTCCAACAGTTTAAGATTTATTGCCAAGAGCATTGTTACAACTAAGAATTAATCGGCCACACAAATTTTCATACTTTTTCTGCTAAGTTTATGTGACCAGTTTTAAGCACTTCTCCTTTCAATCTTTTTTTCTTTTAGCCTCTGCAGTACAGCAACAACTACCCTCTGCCAACAAGATCCTGATGGACATCCTGAGGAAGATTCCCAAAAGCCAGCGCTTAAAGCGGCTGACGTGGGAAACGACTAAAAAGAGCAGGATCAGGCTGACACTCAGGGTGCCGTTTATCTCTCGAATGTATAGAATGAAGAAGGCCCAGCTCATAAAAGCCAAGTATGTGAATGTTATTTTTGAGTTGGTGATAATTACTTTTCCTTTTAGCTTTAGTTAATTTTGGAAAAAAACAAAAACATTCCTGGTTTGCTAATCTTTACACTGCATTGTTTGGATGTTTTCTATATATAATTTGCTTTTGCAGTGATGCACAGGTTACAAAAGCATCACATGAAGAAAATGTAAATATATACTGCCACAAAACTGCTTATAATGACATCGAAAATGTTTTTATGTTGCAGATTGGTTCAGATTAAAATGTATTTGGTAGTGAGAAAAAGAATCAATCTGCACAGAGTGTAAGACTAAAGTTTTCTGTATGTGTGCAGTCAGAGGAACTACACTGTTGCACTGTTGGACCGTTACCGTAAAGCTCTGGAAACTGCCGTTCAGATCTCCTGTCGTCACAACGTGCCTCCGCTCCCTGGACGGACACTTATCCTGCTCTCTCCGGGCATCTATTACGATCAGTCTGCGATCAAGAAACTGGACTTCTGCCTGCCTCCTGACCCAGAGGAACAAGAAAATGAAGAAAAAGAGGCAGAAAATCCAAAACCGAAACGCAGGAAGATGAATATCGAGGATCATGACAAACTCACTCCAAGTGTAACTCCCTATATTTTTATTTATTTATTTTTTTTGTGTCTGGAAAAAGTTTGGCATATTAAAATGACGGAGCCTGTTAACCTCTCCACCCATTTATTTATCATGTATCTTGACAGAAGATAGAGGTTGCAGTTTTGCTCGCTCTGATGATCTCCAGCAGTACAGAGGATTGTGAGTTGTGCATAACTTATTCCAATCAGTGGGAAGAAGCAAAGCTGAAGTCTGATGTCCTGTTGGAAAATGTCAGAAGTGTGCTCAAGCAAATAAAGGTCCATATTCTGTTATAGCATCTTAATCTTTATTTGTTTTTGATTTGAGAAATGAAGATTATTGCTATTAGTATTGTGCTTAAACCAAGCATGGTAAACTATACTTATAGTTGTTGATAGAGGACAACTGTGCAAACTGCTATAAAGTTTGCTTTCTTTTGCAGAACATTTATGAAGACAACTCTGAAGAATGTGACACAGCTTACTTTGACAGAATATTAAAGAGCAAAAAGGTTAGTTTTTTTTATGTGTAGTTTGTGATGATGCGTTTGCCTGCAGAGGTGTAACACAGGAGTTGTTTTCACCTACACTTTCAGTTTTCTGTTTCACGCTTTCACTAACATCTCTCTGAACTGTATTTTCTTACTCTCTGCCATATCGTTTTGAGCTATTTTTATAACAAAAATATTTAATATGATTAGTTTTTAAATAATCCTGCTGTATCCCTACTGTTAACTTCACTCCTTTCACTCGCAAACAGCAGCTTTAATAATAGACTTAAGTTACTGTTTTCATTGCCTGGATGGGTCATGAGCTTTACAGTTGCAGAATTTTTCGTGCCTGTACATGGCACAGATGAGTATCTACAGCTCCTGTAAGAAGGTGGCACAGTACTGTTTTTCTGCCTGCTTTTCAGGTTCACTCACATAAGTTTCTTTCTTAAATTCACTTAAATACTTTTGAAACCTCAGGTGAGCAACATCATCGTGCTGTCTGAGTCCTGGCTAAGTACAGAAGTCAGCTTTGTCATCAGGAACTACAGGACGGAAATAAACAGCAGTTCCCTTGTAGTGCACATTTGTTCAGATAGGTAATGGTGGTTTTTTTGTTTGTTTGTTTGTTTTTATTTATTTTTGCTGTTCTGTCAGGAACAGCAAAAACGGTCATCACTGGGATGATAAAACTCAAATATGCAATAATTTGCAATGTTTGGTTTTAGTGATGGAAACTCAGAAACCCTCGACAGGAACCACATAGTGCTGACAGGCTTCAGTGAGCAGGTGCTGAGGTAAAATGCATAATTTTTTATTATTCATATAAACGATATAAATGTTGCATCCATTGGCACAGTAAGGTGTTATAATAATATTGATAACAACAAGCGTTTATTTCACTTGATGTTTAGTCATCGTTCATCTTTTAGCCAATATGATTATTTACTTTCTTGCCACAATGAAACCATTGATGCCACTTCTATATTTTTTTGGTTGAGTGTGAAACTGGAATCAACAGCTGGTTAGCTTAGCTTAACACGAAGCTGGAGAAAAAGAGCCTCTTGAGTAAAATGTAATATCACATTTGTTTAATGTCCTGAAAAACTAATAATAATAGCAGCAGGTTACTCTGTTAAGCCATTATCTCAACACTATTATTAGAGTTACAGTGGAAAGATGCAAAATATATGGGAAGAAACATCATAAAACTCCAGCTAGGACCTGTACTGAGCACTCACTGTTGAAGATAAGAGATAAGATAAGATAAAACTTTATTAATCCCTCGGGTGGGTTCCTCTGGGAAATTCGGTTTCCAAAAGCACAGCACCGACAGAAGTTACAGTTACAGAATATTATATATATATACACACACACATATATAAATACAGAGACATATATAAATAAAATATACGAAGGGGATAAATAGAATAAATAGGAATAAAAATACAAGTGAATTGCACATTTCATGTATTGAGGTCTATTGCACCATTGACTATTAACAAAAGTATTGCACAAAAGGTATTGCACAGTGAGGTGAAGAGGCACTACAGCTTAGTTGTTCCCCCCTCCTTTGTCCTCCTGTTTCCCCTCCCTCTCCCCTCCAGAGAGGAGTTAAACAGTTTGATGGCGTGTGGGACAAAGGTTTTTAAGTCTGTTAGTTCTTGTCTTGGGGAGAAGCAACCTGTCACTGAACAGACTCTTCTGGTTGTTAATGGCCGTGTGCAGAGGATGCCCAGCATTGTTCATAATGTCCAGCAGTTGTTTTTAGTGTCCTTTTCTCTGCCACTGTCACCAGAGTGTCCAGCTTCATGCCGACCACAGAGCTAGCCTTGTTTGTCAATGAGGTTTGTCAATGTGCTTCTGGAAGCAGGTTTTGCCACATCACAGGCATCTGGAAACACCTCGAGGAAGCATAAGTTAAATGAACTTTTATTTTCATCCTGATGTGAAAATTGCACGTTTTCAGCAGTTAAACCAATTTAAAAGGATCCTTATAAGTTTTGGATGAGATTAACAAAGCTTATAAGGATTTTTATTGTATGTAATGACAGAATATAAGGTTTAAAAAAGGTTTTTCCACTGGAACGTCCAGTGATGAAGTGGAAGGGGCAGCTGGTCACACCGAAAGTGTGCCCCTCCCATAGACAGAACCTGCCTTTAGTGTTCCTTTGTTTCTAGTTGTCGCTAAACTAAGATGACCAGCTGCATATTATTGTATGGATACAACAAAAGTTTATAGTTATCAAGAAAGTCAATAAATATTTCCCCCCCAATCCTTTTTTTCACTATTTGACCAGGTTTGTGGCAGAGAGAGGATCTTCCAGGCTGCTCGATCACGTGGAGCATTTGGACAAATTATATAACATTCCTCCACCAGAGGGGGGTCAACACTCTCAGACCACGAGCAATCTGGTCTCAATACCAACAAGCCCAAAATTAAGGTATGTTTTACATTTTAAGATGTTTTTTTTCCTCCCTATTTCTCCTCATTAGTTTAACTGTAGTTCCTCCCTCCATCCTCAGATGGCAAGGTGTGCGGGTGTTCATCTCCTCCACATTCAGAGACATGCACTCTGAACGCGACATCTTGGTGCGGAGCGTCTTCCCAGAGCTACGCCGGCGCGCTGCACCACACTGCCTCTACTTGCAAGAGGTAGAACTGCGTTGGGGTGTGACAGAGGAGGAGTCTGAGCGGGCCTCAGAGTTATGCCTGTCAGAGGTGTGTCGCAGCCAGATGCTGGTGGGAATCCTCGGGGAGAGATACGGTCAGGTGCCCCCCAAACCTGACCTACCAGACCTCCCACAGTACAGCTGGGTAAGACTTATGGAACAGACGTAACAGGACAAGCTCTGTAAATGTGACCGGGAAAATACTGGAAAGTACAGAACAAACAGAAAAATATTCTGACCAAACCTGTCACACCGACACTAAACTTAAATGGATTAAGTTATGATCTTTTACAAGAAATCTTTGTAATAATTAAGGAAATGACAGTTGAGTCTAACAATACAAGAATAAATTATAATCCTATATTCCAGACATTAAACAACCAGACTTCTGCCTACATGAATTATAACATTTGTAGAAAATGGTACCAACTATCTTACTAACAACTTACTTTATGCCATATTTATATACATATAAAATTAGATGTTAAATTTTAGATAACAAGAGCAACATATTATAAAGGCAGTCTCTGTGAGAACCAGTTTGCCTCAAAGTGCTTTATATTGTAAAGTAAAGGCCCTAAAATATTACAAAGAAACACCAACAAGCACGGTGGCACGGGGGTTAGCACTGTTGCCTCACAGCAAGAAGGTCCTGAGTTCAATTCTACCATCAGTCAATGGTAGAGTCTGTGTGGAGTTTGCATGTTCTCCCCGTGTTTGCGTGGGTTCTCCCTGGGTACTCCGGCTTCCTCCCACTGTCCAAAGACATGCACTTAGTGGGGTTAGGTTAATTGAGGTCTTTGTCTATGTGTTAGCCCTGTGACAGACTGTACCCTGCCTCTTGCCCTAAGATAAGCTCCAGCTGACCCTGAAAGGGATAAGCGGAAGCAAATGGATGGATGGACCAACAAGCACCTGATCCTCTACAAGGACGAACTTAGTGACTGTGGGAGGGAAAAACTCTCTTTTAACAGGGAAAAAATCTCAAGCAGAACCAGGCTCAAGGAGATAAATTAGCACAGTAATTAACTTCATTGATGATAGATACTTCGATAGGTGTTTAATAACTTTATATAACTATTGTGAAACGCGTGAACATTCATATTAGTGATTACATGAAGGTTAAGAAACCTAAAGTGCTGTAGTAGTGCATAACATATAACATTAGAGACAAAAACATCAAGCATAACAATAAATGTGTCACATACCTGACATGTTAAGATGTACAAACTAAATTTAATGATGACTTTTGTTTTAAGTTATAAATCTGAGTTGAAATGAAAGATGAATAATGTATTCTTTGCAGCTGGCCTCAGCCCCAGCAGGTCTGTCCATCACAGAGATGGAAATCCGTCAGTTTCAGGCTCTTTATCCCGACGTAGCACACCAGCGAATGCTTTGCTACTTTAGAGATCCGAACATCATCAAGTATGTATTTTAATATTTTAATTTGATGTTTTTATACATTTTATACATGTTGGGTTTTTGTTTTTTGGGAGTTGATTTAAGTATAGCAGTCCAACAGCAGTATAGCAGAAATGCATCACATTACTTTATCCAGTATTTCTATTGGTGTTCAGTTCAGTTCCTGTGGCTTGGAGATCACATTTTGCTCCTGAATCAACGGACGCTGCACATAAAATGGCCTCTCTGAAGGGAAGACTCTTGTCCGGTGATGTCAAGGTCACAGAAAAGTGAGTCGTCTCAATCATGCTTATAGCACTAAAGCCATAATCTAAGTAGTTTAAAAGTATGCTCTTTCACTGTATGCTCTCTGCTTTTGTTTTTTGGTCTTAAATGTTATGTTTGTACCAAAGTTAAAAGCCTTAAAAGATGAGCAGGTAGGGAAAAGGTCTGCAAATTGCACCAGTTGTATTTTACTTATTTATGTGTCTCACCCCACAGACCATAATAAATAACTAATAAGTTTGATGTGTTGATGTTAATTATTGTCAAATTAGAGTCATAAAGGACATCTTTTATATGAACAGAGTCGCCTGGAAATGTCCAGGTTTCTGTTCGGATCTCTATTGGATAAATTAAATATTTAAATTAAATTTAATAAGAAAATTAACTTGTTTTGTTCCTGCTTTTCAGTCCTGAAAAAGTCACATTTCACTAAATTTCTCTGTGGTATAGTTATTCGTGTGAGTGGGGAGGCGTTGTGGATGGGAAACCATATCTGAAAAACCTGGAGGACTTTGGCAACGCTGTGCTGGAGGACCTTTGGATGGCTGTCAAAAAGCTGTTTGTCGACGTGAGTCTGATAAGCTCTGATTTTGCTTGTAGAGGTAGAATCTTCTGATATGATCCACTTCAGTATCTTTATTCTTAGATTTTCTTCAATGCTGCACCTTACTAATCGACTCAATAAACACTTCATAATTATACATCTCACAGGAGGCTGAGGCTGCATCAGAGGTGTTGGAGCAGGAGGTCCACCAGGAGGCGATGCAGAGGCAGTTTTTTGGCAGGTCGAAGCTTCTGTCTAACGCTGTGGATTTGGTGGAGCAGGCCCAGACCAAAGGAGGGATGATTGTGGTGGAGGGAGGACCTGGAGAAGGAAAAACTGTCTTCATGGTAAATTTCTGAAAGACTTCTAACCTGCTGCATGTGTAGGAAGTGGACATAATGAAAGAAACACCACATGAAGGCATCAAAATTGATTATGGCGTCTGAACTTTTTGAATGTTTTAGAACGAGGTAGATTTTCTGGCATTTTTGCTTGTAACTAATTGATTAATTGATTGGGAGTTTCCTCTCCAAGTTGCATAACAAGCCAACAGTCATTTATTATCTTGTGCACTTCTCAAAGACTCAAGCTCAAAATCTCTAAAAACACATAGTTAGATTTTTAACCTGTAACCTTTTAGGTAAGGAAAGGTTTCATTCTCTCTACCAGGCAATCCCAATTATCATAAGAGGCCAAACATCTTCAGATTTTCAGATGAACGGAAATGAAAAGAAATGCGTTTGAGTTCACGTACTTACTTAGTCTTTACTTTCCAGCTAATTTTCCAAGCGGGCTTTTTAGAGCAGCGGTCCCCAACCCTTTTTGTGCCAAGAACCGGTTTATGTCCGACAATATTTTCACGGACCGGCCTTTAAGGTGTTGCAGATAAATTCAACAAAATAAAACCAGTACCGGTATCAAAAAAGGAAGATTTATTCATAACACACGGGAAAAGACCCAAGGAAACCGAGTTAACGATAAAAACGATTAAAAAAATAACCATAAAAACCCCGAAAACCATAGAGTTCACACCCGACCCTCAACTCGAACTTTGTTTCTTGATATTTTTATTTTGTTTCATTATCTTTTGAGCTGGTATTCAGAGCTCATATGGTCAAATATATTCTGGCCTAAATGTAAATTTATTGTTTCCACACACAGGCTGCTCTAGCTGAGGCCCTCAGGACTGGAGTTAAGTCCAGGAAAAACCTCGTCTGCGATGTAATCTCTTACTCTACAGCCGCCAGCCAATCAGCACACTCTGTGGAAAAACTCCTTCGGTGTCTTGTTAAGTGGCTGAGAAAGATAAAGGGCACAAAGGAGGAATCGCCTTTTCCTCACTCGTATAAGTAAGTAACTTTTTGGTCATGTAATCTGTTCCCTTACAGTGGTTTCCAGCTGTCTGTTTCATGACCGATTTTTTTTTTCCTTTTCTCAGAGATTTGCTGTCAGAGTTTCACTCCACATTAAGTAATATAAAGAGGAACAAACCTCTGGTGCTGCTAGTTGATGGGGCAGATCTTGTCCAGGATGGCAGAGGTCAGGTCAGCTCTGATTGGATCCCACAGCAGCTTCCACGGGTCACCTGGGGAGAAAAGGTGCTTCATCACACATAAAAAAATAGCAAAGATTTGCAACTCGGATACATTTATTTCAAGGGACCTGCTGCAATTTTACTTATTATAAGTTCAGATACAGCCCATGTTAATCAAATAGATCCTTTTATCCTCTGGTGTGCACAACTTTTATTTTGCATTAAAATATTTGAAAGTTGATGACCTGCAAAAACGAAATCTTATGTGCAGGCGATAAACTCTCCATAATTTTTTCATCCCTGTCTTCATAAACTTTTTTTTTATATGTGTAATGTGCAGGGCTGCTCATCCATTTATTTACTTTCGTTACGGTATGTTTCAGTTTTAACTGCACTTAATCTCAAATAATCCTGGTCTTAACAGGGTGTCTGTTTGGTGGTGAGCATCACGTCTAAAGCAGCTCTGTTACAAACACTAACCAAGAAAAAAGGGACGCTCCTGTTTACGCTGGGACAGCTTACCTTGCCAGACCGAAAGGAGATCGTTCAGAAGGAACTGGATGCATTTGGCAAGAAACTCAGCGACTGTGCTTTCAACAACCAGGTTCTTCTTATGATATCTTTGAATTCAAAACATTCTCTGGATGGTTAAATTTGTCTTTTATATCCATCTTTACACTATGTCATGCTTGTGTGTGTTTGTCCAGCTCCAGACACTAATATCCAAGAAGGGAGCAGTCAGTCCTCTTTACTTGCACCTGGCTTGTGAAGACCTGAGGAATTTTGCTTCTTTTGACAAGGTTCAAACTCACTGCTTTAGCCCCCTTCTCTCTGGTATTTTAATTTATGTGACAAATTTAATCTAACACGTAACTACAATAAAGGTAATAAAGAAATGCTGAAATATTAATACAGTGTTTGGTGGAAGATTACTAAAATACTTGAATATTTATTTAATTTTACATATAGGAACATGGAGGTGGGTAGAAAAGTAATTTAACCAGTAAATCGACACATTCACACTCAGCTCTCTCTTCCACAATAAACCAGTGCAGGATCTGCTTGACTGCAAATGAACTGTTGTGCAAATTATTTTGCTTGGTATACATTTCCTCTAAACTTTAGACTTCATTGTCAGCCTCCATATCTGTTCCCACATTAAACGGTCTTCAACTTGCCGGCTCCTTATACCATGTGATGTCCAGTAGTCCATTAGAGTAACCAACTGCCAGGAGAATTTGTTGTTTACCTGTTTGCCCTTTATCCTGCCACCTCCTGTATGCAGAGGTAGCTTCTTATGTACACACTAGTTGCATCCTATATTTAAGAAAAGGCATCTTTGTACATCATTGTCTGGAGTTCATGTGTGAAAGCGGCTTCTGTGTTTGCGTCCTAGCTGAAGGAGAGCCTGCAGGACTTGCCGCAGTCTCTGAGACAGCTGGTGCAGTACAGCCTGCAGAGACTCTGCTCACAGTACAGAGGCATGCTGGGACTCCGCTGGGCCCTGGCTACACTCACTGTCAGCACCACAGGTATGATTGATGTCCCAATATCATATGTTAACTGCACATTTATTCTTGAATAAGAATAGATAGTAGGGGTGCAACAATACACAAAATTCACGGTTCGGTTTGGTTCGATACTTTGGTGTCACGGTTCAATATTTTTTCGATTAAAAAAAAAACGTTCATGCCTTTTTAATTTGTCATTTATTAAATTTTCACGGCACATTCCGCACCACATCTCTGTGCGTTCATCATTTGTTTGAAGCCAGCTCACCTCCTGCAACTACTTTTCCGAGAATACGTGCTTCTTTTGTGGTTCGGACTCCTTCTGACATTTCTTTGGAGGTAGAGGAACATCACAGTAATTGCTTAAAGGAGCTTGCTTCTTCGACATCTTTAAGAGTTCTAAACAAATGTCTGTCCTCCTCCTGAAAATCTTATGTATGCAAACACGCGTTGCAACTTCTTATCTTGTGCCCGTTTTTTATTTTGACAGCGAATGCGCACCTGCGGACCACTTATGTGCAGCCCTGGTTATTTCGCTTGTCATATTGCAGCCACAGAAATTATTTTGTCCATGAAACCATAAAGCTGCACTTTCTTTTTGCCTTACAGTCTGATTTGTCATAACTTTTCCGTTTTGTGGCAAGCTTTTCTTTGGCTGTCACTTCTTCACCCTGACCTGTCTTACTTGGCTCAGCAGAACTAAAATATTGTGGTGAGCTCAGACAACGAGGAGACGGAGGTATCGTTTGGTCTTGCTTCCCGTGAGCTAGCCAGGGAGCACAGCCGTTTATTGACATCTGCAGAAGAACACTGCCGCTAGCTAACTGCTCAGCGCGGCAACAGCACAGCAACAACAACACACAGGGCGCCCTCTGACCCCGGAAGAACACACCGTCGCAGCGAGAGGGCGTCACCCGTCACTATGGCAACATAAACAAAACATAACTGCACAAACAGAACCCCGAACAGCCCTGACCCGCTACATAGCCCCCACCTAAGGGGTCAGTCGTCCCCGACGACCCCATTACCCCACACAAAGTCCTGCAAATGTCCAGGTGCCTTCTTTTGGCACACCGGCCGGTCACGACCGGCGGGGGAAAAGTCACTCGGGTCAGAACATGGGGTGCCACCATCATCCCACTTCTGACACCAATGTGGCGAGCTCAGACAACGAGGAGACGGAGGTATCGTTTGGTCTTGCTTCCCGTGAGCTAGCCAGGGATCACAGCCGTTTATTGACATCTGCAGAAGAACACTGCCGCTAGCTAACTGCTCAGTGCGGCAACAGCACAGCAACAACAACAACAACACACAGGGCGCCCTCTGACCCCGGAAGGACACACCGTTGCAGCGAGAGGGCGTCACCCGTCACTATGGCAACATAAACAAAACATAACTGTACAAACAGAACCCCGAACAGCCCTGACCCGCTACAATATGTATCCTGCTGCTTTTACACACGCACTCACATAACGCTCAGCGATTCTCTGCGCGATCAACCTCTCACATGTTTAAGCTTGCTGCGGGAGATTTCACTTGTCATGTTTGCATAGTAAGCTAACAATTGATAAAACTATGTCAGAGGAATTGGTGCGCAAATTATCATCACTCACCAATCAGTGCTGTCGCTCTCTATACACAGTTCGCAGGATTGCAAAGTGAAAGCAAAAAACAAGCGCAAATTCAAACGCGATTTCAATATGTCACATATTGACAGTGGCTCACCAATGCCAATGACATAATTACCCAGCTACATTTCCGAAAGAATGCAAAACCATTGACATATATTTTTCCTTCCTACGATAGCCTGACGGGCAGGGCAGAGATAGATTTTGGTAGCCCGACTGGAAAAATCGGGATGTGGCGATTTTGCGAACCCTGTATCTGATTGAGGAATCACTCATCTTTGGAAAAGAGTTTATTACAGAGAAATGGCTCTTTCCAAAATAAAAGCTATACTATACGCTTCTTCTGGGCTATATTCTCAGCAGCATATTAAACATATCAGGTCCCCATAAGAAGAATCATGTGCTAACGGCTGTCTAAATGACTCGGGTAAAGTTTGTAGCATGCGTGCTTGTTGTTTTTGTCTGCTTCCACTTGTCTTTGCACTAGGATGATGTCGGTGTAAATGTGCAGTCATATTTGTTGTGTTCCCACTAGTGCTGTCAGCGTAAATCTGGTTGAAATGACGTTAACGCCACAACACGGCAAATCTCCGTTAACGAGCTACCGCGGATCGCCCATGCATGGGGCTGGACGGCCAACACCTTAACAAGCTAACACCTTAACAAGCTAACTGCGCTAACACACTAGCTCCCACCCATGTAATTGAGCATTGCGTGGCACATCCAACATACTGTTTTACTTTAGTCCATGACGCGCTTACCTTCAGGGTCATACCTCACATGAAAACCAAAATAGTTCCAAACGCCAAATCTGAATGAGGGTGGGGGAGGTTCAATTTGCCATGTTGCAAGGAGAGCTTAACTTCTGTCTCGCTAGCTTGCCCTGCGCTCAGTGAATCTGCTTTCGACTACTCCGCCTAGGCTGCACTGTGGAGCGCAGATCCACTGAGCGCTCAACACAGACAGCATCGTCAGAAGGAAAGTTGATAAAATAAATATAAAATTTATTTTGTATTGTTCGATACATATGGGTACCGAACCGAAAGCACTGTATCGAACGGTTCAATATCGATACCAGTATTGTTGCACCCCTACAGAGTACATACACGGTGTAAAATACAAATTACTATCGTATCATCATGTTTTTACAACACCATAACTTTTACCTCCACTCATCAAAGTTAAATACCTCCACCTTTGGAAATTTAATTGTAAACTAAATATGAAGTAGTAACTTAGTAAACAGAGACATTCATTGAAATTCACCATTTTCCTCTTTCTATCTTATTAGTCGCCTAATAACCTCTTTTTTTGAGGTCATTTATGTTTGGATACAGCGTCAACTCCACACTTAAACTGTTTCACAGGCTCTGTCCACACACAGAAACACAAATCTTTTCCTGGCTGTATACACATTGAATGCAGTGTACCTTTTATAGTTGTTGCCTCAGACTTTTGGAAAACACTTCAAATAAGATGAAACCTTATTTAAAAACTTGTTGCTGTTGTTGTTGTTTTTAATAATAATAACTTTAATAAATCTCATCTTATATGTATAATAGCTCAATCAATGTTCATACACTCCTTCTAACCAGAAGTCTGATTTGAGGAGTGAGCGTAAACTAAAGTGACCTACTCTGCCTCAACATTTCCTCCTTTTCATCCACAGGCCTGAAGGAGAGAGATTTATACTCTGTGTTGAACACATGCAATGATTTGTCTTTACGGGATGGACAAGTCACATGGCAGGAAGTGCTGCAGTTGTCCAGAGAGCCCAAAGGACGCATTCCTATGGCAACCTTCACCCGCATAGTGCAGAGTTTACAAAGGTATAAGCCCAGAGCATATAAGCATATTATTTAAGTTTTATGACATATTACGTTGTGTTCATGGAAAAAGAGGCAGTGGTCTGTGTGGTTTCTTGAGATTCCTTTAATAATTCATAATACTGTATTGTTATTATGTAATTATTTGCATTCTCTTTCTTTACAACTCAGATATTAATAAGAATAAACAATATCCTTTATTTTCCCTTTTCTTCCCTTTAAGTTTTTGTCTCAGGTTTCGATCAGAGTGTGTTTAGAGTTTTAAGCCATATTACAAAGTTTTAAATAAGCATTACACTTGAATCTTTTCCTGCAGTCTGATTGGTCCATCTCATTGCCACAATACTGACGACCTGCTGGCTTTAACCAATCCGGAGGTGAAGCAAGCCTTTGAGGACTTTTTTCTCCCCACAGAAAGTGACAAAACCAGAGCTCACCTCACACTGGCAGGTAAAGTACTCATAATTAGCTTTTAGTACACTGAGTGTAAACCGCTGTAAATGTATTGGTGAGTTTTTTGGGGTTTTTTCCCACAGCTCATCTGTGGACACAAGCTGACCCTCGGGGCCAAAATACCTTCCTTCATTGTGAAGCCAACTCTATCACGCACCTGCCTTCTAGCCTGGTTAGGAATCTTCCATCATTAATTCATGCTGCGCAACATGAATATTAATAAAATTCAGCAAAAAAACCAATACAGTAATTTATTATAATTACCGCAGATAAAGCACAATATATTGTATTGTATAAGTCCTAATCTTGTGGGAATCATAGCTACAGTTGATATTTCTTGAAGATTTTAACTTCTCACTGCTTTTGTTTGGCTTTGTTTAGATTCAAAGTGGACAACTGGGGGAACTTTCTTTCCTGCTTTCCAGCTATTATTTCCTTTACGCTAATGTGCGCCACGGCTTCCTGCACCACCTCCTGGAGACATACAGCTGGTATGGTGAGTAACTTTCTGAAGCCTGTTAGGTGGGTTTCCTTTTAAACTTTTACATCTCTTCTGTGTGCAGCTGTGTATATTTTAAAATGTGTTTTTTTGAGATTACACTCCTCAAAAATTCCTGATATTTATATCCTGTAATTTCTGCAGATAAGAACCAAGAGTCTGCACCATCATGTAAGTGCTTAAAAGTACTTTACCCACAAATCCTTGCCAGGTGTTTGTTTTATTCATTCCAGTTTCTTTTTGTCCTCTCAGCTTCCATCCAGGACGATTTAAAGGATTGCCGTAATTTCTTGCGGCGTCACGCCTCCACACTCTCCTCCTGGCCAGCTCTTTTCATTCAGCAGGCCCTCAATGAACCTCAAGAGACCTCTGCTCACACCTGGGGAAAAGGCATGGTGGGCAAAGGAGGAGTGCGGGTAATTGAGTGTCTGAACATTGATGGGAACAGTGATGGTGAAGAAAAAAGGTAAGGGGTTCTCCTTCAAGGTGATTTTTTTTTTTTTTATTGTCAGTAGAAGAGTTCTTGATGTCTCTTACTGTAATAAAAGTGGTCATGCAGCACTTTAAAAATATATTAAGACAAAGGTTTTAGCACCAACATGAACTTAAAAGTATAACAATAAGTTTCACCCGGAGAAGTCATACTTTAAAGCAGGGATGGGGAACTCCAGGCCTTGAGGGCCAGTGTCGTGCAGGATTTAGATCTCACCCTGGGTCAACACACCTGAATCAAATCATTAGTTCATTACCAGGCCTCTGAAGAACTTCAAGACATGTTGAGGAGGTAATTTAGCCATTTAAATCAGCTGTGTTGGATACAGGACACATCTAAAACCTGTAGGACACCGGCCCTTGAGGCCTGAAGTTCCCCTTCCCCTGCTTTAAAGGGATGTGCTATTTTCAGATATATTTTATACAGAAAATGAAGATAAGGTTCATAATTCTGTGTTAACTGGGGTCTAATCCTCTAAAAAGAACGGAAAGTCCATTGTGTTGTACCGCCATGTTTCTGCAGTAGCTTTGCAGAACTTGATGGTATCTCCTGACCACTAGAGGTCACCAACTGAAGTTTTTTGTTTTTTTTTTTCCTGAAGGCTTTTTGCCTGTTGTCCAAGAGTACATATTTTTGGGGCTAAAAATAAAATAATCTTTCTGCATCTTTTCTGCAATGTATACTGTAAATTGTATATGCTTATATTATAGGAAATGGTAAATGTACTTGTGGGATCAGTAATACCAGCAGAAGTACAAAACAAATAAGATATATGTGTATGTTGGATAATATAGTCCATATTGTTTTATTGTGTTGATATTCTTGTGCGTTTGAACTCCTGAACTCAGCGAGCTGCTGTCAACCTTCCCCTCGGAGCCCACCTCTCTGGTTGTGAGCCAGGATGACCAGATGATGGTGGTTGGTACTGGCGAGGGAACTCTACATTTCATCCACACGCAGACTGGACAGGTACAAATGTGTTTGTTTTAAACACATTTTATAACGTTGTGGATCAACTCAGCAGCTTGTATTCATGCTTTGAATTTGTGAGATCAGTAGCAGACTGGATTCATTGACCATGTTTGTGTGTAGTTAATTTCCAGTTGGTATTTATTGTCATTAATGTGAACTTTATGCGTTTGCTGTTTTTATTTCTAGCTGAGACATTTTCTACCCTGATTAAACAAAAATAAATTCATACATAAATAATGTGCTGTCACACTTGCTGAGAATAAGAAGCCTTTAAAATGTCTAATATGCACTTTCTCCTGGCTGTGAGCAGGAGGTGAAGTCTCTGATCAGCAGCTGTGACGGCATCTCGAGCTGTGTCTTCCTGAAGGACTTACGACTTGCTACCACCTCCTTTGATGGGCGAATAGAAGTGTGGGACATTGAAAATGGATGCAGGTGTGAGAAGGGTTAAAAGATTGGTTTAGATTTAATTTTTTACAAATATAGCACCGAATCTTTAAAGTCATTTTACTTGTGTTTCTGTAGGACTGACGTTATTGATGGCCACACTAATATGATAACAGGAAGTGATGTCACTGCAGACAAGAAGCACCTCGCCACGGTTTCCCTCGACTGCATGATTAAAGTAACACTAAAAAGATGTTTGTGTTTTTCTGCCTCGACTTCTGTCTTGATTCAGTATCATGTGAAATAGGACCTCAGGAATGCCAGCGCATGTGGATCAAAAACAAACAGTGTTATGTAATTTAGTTTTGTAGAGTGTTCATTGAACGAAATAATCTTCAATATCAGCTAGATTGTAATTAAGGTTCACAGAAAGGTAGAATATGTCCACTATTTTTCCAGCGTCTGTGTATAATAATGTTCAACACTTATGATTATGAGTTTAGCCAAAGTTGAGCAGCCCTTATGTAGCTACAGTTGCATAAAAAAGTAACTTTGCTTTCTTTTTTTCATAATCATTGGAAGTTGAAATTGTTCTCTAGCTCTAGTCTGTCTCCCTGAGGGTGAAAGTGATGATTAAGTGATGATGTGTTGTTAGTCATTTGTGCAGCTGCTTTGTTATGGTTTACAGCCTGACGCTGCACTGCCAGGTTTGACATCGTTCCTCGACTGTATTAATCAAACCTGTTTCTTCTCTTCAGGTGTGGTCTTCTGATAAAGGTACTGAAGTGTCCTCCGTGCTCAGCAGAAGCCCTATGAACTGTGTGACCTTTGACCCTAAGGGTCACCTTCTGGCTGCTGGCTGCTGGAATGGAAATGTGATCATGTGGAACTGGCTCAAGAATAAAAAACTAACAGTGAGCTCAATGCTGTGAATGTTGCAATGTTATTTCATTTTCACCATGAATGTATGTTAAAAATACATAATCAGTTCTACTAAAGATCTACAGGAGAAAAAAAATTGGACCATAAATATAACTGAAGTATGGAATATCGGAACCAATGAAAACATGTGTCTACAAAAGGGGGTGTGGTCTATTGAAACTGAGATATTTATTTTTAATTTCAGTTCTTTAGCAGAATAGGGCTTTTTTGAAAGTATTATTATTATTATTATTATTATTATTATTAGAGAACAGCTGAAAGAAGAACTACTTCAGATAATGCACTCACTGTTTTTCTCTCTCTCCATCAGTCCCTGTGCGGCCACACACGATCAGTGCGCAGCCTCTCTTTTTCTCCCTACTCCTCCATGCTCTGCTCTGGCTCTGTGTCTGGGGAGGTGAGGGTGTGGTCAGTGCCCACCTCCACCTGTGTGGGATGTTTCCAGGCTCACTGTGAAGCCACAGAGTCCCTCACCTTCCTGGAGGAAGGATCCATGCTTCTGAGCGCTGGCTCTGATCACATGGTGAGACATCAGTCAGCACATAATAAAGCTTCTGCTTTTCCCTTCAAATGTTGCTTATTTTAATAACCATTTGGTTTTGTATAAAATAACTTTTGGTTTAAAACGTCTTGATGCATTCTCAATCATCCAGGTAAGTAAATCTCCGAACGTTGATTCTGTTCATCTGGATGTAGAGTTTTCAGAAAACTCTACGTCCAGATGAACAGAATCAACGTTCGGAGATAGCCTTTTGTTGTTTTCTGATTTATCTGAGATGACTGATATGACACTGCTGTTTATTTTCTCAAAAACGACCTCAAAAAGCACCACCTCTGAAGCAGTCATAGTGCAGTTATCAGGAGAAAGTCAGTGCAGGAACAGGCACCAGTATCTTCTCACAAACAAAGATTTCAGTGATTATAAAGCTAATCATCACCACCTCCCATTTCTGTTCAAACAGCTCAACCTCTGGTCTGGAGGACTTGGACGTTCTGTCACTGAATTAAAATGTGATGATGTAAGTTCTAATATTTTGCTGGACCCCTTTTAACTTTAATGATGCTGCACATTTACAAGGATCTTGTACTGATGATGTTAAGTGTTAAGGTGGGGCTCTATTGATGGAAAAACCTGTTCATTCATATATTCATGAATTTCAGCATCTTCATGTTCATGTTTTTTTTTTTTTTCTTCTTCTTCTTCGTCAGTGGATGCAGGAACCACCTCTGAAAAAGCTAAAGGCTGTAACGTCTCAGCCTGCTGCTCTGTGTGTGGCTGTGAATGGAGACTATGTTGCTGTGGGATACCACGCTGATGGCATCATACTTTTCAGCCTCAGATCAGGTGTGTTGTGAGCTACGAATGTTTCAAAAATGTTTACCAGATGGAATCACTACAAGAAAGTGTGTGTGTGTGTGTGTGTGTGTGTGTGTATGAAGTGGGGCCAGTGGCTCAAAAAAGACATCTCTGGCATTAAAATTCAAAGCATCTCCTCTAGGTTTTTTCCTTTCTTGCTCTTTTTAAGTGTGTGCACTATAAAAGAAACAAACTGTACCAAAATTAATTTTTCAGGTGAGAAGATTTGGGCCTCCGTGGACCTGGACGTGTCTGTACCGTGCATGCTGTGGGTCATTTTAGAAGCAGAGCAGACCGACACCGATCTGCTGGTGTCTGGAGGAAGTGACAAATTTCTGCGGGTGTGGAAGAGAAAACAAGAAGAGGAGGGAATGACGGAAGTCCTGGAAATGGTGGGAGTGTTTGGTGTGCAATCGGGCACCATCCAGGCACTCGCACAAAACTCCACGTACCTGGCGACAGCTTCAGGTAGGTGTGATTGGTGGTAGTGATTATGCTTTCTTCTCAGGGTATTATCAAAAGTTTCTCAAGTTCCAGTCAGTTTGACTTATGTCTAAAAATGTTTTACAATGTTGCTCTTTGAATTAGATGACTTCACCATTGGGCTGTGGTTATTGTCTGATCTGACCTGTGACCCTCCGATCCAGCCAAATTCAATACTGAGGGGCCACAGTGGCGGAGTCACGTGTCTGGCTTTCAGTCCAGATGGTGCACAGCTGCTGTCTGGTGGAAAAGATCAGGTACCTGTAACTCTTCCCCCCCTTATGAACCTTATGAGAGTACCTCAATAAAAGGTTACAACTGTGAAATCAGTATGAGAGGGGGAGAACGTTGTCTCATTTGAGAGGGTGAAATCATGAATTCTGGGTTATTCTTACTTAAAAAAATAAAATAATAATAATATTAATAATGATATCATGTAGTTGCAGTGCTTCATAGATTCAGATTAGGGATACTGCCTACTGAACATGTAAGATTTTTTGGTACACTTAAATTACCTTATAAGGTAACTAAAACTCCATCCATCCATCCATCTTCTTCCGCTTTATCCGGGGCCGGGGATAAAGAGCTGGTCCAGTGTTTCGCGACCAGGACAAAAACTGCATTGTTCCTCCTGTATCTGAGGTTCGACTAGTGGACAAACTCTCCTTTCCAGCACCCTGGCATAGACTTTCCCAGGGAGGCTGAGGAGTCTGATCCCCCTGTAGTTGGAACACACCCTCCGGTCCCCCTTCTTAAAGATGGGGACCACCACCCCGTTCTGCCAGTCCAGAGGTACTGCCCCTGATCTCCACGCAACATTGTAGAGGCTTGTCAGCCAGGACAGCCCTACAATGTCCAGAGCCTTCAGGAACTCGGGGCGGACCTAATCCACACCAGGGGCTCTGCCACCAAGGAGTTGTTTAACTGCCTAAGTGACCTCTCCCCTGGAAATTGGCGGGTCATCCCCAGACTCTGCTTCCTCCTCGTAAGACATGTCAGTGGGATTAAGGAGGTCCTCGACGTATTCCTTCCACCGCCCGACAATTTTCTCAGTCGAAGTGAGCAGCGCTCCACCAGCACTATACACAGTGCAGGTAGAGCACCACTTTCGCCTCCTGAGTTGCCTGACTGTTTGACAGAATCTCTTCGAGGCAGTCCGAAAGTCTTTTTCCATGGCCTCTCCGAACTCCTCCCCCACCCGAGTTTTTGCTTCAGCCACTGCCCGAGCCGCATTCCGCTTGGCCTGTCGGTACCTGTCAGCTGCCTCCAAAGTCCCACAGGCTAGCCAAGCCCGATAGGACTCCTTCTTCAGCCTGGTGTCCACCATTTGGTTCGGGGGTTACCACCACGGCAGGCACCAACCACTTTGCGGCCGCAGCTCAATGCAGCGGCTTCGGCAATGGAGATGCTGAACATGGTCCATTCGGACTCAATGTCCCCACTCTCCCTCGGAATGCTGTTGAAGCTCTGCCAGAGGTGTGTGTTGAAGATCTCACGGACTGGGGCCTCCGTGAATCGCTACCTTATCGTGGTGGAGGGGTTCCCATGGGCTATGTTGTCCGGGGGCTTTTGCCCCCGATAGGGTCTCCCATGGCAAATTGGTCCTGGGTGAGGGACCAGACAAAGAGCGATTCAGAAGACCCTTATGAGGAGAACATTGAAGGAACAGTTTAGCCTGACGGGATAGGGTTATCGGGCCCCGCCCTGGAGACAGGCCTGGGGAGGGTGCCCGAGGGCGAGTGTGCCCGAGGGCGAGCGTGTGGTGGCCAGGCCTTAGTCCATGGGGCCCGGCCGGGCACAGCCCGAAAAGGGGACATGGGCCCATCCTCCCGCAGGCCCACCACCCGCAGGTGGTGCCGTAGGGGTTGGGTGCATTGTGTGCTGGGTAACAGCCAGGAGCGGAGGCCCTGGCGGACTGATCCCCGGCTACCAAGACTGGCAATTGGGAACTAAAACTCATGTAGTGTAATTAAAAGTGTAGTGTTTCAGTGTGGAATGCAGAAAAATAAAGCACATAAAACATAAACACTAACAGTAGCTGATTAAATGCACTTGTTATATTCTACCTCTGGAGAGAGCTACATTGGTTTTCTCTTCATCTGTTATCATAAACATTTGATTGTTTCAGGCTCTGATGGTGTGGGATGTGACTGCTCCTGCTGTTCGTTCTAAGACTCTGCCTCATGCTCACCGAGACTGGGTCACAGGCTGCGTTTGGACTCCAGATTGTGTGGTTGGTCTTCTTTTTCTTTTTTTCTTTTCATATTTTGTTTGTGTCATAAAGCAGTGGTTCTGAAAGTGGGATCTGTGGTCCACAGCCAAGAGATCAAATTAATTATATATACAAAGCTGTGATGTTATATTAAAATGGGGATGGAGGCATGTCGAGACCAACCAAACACGCGTCCTTTGTCCTTTACTACAATCACAGTTATTGTAGGACAGTGGAAAGAAAAATACAAATAGTGGCCTTTGCCTGATCCTTGTCGGGGTTATGAGTGGTGCTTTGAAAATTTTCTCCCCTGTTTAGTGTCATTGGTGCTAAAATGTCTCACACCTGACTCCATATTGCACTGTTACCTCACAGTACAACAAGATCAAATTCAACAGGGCAACTAAGGAAAAGCAACAGGTGGCATCACAAGATTTCATGTAAAAATTCTTTAGTCGTATGTACTGTATTCATGATAGTTAAACTGTTTATGGTCAAGTCTTTCAATTTAAAAATAAAAAATAAAGAAACTTAGTCAAGAATTGCTGTACAGCTATATTGTAGAAAGGTTTTGTGGAAAAATTTGGCTCATTTAGTTAATAAACAGTGTATCGAAGAGGGTTGCTGTACATGTTTGGGTTGTTTTTGTTGTTGTTGTTTTTTGGGTGGGTGGGGTCTATGTGTTTGTTTGTTTGTTTGTTTTTAAACTAATTTTCTGTTTTTCCTTTTTTTTTTTTTTTGGAGCCTAAAGTGTCCACATTTGGCTAAGAAGATGGAGTGTTAATTTATCAGCTAAGGCTAGCAAGCTTGGAAGCAATGCACAGACACGCATATCTGATAATTACATCTAAGTAACATACAAGTGCTTTCAAAAATGTGTTTTTTGTTTTTGTTCCAGTTAAGCTCTTCAAATGACGGCAGACTTTGTTCGTGGGACCTTCAGGCTGGGCAGTGTCTGAGGGAAATCTCCTGGACAAGTCCACTTACCTCTGTCTGCTGTCTGGTGAGTCACTTATGCAGCTTTAAGTAAATAAGCTCTCTATATTGTGTACAATGTAAAGAACTGTTTAACTATAGCATGAAATTGTCTTTTTCTTTGGTTTGATAAATTTTTTTCTTTGTTGACCTGCTCTGTCGTGCTTTCTGTGGGCAGGGACAATATGTGATAGCCAGCTGTGCAGAGGGGGCACTGCATGTCTGGAAGTGGGAAACAAACACTGAAATCTGCCATATTTCTGCTCACATGAGACGCATACACCACTGCTCTCTCCTCCCAAATACAGGTACCTGAGAAAACATGCTGGGAAGTGATTACACACATAGTCTCCTCCTCTTTCCATCATTCAGTACGCTGTATTGAGTTAATACTGCATATTCTGAAATTAATATTTGATATTTCTAAGCCCACTCTTTGTTTTTAAGACAAAGGGAAGGAAGTGAAGTCAGAAGAAATGTCCGTTTTCACAGCGTCTGATGATGGCACAGTGAAATTTTGGAAACCCTTACAGGTCTCTCAAACAAATAAAAAAAAATCCTCTGAATTTTTAAAGTGCCCTGCTGCTTCTTCAGATGTATTTTCTCACTGACTAGATATGTCGGTTTATTTCCAGGTGGAGCACTTTAGCACCTTTCGCGGTCACAGCGGTGCGATTCATGGAGTCGTTTGCAAGGAAAGGGTCCCACAATTCTTCACTGTTTCTGAAGACCGCTCGCTGCGATGCTGGACATGGGCAAGAGGTAAAAAAAAAAATTGGTTTAAATTGAGACTTTTATTTTTTTACCATTTATATAAATGATACAAATCATAATTATCAACTCACAAGTGTCTACAAATCTGCTGGGAAGGCACCTAAAGAAAGCTCAGCAAAAACCCGTAGTGATCCCGTATGTGTCAGGAGTATTGGAACAGTTAAACACAATGTCTCTGTGGCTTTTAAACCCCAACTCTCTGTGAATGGTACTCATGGCTATTGATCAGTGGTCTTTGATCAGTGGTTGTTGACCAATCGTCATGACAATTTGCATGATCAAGGAACCAATCTCCCAACCCATTGTTCCTTCAGTGGTGCTAGTTTCAGTCACTGTGCAAATGTACTGTGTATAAGATTTGGGAAACCTGCAGTCAGCTGAGACTGAAGAAGTCACTTGGATGAGTGACGAAACGTTTCTCTCACTGAAAACGCTACGTCCAGATGAATAAAATCAACTTTTAGGGAGCTACAAATCTCTCATTTTTCTTATTTTAGTACCAGCTGTTTGGCTTCAGCTTATGTTCCATAAATTGGCACAGTAAGCCAGTAGAAACATCTCAAATTTGAAAATGGATTTAACTCTCGTTATTTTATTTTTTTACTGTATTAAAAAGTCAATATTTATCATCTGCAATTAGGTAATGAACATTTGAAAATTGGTTAACGACGCATTATTATGTGGCCTTTTGCAGCTGTAAGTGCTTATGAGTAATGATGTTTAAAATGCTCCCCTTTTGTGCACTGATAAGGAGGACGTTATATAGAGAGATGCAAAAAGAGAGGTATTATGTTAAATATTAATGTCTTTAATTATTTTTCCATGTTCCCATTAAATTTCTCACCAATATTGTGCAAAATTAGCTACTTAAAATGTCTTTAAAACTCCTTATAATTTTCATTTCCTTTCAAGAAAAACCCTTTTTATGTTTATGCACGTCTTCTTGTGTTAGAGCCCAGACTTCATTTCAGGAAATCTTGAACCAATTAGCTGCGATGTCCATCTCAGTCATTGTGTTCAAAATGGTGTGCCCACAATCCAGCACACAAATCTATGTACTTGTAAACTTTAAATGCAGTCATTATGAGAGTGCATCATTTTGGTTTCAGATGCAATTGTCAATGTCAACAAATCAATGTGTCTTTATGACTACAATATTCTTTTTTTATATTTAACAAAAAGCCTCAAAAAAACTTATTGTACCTTTTAAAACATAAATGAATGATGGTGAAAAAGATTGGGAGATATGAGTATCAATTAGAATTTCTTCAGTGTTGAATTAATCAAAGAAGATTTGTTTTAAATCTAAAAATAAAATAAGTACTACTGAACACGTGCTGGGAGCTAAACTGGTGCCCTATGTAGCCTTATCTTTAAAGTAATTACAGTGTTATTAAGGGTCCTTATACACATTTTGTTATGAAAACTGTGTTTCTTCTTTTTTCCACAGCAAGTCCTCCAAACCTCAAAGGCTCGGTCACAGCTCTGTGCTTCTGTCAAAATGATGACCTGCTCCTCGCTGGGTATGAATCTGGTTTGCTCGAGTTGTGGCAAAACAACTCAGTGGTTGGCCACAAGCAGGTGAAGAAGTGTACAAAGAAAAATAGTTTTTTTTAAACTCTTTTTAAATCTGTTTTTTTTTTTTGTTTGTTTGTTTTTTGACCATGCCATCCATCTTTGTGTGTGTGTGTGTGTGTGTGTGTGTGTGTGTGTGTGTGTGTGTGTGTGTGTGTGTGTGTGTGTGTGTGTGTGTGTGTGTCAGTCAGGTATTTGATGACCCCATTACAGCGGTCTGCTCCATGCCTGATAGTCAGATCGCTGTGGCGAGTGTGAAACTTATTGGTGTTTGGAAGCTGGTGTGGAATAAAAAACATGACACAGCAAGGTAAACACCAACAGCTAATACATAAGATGCCCAAGCACTCTCATCTGCATTAGTCCTATAAAGTTAAAGACAATAACCAATTTTGCCTAGTTTGCTTAATAAAAAAACAATCATATGACTGTCTAAGCGCTGTGGTAAACTGGCACGTGAAAGCTGTTTTGTGTTGATTAAGATTGTGAAGTTTAACTGATTCTGAGCTTCAGTGCATCAGCAGTGGAGGGAGACATCACATGAGGTATGAGTTTCAGTCTTCACACTAACTAATTCTTTAATTTTTGTCTCTTGCTTCCAGCTTGGTGAAGGTAACCACCTACACAGTCAGTGAACCAGTGGTGCGCCTCTTCTACTGCACTGCTTTATTTGGGGTGAACAAAACTGGAGAAGTATTTGATGTGGCACCCAAGAACAATGAGGGCAGCTGGCACAATAAAGTCAACAAGTAATGTATTTTTCATGCTTTTTTTTTATTTTTTAAATCAGCCATTCAGCATAATAATCCTCTCATACTGGACTACATTCTAAAACAAGCTGTTTTAGCTTCTTTCCTCAAACTATAGCAGACCTTGGATCAAAATGCTTATTTGATATTTGCATGACCAAAATCCAGTTCAACAGCTCTTTGATGGATTCCTTGTTGCTTGTTTTTGGTAACTCTAAATGTGGGTTGTCTCTTGTTATCAGTTGGCACTATGAAGTTGAATTTCACTGCGTGATCCACAATGATAAGAAAAGCGTGTGGCTGGTGGGTGAATCAAAGGGAGAGATTTACATCGGCTTCCTTGTGAGTATACAAACCAGCATTACTCCACATTAAGCGTTAATTCACCATCAAAACCATTCTGAAGATGAAAAGAATTGGTATTTTAGGAAATAATCCCCTCCCTTGAACTGTGGACACTCATCATCTCTTGTGAACAGATTTAGTACATGTCTATAGGCAGAGATGGGCAGTAACGCGTTACTGTAATCCGATTACTTTTTTAAAGTACTGAGTAATGTAAGGGATTACTATTGCAAAAAAATGTAATTAGATTACTGTTACTTTCCCGTAGGCACACTGTGTTACTAAACCCTGATTTTTGTTTGTGAGAGTGTCTCATGACAACGACGTAAGCGCGTGCAACACCCGTGGCAGCAACAGACGTGTGTATATCAACAATGGAGAGAGTACGACCATGCAGCGTTTAAAGCATGGAAGTACTGACATTGGTAAATGGCCTGTATTTGTATAGCGCTTTACTAGTCCCTAAGGACCCCAAAGCGCTTTACACATCCAGTCATCCACCCATTCATGCACACATTCACACACTTGTCATTAGGGCTGCTCAATTAATCGAATTTTAATCACGATTACGATCTGGGCTTTCAACGATCATTAAAAATGACTGAGCCGATTATTAGCCCCTCCCTCATTTATCCGCGACACCTTAAAGGCCGGTCCGTGAAAATATTGTCGGGCATAAACTGGTCCGTGGCGCAAAAAAGGTTGGAGACCGCTGATTAAGAGGACCCGAGGGAAGCTCGGAAAGCTAAGCAGAAGTTATTTGGAGAGGAGAGTGACTGCCGTTGGTTGAAAAGAGTTAAAAAAAAAAAAAAAAACTTCAGTGGTGTTGCACACTATTTTATATTATTTTTTTAAAGTCATTGTTAACCCTTTAAAGCCGGTCAGAGCAGCACGCTCCGTTTTGCGTAACTATTTTTAAATCCCTGTAGAACCTGAACCATGTAAGCTAGCGCAATAATTTGTTTTGCATATGAAACCGGAGGAGTTGTACTTACATCTGATGCCATCAGCTTGTCCTCGGTCACGGTTTCGTTCCACATATAGCTTTGCAAAAACTGCATAAAAAGCGCTTGCAGGAACAAAAACATAATATTCCAGAAACACGCTTTGCCGTTCCTATCAGCTGTTCGTAACACTTCCCACAGTGAAATGATGCACATGCTGTTTTCTTTGCAAATTTGCATCATAGGATTGTTTTTTGTTTTTCCTGCAGTATATAAAAATTGCTGTATCTCCAAAATAAAACTATGAAGACACTCAAAATAAATTTCCTGTGGTGGGAAACTATTTTTTGCAACTTTATTGTATTTAAAGTTTTGAGGGATAAACCTCTTAAACTTCTCCAAGTAGAAATATATGTAAACAAAACAAAAGCGATTTTCAATTTTTTTTGTAGTTTATTGCACTTTTTTGCAATTTATGTAATTACTATGCACTTAATGCATACATATTATTAAAATATGGGCTATAACAGTTGTATTGATGTATAGCAACTTGAAATGCTCCCACAAATGGCACTACAGCATGTAAAAAAAAATAAATAAAAATAATATAAGCTCTGGTGGACTTGGTTCTATAGTAGGTCTTAAAGGGTTAAATAAATATCGTCAAATAATCGTGATCTCAATTTCAGTGAAAATAATCGTGATTATCATTTTTGCCATAATCGAGCAGCCCTACTTGTCATGGCAAGCTACATGTAGCCACAGCCACCCTGGGGCGCACTGACAGAGGCATTACTTTGAGTTTGATTCCATAAAAAGTGACAAAAACATTAGCATCCATTGTGCACTCTTCGTGGGAAGAAAACTTCTTTCTACAGCAAAAATTTTAACTTCAAATCTGAGCAACCACCTAGCACACTGCCACAGGAATGTGAAAATCACAGAGAAAACCCCGGATCCCCCCACTGACATGACCGTTGAGGCACCGGTGATAACACTGAGTAATAAGACACCGATGAAAAGACAGCTGACAATCATATCCTCTTAATTTTCAGTTTCCCATGAGTCGGGAAACATCCCTTGAAAGAGCTTTCAGTGAACTGAACATGAAATGTGACGAGGAGGAGGGGAAGAAGAAGAGGACCCTGATAACAGCTGTGATAATGGATAACGGTAAACATCAGACCTGGAAGTAAAAGATGTTTACTTCAGTTGATTTTTCATGCTAATTTGGTCTCAGAAAAATAGTCAAGATATTCACTTTTCTGCAGCATATGACTAAAACATTGTATTCCTATGCATCACTGCCTAGATTTTGCACCCTTGCTTTAAAATAATGGTCAAGATGATGCAGGGTATTCAAATATTGTAAATAAGAAGACTTAAGTAGAATTCCACCACACTGTTTTGCTTCCTGTTGGTTAAATTCACAAGGTAACTAAGCAAATAAGGTAACTAGGCAACACCTCTGCTCTCCCATACCATATATACACATATAGAAAATGTCCCAATGATCCCAACAGCCAATCAGAGGACTACTGAGGTTAATCTGATTAATGAGTATCTTGGACACGTGCATTAGGAGTCAGACATCATTAGAAAATCCATATAACTTCCAAACTCTGAAAAGTTCAGAGCACAAAACGAAACTTGTTTACACATGAAAACATTGCAATATCAAGCATGTTCTATGTGTATATGGAGATTCTGTCACACCTGAAATGTTTGTCTGTTTTAGATTTTGTGGTGTGTGGAGATGCGGAGGGCAACATGTGGTTCAATCGCCCACCAGAGCTGTCCTCATGGAGCAAAAGAAAGCCTGTAAGAGTTCAAGAGTGAGAGAAGAGAGTGACTGACATGAACATGTAAAACTGAACATTTCAAGCAGTATGAAACCTGAGTTTTTGGCTCACATTGATTATTTGGGCAAATGGTGACCATACACTTAATATCAAGCTTCACTATTGTAAAAACGTTTTCTTACTTTCTTCCTGTCTGACAGAGAAAAAAAAAAAGAAAAAAGCTTAATAAGTTCCCAGTAACGTCTGAGGTCTTTTAACAAAGCAGAAAGAGAGAAAACTGCCAAAAAAAAAGCTGAAAATTCTCATATTTCAGCAGGTAAAATTACAAATCTGGCAATTTTTCCTCTGAATTTTTAAAATTTATTTATAGACAAATCAAATTTGGTCATCTTGATTTAAATGTACAGAGAAAAGAAAGCAGACAGCAGACATGATATACAACTTTCCTCCTTGTAATTGTGATGCTTTATCTGCAGGCTCACAGTGACAGGATCAGTGTGCTGAGACTCACTGACAGCACCATCATCTCTGCCTCCTATGACCGGACAGTGAAGCTGTGGGACAGAGACACCAAGAATCAGGTACTCTACAAACTCCACAAAACAATCTGGTCATAGATTATGTTTGTCTCCTTATCACATTCTTGCTAACTTACTGTGTTTTTGCAGCTGAAAACAGTACCCAGCAAATACATTTTACAGTTATCTCTACTAGTAAATTACAGTCTCTACTTGTGAGGTGTGTTAAATCTTTTAACTTAATTTCCTGAATAGGAATAAATTGTTTTATGCCTCAGCTTTCCCCTATAAATACAACATTTGATATTTTCCCCTATACCAATGATGCGTTTTGACATTTGATTATATATATGAATTAAGACCTGGTTTGACAACCATTAGAATAGTTTCTGGGTTTTTCCAAGAGTAGCAGCAAAGTTGTAAGATTCCTGGCTTTATATTGTAAAAATTGTGAGATTAATTGTCAAATTATTTTAACTTCTCTTAAAGCAAGGATGATTTTCTTCACCCTGTCTCCTTTTCTTTCTGCAGGTGGGCTTGTTTGTGTGTGGAGGTCCTGTTCTGATCTTGGAGGTGAATCCACAAAGACCCACTGAGCTGGTCTGCAGTGACGGAGAAAGAAAGCTCTACTTCCTCTCTTGGAGAGAGTAATTCTCTCTGCGTTACACTCTAAGCTTTAGGAATTCAGGATAGTGTTGTGACTTGTTACAAACTAAGCAAAGACCAATAGGAATGCTTTCATTTTGGTGTCGTATGTACAATAAATTCATGTGAAGAAAAAAGAAAGTGAAATGTTTACCTAGCCACATTTGACCTACCTTTAATTTAGATGGAGAAACTTGCAAACATGACAAGCAAGGTTAATAAAAAAAAAAAAGCTTCAAATGTTAGAAAGATCTCTTTAATTAAAAATTCAAGCAGAAGAGAAAAATGTGTTTGTCTTTTTTAAATTCTTCCCATTGTGTTATTTTGGGTGTATTTTATTAAATATTTTTACATATTTTTCAAGTGTTTACATGATTTCCCCTTGACAGTTCTTCAAGCGTTAGACAGCAGATATTGGTTGTTTGTTTTGATTTTAATTACTCGTTATTTCAGTTGTTTTACCTATTTAAAAAAAAAAAAAAAAAAAAAAAAAACACATTTTATTTACTCACGTTTTAATGAAAGTTCTAGCAGAGACCCCCGGATATTTTTAATTAATGTTTGTACAGTGACTTCTTTTGACCTCCTTAAAGAGTCAGTATATAGAGGGATCAAAAGTGGTGTCGGTATTAATGATTTTCAACACAGACTATTCTTTTTGAAGGGATTTTCTCTAAATGTATCTAAGTTTGGAAAAAAAAAAAAAAAAGAAAAAAAAAACAAAACGCACCGTATTTAATGAGCTATATTTTGTGTAAATTTACACAAATTCTAAAACGCCAAACATTGTTTGAAGTAGCTTTAAATGTCACATATTGATTAAGAAAAAGGTTAAAAGGTACAGTAAGCGTGCTTGCCACAGCTGATGATAGTATAATAGGTGCTTTTATTTTTAGTACACAGACAATTTTTTAAAATTATTTGAGAGACATTAACTTAAGTACTTAACCTGCTGATATCCTTCTAGTTGTATTTTTATACCCTAAGGCTGTAAAGGGGATTTCCGAACTGCTCCCGAATGCAGCAGAATCGGGTTGACCGCTCCCAGATGAGACGATCACTCACCTGGACCACGGGGTGAAGCGGACAACCTCCGCCAGTTTCAAGCGATAACCCAGATCTGGGGGAAGTATTCCCAGCCAGTTTCTTTTTCCTTCTGTTTTGTAATTTTTTTTCCTACAAAGGAGGGAGAGTCCTGAACTGGTGTCAAGCCAGCCTCCAATTCGAGACTTGCAGTCAAGCCAGCCTCCAGTTTGTTTTACGTTCCCTGTGTATTCAAAGTATTACGGGAATGGATGTGGAAACCGGATTTCAAAATAAAAGCCAACTTCGAGTGAATTAACAGATATGTTAAGAACATAATAACATATAATTTAGGCTTCTTTTTTTTTTTTACAAACTCTAATGTTAGATCTATATGACACAGCCTTGTACCCTAATTGTGCCCTGTCACTATCAAGGCCATCTTATTTTGGATTTCAAAGTAAAAGCCCTGTGAATCTTCATTTTTGAACTACTCTTTCAATGACTTAATAATGCTCTTAAAAGCAAAAGTCGTATTTCCAAATACTATTTGAACTTTATATCAACACTTTCCAACCACAGTCTTTTTACAGTGATACCATATCAATATCAAGTCAGTCTGATTTTGCCTTTCATAGTAATGGCCCTTTGAAATTGTCCATAATTGACTTAATCTTCTAACGATTCAAAATGCTCTAAAATGAAAAATTCTTGTTTCCACAGGGTAATTCCACCTTAGATCAACAGTATACAGCCCCACAGTGATACCATATCAATATCAAGTCATTCTGATTATGCCTTCCAAAATAAAAGACTTTTCAAATTGCCAAGATACGACCTACTCTTTTAAAGATTTCAAAATGCTCTAAAAGTGAAAATTGCTGTTTCCACAGGATAATTTCACTTTAGGTCAACAGTATACAACCTCACGATGTTACCATATCAATTTCAAGTAATTCTGATTTTGCCTTTCAAAATAAAAGCTTTTTCAATTTGCCCATATATGACTTACTCTTGGAGCGAATTCAAAATGCTCTAAGATGGAAAATTGCTGTTTCCACAGCATAATTCCACTTTAGATCAATAGTATCCAACCCCACAGTGATACCATATCAATATCAAATCAGTCTGATGTTGCCTTCCAAAATAAAAGACTTTTCAAATTGCCGATATACGACCTACTCTTTTAAAGAATTCAGAACGCTCTAAAAATGAAACTTGCTCTTTCCACAGGATGAATCCATGTTAGATCAAAAGTGTACATCCACACCATGGTACTACTTCAATTTCAAGTCATTCTGATTTTGCCTTCCAAAATAATGGCCTGTTGAAAATGCCAATAACTTACCTAACTTTCAGTGATTTCGGAATGCTCTAAAAAGGAAATTTTCTGTTTCCACAGAATAACAGTATACAACCCCACAGAGATACGATGTTAAGATCAAGTCACTCTGATTTTGCCTTCCAAAATAAAAGTATTTTCAAATTGCCCGTAGACGACCTACTCGTTTAACAATTTCAAAATGCTCTTAAATTGAAAGATGCTGTTTCCACAGGATAATTCCACTTTAGATCAACAGTATCCAACCCGACAGTAAAACCATGTAAATTTCATGTTGGTCTGATTTCGCCTTTCAAATTAATGGCCCGTCGAATTTGTCCATATGTGATATACTCTTTCAATTATTTCAGAATGTTTTAAAAATGAAAATTGCTGTTTCAACACATATTGGGTTTTCATTTTGAAAAGCAAAATCAGACTCAATTGATTATGACAGAATTGAATCATAAAGATGATGTAAAAGGAAGCTGAAATTGCCACTAGGTTGTAATTGATAGTACATTTATATTTTAAGTCTGTGGAAAGATGTTGTCATGGTCCTGGGTCGGTGACCCAGCGCTTTTGGTTTGTTATCATTTTCTAGATGATGATTGTTTAAGTTCTGTGTTATTTTCGATCTGCCTCTAAGTCTGCGTCTGTACCTGTCTGTCTATGGTGTCTCCCCATCTGTTTGTGAATCTGTCTGTTTAGTTCAATGTCTTGTCTGGTTCCATGTATCTGAGTTTCCTGTTTTATTGTGAAGGTCCGTGTCGTATGTGAGTGTGATCAGTTTACGTTTCCCCTGTCCCGTCAGCCCAGATTCCTCCCAGCTGTGTTGCCCTCCTGTCTCTCATCCCCTAATTACTGGTGTGTGTATTTAAGCCCTGTGTGTTCTCCTGCCTGTTGCCGGTTCGTCTGTGTTCCTCCG
Source organism: Diplotaxodon limnothrissa (assembly GCF_057381915.1). Taxonomy (NCBI): domain Eukaryota; kingdom Metazoa; phylum Chordata; class Actinopteri; order Cichliformes; family Cichlidae; genus Diplotaxodon; species Diplotaxodon limnothrissa. Next base: position 9,301,914 of record NC_140613.1, read on the forward strand.
TGTCAGTCTGTGTTACTCTGTGTTTCCACCGTGTCTTCTCCCTGCTGTTCATCGTCATCCTCCTCTGCTCGTTTTCATTCAGGTTTGTGCTCTGTAGTTTAGTTGTTTCCCAGTTTAGTTTAGTTCGAGCCCCGTTTGCTGTTTGTCCACATTCTTTTGTGTTCAATAAATCACCTTCACTCCTCTACGACTGCCTGCGCTTGGATCCTCATTTATTCCACACGGCTCGCCTCGGCAGCCGTGACAGATGTCATGGTTGGTTTGCAAGCTGTTTTGTAATTTCTTTATTTAGAATGACATCTTTGTGGACAATTTGAAAAGGCTTTTACTTTGGAAGGCAAAATCAGAATGACTTGATATTAATATGGTATCACTGTGGGGCTGTATACTGTTGATCTAAAGTGGAATTACCCTGTGGAAACAGGAAATTTCCATTTTAGAGCATTTTGAAATTGTTCCAGGATCAAGTCAGATATGGGCAGTTTGAAAATGCTTTTATTTTTGAAAGCAAAATCAGAATGACTTGATATTGATATGGTAACATCGTGAGGTTGTATACTGTTGAACTAAAGTGAAATTATCCTGTGGAAACAGCAAAATTCTGTTTAAGAACATTTTGAAATCGTCAAAAAAGTAGGCCGTATATGCTCAATTTGAAAGGGCATTTATTTTGGAAGGCATAATCAGAATGACTTGATATTGATATGGTATCACTGTGGGGCTGTATACTGTTGATCTAAAGTGGAATTATCCTGTGGAAACAGCATCTTTCAATTTAAGAGCATTTTGAAATTGTTAAACGAGTAGGTCGTCTACGGGCAATTTGAAAATACTTTTATTTTGGAAGGCAAAATCAGAGTGACTTGAAATTGAAGTAGTACCATGGTGTGGATGTACACTTTTGATCTAACATGGATTCATCCTGTGGAAAGAGCAAGTTTCATTTTTAGAGCGTTCTGAATTCTTTAAAAGAGTAGGTCGTATATCGGCAATTTGAAAAGTCTTTTATTTTGGAAGGCAACATCAGACTGATTTGATATTGATATGGTATCACTGTGGGGTTGGATACTATTGATCTAAAGTGGAATTATGCTGTGGAAACAGCAATTTTCCATCTTAGAGCATTTTGAATTCGCTCCAAGAGTAAGTCATATATGGGCAAATTGAAAAAGCTTTTATTTTGAAAGGCAAAATCAGAATTACTTGAAATTGATATGGTAACATCGTGAGGTTGTATACTGTTGACCTAAAGTGAAATTATCCTGTGGAAACAGCAATTTTCACTTTTAGAGCATTTTGAAATCTTTAAAAGAGTAGGTCGTATCTTGGCAATTTGAAAAGTCTTTTATTTTGGAAGGCATAATCAGAATGACTTGATATTGATATGGTATCACTGTGGGGCTGTATACTGTTGATCTAAGGTGGAATTACCCTGTGGAAACAAGAATTTTTCATTTTAGAGCATTTTGAATCGTTAGAAGATTAAGTCAATTATGGACAATTTCAAAGGGCCATTACTATGAAAGGCAAAATCAGACTGACTTGATATTGATATGGTATCACTGTAAAAAGACTGTGGTTGGAAAGTGTTGATATAAAGTTCAAATAGTATTTGGAAATACGACTTTTGCTTTTAAGAGCATTATTAAGTCATTGAAAGAGTAGTTCAAAAATGAAGATTCACAGGGCTTTTACTTTGAAATCCAAAATAAGATGGCCTTGATAGTGACAGGGCACAATTAGGGTACAAGGCTGTGTCATATAGATCTAACATTAGAGTTTGTAAAAAAAAAAAAGAAGCCTAAATTATATGTTATTATGTTCTTAACATATCTGTTAATTCACTCGAAGTTGGCTTTTATTTTGAAATCCGGTTTCCACATCCATTCCCGTAATACTTTGAATACACAGGGAACGTAAAACAAACTGGAGGCTGGCTTGACTGCAAGTCTCGAATTGGAGGCTGGCTTGACACCAGTAATCCAGACCTGCGCAGCTCGCTGAGTGAAAACAACCGACAGTATCAACAAGCAGAGGACACAAAGTCCTTCTGAGGAGCGGGACTTTTATATTTATATCCGTTAACCTCTGACAACAAACGGGACAAGTTCACCTAAGGGAGACAGCAGTTCCCTGTAATTGTACGTTAATGGTACGGTGGCCGTTACACGTCTCGCCCTTTATGGTGAACGCCTTTATAAAAATAGCGTTGATACAGTAAATATGTAACCTGTCTGTTACAGGAGCGGTACGGTAACCTTGATTTGGACCTGGAGTGTGACGGAGGAGCTGTCTCTGTGAGTACAACTTTAGTTTGTTGACGTTTGTTTTGTTTCTTCCTGAAGTCAGCTCGGTAAGCATGTTCAACACTTTACTGACCTTTACCACAAACTGCGACCACAAACAGACGCATAAGTGTGCGGAGAGTTCACGTTGGCTCTTCATCGCAAAGTAACGCCTGCGAGGTTACTTTAAGGGTTTATTTTTAAGGGACTGTAACTTACTCGGGTTGATCGAAGGCGAAAATAACCCTCCGGGTCCCTCGTTAACTCTGCCTTTCACTGTTAAACTTCCATACTTTTAAGGTTTGTCCGTTAGGACAAACTCATAAAACTCATTAAAAATAGTGAGTAATGGTAAAAGAAAATCTGCTTAGGTTGCTCAAAGCTCATGATTTTTTTTTAATTCAAAAGTTTTCTCACTTTTTTACATGAGAGATTGTTAAGCACACCAACACCAAGACGCAGTAGTCTGCTATCAGTCTGCAACTGAACAGGGTCAAGTTGGCAATTGCATACAATCTGTTTCTGATAATTTAGATATAAACTATTTGTTGAAAATCATATCTTGCTACGTGGACATAAATTTGCATTTAACAGAAATTCACGTGAATTGTCGTATTTGTACACAGCAACCTTTCTGTTCTATGGGAATATGACCATAATACAACCAGTTGTCTGTCAGCCAAAATGAGCCCTCTTGTTCGTAGTATCCACAGAGTACTATTTTAATATATTTAATAAAATATTGATGTTTGGTCTCCCTGCGTCAATACCATATCTCCATGCAAGATATCGTGATACTGTTCTAAATCAATTCTTTGCCCTGATCCTACAATTATGAGACGTTGGTTTAAATGTCCTCTAACATTACCCCGGTGAGTATGTACCATTCACTAAACTAGTGATGTTTAACTGAAAGAATAGCAGTCCAAATCTATGGTGACTATCACAAAAGGTGGCACTTGTATGATACATGATCCTGCGTCATGCCCAATAAAGCGAGTTTCTTACAACAGCTGACCTTGGAATAATATCTTCCCTCTGGAATAAATAACTGCCTGAATGTGTCACCAAGACGGCATGACTTGCCCAGAAGGACCTTGCCCCAACTAATCTACAAAGAGCACATTCACAATAATGAACAAACATGTTTTTTCTTTTTTCCTGTGACGCAGAAGAATATTTCCAGGCCTGCTGTTTTCTTCAGCCAGAACATTCGAGTAGATCCACTGGGCTCATATCCAGCACTATATTTGTTTTCGGACTCTAGCGTTTTATTGTGTAAAATAATGCCCATTTTCCTTATCGGACTTTTTCAAAACTCCAAGTTGGGGCAGTGACTGTGCATGTTCCCACGATTGGTTGAGATATAGTTGTAGTACATTCACATTCTAGTCTTTAATATACTAGCACATGTGTGTCCATAATATTTGATATAGATACATACAAATTACTTAATAAAGATTTTAAGTTAAAATAAATTAAACTTATAACAAAAACTGTTAGTAGTTATTCATTCTTTTGTTTATTATTACTTTTTTCTTTCAAAATCAAAGCCTTCTTTATAGTATATTTGATTTTTGACGCTTTTATGGTTTTATGTGCTACTAGTGTAATGCACAACTTGGACAGTAGGAAGTTCTGTACTAAACAAAGTAGTTCAAAACACGGAAAATGAATAACTTTTCTCTGACATGTCACCTGTAATATACTGGAATAAATATTAAACAATCTGATTATGTCTGAGCTGCTCGGCAAATTTACCATGAGGCCCAAAGGAAGACTTTGCTTCACTTAAGTGGTCGGAAGCCAGAAGCATTGTGGTCCACTTTTAACTTGTACGTACACATGCTGTAAATACAAAAATCACTCATGATGTTTTCCAAGTCCAGACATGAAATCAGCTTCAATTCCAGATTTTAAATTCAAACATGAGATTGGAGTGAGATCTTTAAAATGTGTAAGTGCATTAGTAACAATTGCATTAGTTAAAATCTTTTCAGTTTTGAGTCCTGAGAGCAGAGCTGTAATCAGCGAGGCATTTTTTTAACTGCAGATTTACATCTTTTAATGGCAATGTTTCTTTGAGATGGATTTCAGTAAATGAATGTCTCTCTTTTTAATTTTCAATCAGCAAAAAGCCTCATTATTCAGTGGGATATTCAAAAAATCCTCCAAATCTAAAGAACTGCTTCCATCTGCACAGGTAATGTTGCGGCTTTAATTATCCTTATTATGCTTATTTGTTTATTTTATTAATTTTGTTGTCTTTTCAAAAGCTTGGATCGAGGACTGACTTCCAACAGATTGCAGCAATTAGCTGTAACTAATTTTAATTAATTAACTTGAAACAGTCAAATTTATGTATTTGTAATCAAATTTAAAGCAACTTTTTTTTTTTATAATTTACATACTTGTATCTCCAATTAATGATATATTTGTGGTTGTAATTATGCTGGAATGCTTAAAGGAATGCCTAAAATCTGCCAAAGAGGATCAGACATGACATTATACTACAAATGCAAATCCTGTCAAGTCAAAACCTTATGTTATGAATGTCCCAAACAAGTAATGAAAATTATCCCACAGGAATTTTCTCTAAACCAAAAGTAGTTCTTAAGTTTGTATACAGATGAAAAAAAAATGATTAAGCCCTAACAGTAAGTTTGGATAATCAGTACCACATGCATTGATAAAAGTAATATTTTCCTGTTTGTTTCCTCTTTTGCTTCAGGTTTTGTTTTGTTTTGTTGGTCATGTTTTTAAATATTTATAAGATAACAGGGAATAACAGTTTTCTGCCTTTGTGGCTTTAATTTCCTTAGTTTCCTATAACCAAAAACACCTTTTTTTTGTTTTTGCAGGCTGCCTTGACATTACAAAATCCTGAACTGTCTGCCAGCAATGACAGTTTAACCAGCAAGTCAAAGGTAAATTTGCTCTCTTTCTGTGATATACATATTTTTTAATTCAAATTTTTCTTGTATTTTAACATAAGCATAGAAATGATGATATGCAGAATTTATAGCAATTGCTAGTTTTCAATCCTGTCCCTATTTAACTATCTGCAGATCTTATATATGTATAAACTATAACTACAAAACTCCACTAAATGCTTGTAACTGGGGAAAATCTTCAAAGCTACAATGCAACAGAGTAAAAAAAAATACATTATTTAAAAATAATTGCAATGTGGTTCATTAAAATAGCTGCTGCTATGATTTGCTTTTAGCCAATCATTAAGCTGGACTGTTAAATATTTAATACCTATAAATGATTTGGTTTTAGTTGGACTTCACAGAGAAAAACAAAATTCATGTAATCGCTGTGGATTTCCTACCTAGTGTTATGTTTTGAAATTCTTTTCTGTACATTTCTCTTCAGGATAAATCAGGTGAGCTGGGTGGATTACGGAAACTATCTCCCAAACCAAGACATGTGCGGAGGCCTTCGCAGGTTAAACACAATCTTTTATTACATGTCCTCCACTCACTGGAGGTTCATGCAGGAAATGCTACTAATGACTAACTGGCTAAACTGTGTATTATTATGTTATTTGTTATTTACTGTGCATTCTTGTGTGCTTCAGGATCTAAAGGCCATCTCAGCCAGTAATGACAATCTGTCTGAGGACACCAATGCAAAGGTAGGTCTAATCAGCAAACAGCAATTTGAGATTCTCTTTTAAAGTTACCATTTATGTCTTAACAAAACTACATAACATCGACAAGAGGTCCATGCTAACATCAAAAGGCATTAGTCAAAATCTCTACAACATAAGAAATGCAACAAAGAAATACATCTTAATAAAAATGGTAATATTATCATTTAAATTACAGTATAGGGAATGACAATGCCTCCTTCTACTGACTACTTCTCCAGTTAACTAACCGCCTCTGTCGCTTGTTATTAAAAGTGCATTTACCACTTCATAATACAAAAAAGTACCCAAACTGAATGAATGAATTTATTTGATTGAATCTTAATGGTAACTTCAAACACCAAAGGAAAAAAGGGGACCTGATAAATGTCACTTCAAGCACAGATAAATATACTGGGCAAAAGCATGTTTTTCAGAGATTTATGAAATGGTTATCTGTTAAAACCTTTATGTGTGATTTTTCTAGTATCATCCCCTGGAAAATCCAAATGTGCTTTATTAGTGACTTACAATACGTTGGTGATTTTGAGCTACAGTAGCAATGTGCCTAGGTGGACAGGTTTTTGTTGTGTGTGTTTGTACGAGAGGGAAAAACCTGCATCAGCTATCTGGAAAAAGTGCTGGCAAATGTTTGGGGCACTGAACCCTCCCTGTCCATGTGACTGATGCGCCAGTTTAAACAAAGGAACTGCTACTTTATTCATTTAAAACTAAAAAAGGTGTTTTTATACATCTCTTTATGTATCTTTGCACATCTCTTTTTGTTACTTTTAGGAGTCAGGTGGGTGACAAGTAGAATTTTAATTTTTTTTTTAAAAAAAGGACTCCAAAATGGGTCTGACTCCTCTTAGTTTCACCCGTGTTGAAATACATATTAAGTGGTCAAAAGGTTTTGTTTCTCTTGTTAGGAGGATTTGTCCACAACCGTTAAGATCTTAGGCAGCAACGACAATCTGCCAGTGAACAGCAACACTAAGGTGAGTTTTTTAAAAGCTGCTTCCTCCATCTGCAGCAACTAGTTTTAAAGTTCGCTTTCACCCTATAAGCAGCTAGAAATAAAAATAGTGATGGTAAATGGACTGATTCTTATATAGAGCTTTTCTACTCTCCCAGAGTACCACATTCACCCAATCACACAATTCTCACAAGCACTTTCTGTATACATAGTGCTTTCTAAGTACATTCACACTCCGATGGATGCATCAGAGAGGAACTTGGGGTTAGTATCTTGCCCAAGGATACTTGACATGCAAACTGGAGGAGCTAGGGATCGAACCACCAACCTTCCGATCAGTAGATGACCTACTCCACCTCCTGAGCTACAGCCACCCCAAAGCTCACAGCACCTGGTATTCCCAGGCGGTCTCCCATTCAAGTACTAACCAAGCCCAACCCTGCTTAGCTTCCGAGATCAGACGAGATCGGGCGTGCTCAGGGTGGTATGGCCGTAAGCCATACCACGCCGTGATCCTTCCGAGTGATTCTTGTTAAGGTAGCGCACAGCGTCAAATCCTTGCCAAACACCAATTTTAATGTGATTTGATTTTTTTCTTTAGGAGACAGGTGGGATGTTTAGCAGTATGTTTAAAAAATCCCCACACCCTCAGGTAAGAGATTAATAACAATGTTACAGTCCATTTTCTGGACTATTATGAGTATTGTAGTTGATGTTTTTTCTGACCTTCAGGAGGATTCTGCTGCACCAGATGATCTCTCTGGCAGCAATGACAAGAACCACGCAAAGGTAAGTTGTTTTTTTCCCCTGTTTGAAAAAACCAAAACCAAACAAAAGTCAGCTATCAAAAGTAAATAAGGTAACACAAGTGTCACTAATTGTCACTAAAGTCATGTTTAAGACTATATATAGTCGACCCCCAAATGCTCTTTTTTTATGCCAGACACAAAGTATGGCATAAAAAAAAAAAGATTGATCGCTTTTGTTTTATTTTCAAAAGTGATTTGGTGATTTGTTGCAGGGCTCAAATGTAAGGACATTGCTTGTATGACTTTAACAATGAATCTTTTTGATACTGGGTTGTTTTGGAGTTAACACTGCTGTTTTTGTCTGACTGACTTTTTTGTTTGATTACCCTTTTGTTAAGGATGATTTGTCTGTCGATGATGAACTCCTTGCTGGTAATGACAGTGCCGTGGAGAAGTCTTCAAAAGTAAGTGATAAGGTTACTGTTACAATATACAGGAAATACGATCAGTTTCTAACCTTAACTGCTCTGAATTCTGTCAGGGTGGCGTTGCAAAGGTCTTGAGGAGTCCCTTCACCTCCTCCTCTCAGGTTATTTCCTTTTTCAGTAATATCACGTCATATCACGTCCTCTACCTGCCTGTGCGATGCACATGTGATTATGCTTTCTGGTTTGTGATATACGGTACATACTTTGTATGTTACCAGGATAAGGAAAAGACTGACCACTCAGGAGACTCACAGGAGAACAGTTCTGCCACAGGGAAGCCCAAAACCAAGGAGGTTGGTTGTTTCACCAAGCTGAATTTCAGCTCTCTTTAAAGGAGATTTTGCCTCACAGTGATTGATGATATTGATGACCCGTGCTTAATCAGAGGATGCACGAATATAACAGTGTTTTAATTTTTTTGAAGAAAGAAAAACAACAGTTTGGCTTGATGATTTACTCTAAATGGTAGCTGTTTTTGTTTTACCTCATAATGGTTTCAGTCAAATGATGAAGAGCACGCTCTGCAGTGATAAACAAGTGAGAGGTCGCTTAAAATATATGAGGGACGGAGAGAGCGAATGCCTCAAAAGCATTTTAAAAATGATTATTGAAGACATCCAAGGACACTTAACAATAGAATAAAACGCATAATAGAGATGACAAAATGAAGAACAATAAAAACAAAAGAACAAGATCAAATTAACAAACAGTGGGTTCACAGTGAACAGATGGGTTTTGAGTTGAGATTTAAACTGGGAGAGAGAACCAATGTTTCTTACATCTGAGGGTAGAGAGTTCCACAGCTTGGGAGCAGAGCAGCCAAAAGTTCTGCTTCCCATGGTGCTGACGTGGAAAGAAGCCACAGCAAATTGGATAGCAGAAGAAGATCGAAGTGAGCGGGGTATTGTGACATTAACTCAATCAAAATTGGCATCATCCACAGGAGAAAAGCTCCAACAACGATGACGAGAAGAAAGTGGACCATGGAGATAACCAGCCCACTCAAAAACAGGTTTGTGTTAATGTTTGGGTCTTCTTCTTCTTCTAAACCCAACTTTTGACTGAATGAACAGGAAGCAGGATCTTCTTCTTCTTCTTCATTTAAAATTCTGTTTTACCTCATATTCAGAATAAACTGGCTGGGGGAATGACAAAGCTGAATCCATTTCGATATGCAAACAAAGTAAGGATGCTCTTGATTATCCCTTGGGGGAAAAAAATCTGAGGATTGTACAGCCACATTCATCCGTTGATTTCTGTCTGTTCTGTACAGAATGAAAAGGAGGCAGGCTCAATAGAAGAAGATTTAACTGTCAGCAACAAGAAGTCATCAGGCCATAAGCAGGTACGGCTATAGATATTTTTCCCTGTTTAAAGTACATTTGTTTGACATTTCTCAGTTTATTTAATTCAAGTTACGTTTGACAGACACTGAGGGGAAGTCTTATTTAGTAGGAAGCTTGCTGCTTCCTGTTCATTCAGTTAAAAGTTGGGTTTAGTTTCACCACCATTGAAAGTCTTTAAGATGCATCCCTGAGGCCATTTACTACATGTCTTTCCCCTGCCCTCTCTCTACTTATTCCCTGTCTTCTCTCCACTGTCCTGTCTCAACAAAGGCTTAAAAGTCCCCCTCAAAAAATCATTTTAAAAAAGGACTAAGACAAAACAAAACCAGGAATGCCACCCCGCTGTGGCCATAAGGCTTCCACAGAATTTAAATCTGGAGATCTACAGTGGCTTGCAAAAGTATTCGTATTTGAACTTTCCCACATTTTGTCACATTACAGCCACAAACATGAATCAATTTTATTGGAATTCCACGTGAAAGACCAACACAAAGTGGTGTACACGTGAGAAGTGGAACGAAAATCATACATGATTACAAACATTTTATACAAATAAAAAACTGCAAAGTGGGGTGTGTGGAATTATTCAGCCCCCTTTGGTCTGAGTGCAGTCAGTTGCCCATAGACATGCTTCATGAGTGCTAATGACTAAATAGAGTGCACCTGTGTGTAATCTAATGTCAGTACAAATACAGCTGCTATGTGTCGGCCTCAGAGGTTGTCCAAGAGAATATTGGGAGCAACAACACCATGAAGTCCAAAGAACACACCAGACAGGTCAGAGATAAAGTTATTGAGAAATTTAAAGCAGGCTTAGGCTACAAAAAGATTTCCCAAGCCTTGAACATCCCACGGAGCACTGTTCAAGTGAACATTCAGAAATGGAAGGAGTATGGCACAACTGTAAACCTACCAAGACAAGGGCGTCCACCTAAACTCACAGGCCGAACAAGGAGAGCGCTGATCAGAAATGCAGCCAAGAGGCCCATGGTGACTCTGGACGAGCTGCAGAGATCTACAGCTCAGGTGGGGGAATCTCTCCATAGGACAACTATTAGTGGTGTGCTGCACAAAGTTGGCCTTTATGGAAGAGTGGCAAGAAGAAAGCCATTGTTAACAGAAAACCATAAGAAGTCCTGTTTGCAGTTTGCCACAAGCCATGTGGGGGACACAGCAAACGTGAAGAAGGTGCTCTGGTCAGATGAGACCAAAATGGAAATTTTTGGCCAAAATGCAAAACGCTATGTGTGGCGGAAAACTAACACTGCACATCACTCTGAACACACCAACCCCACTGTCAAATATGGTGGTGGCAGCATCATGCTCTGGGGCTGCTTCTCTTCAGCAGGGACAGGGAAGCTGGTCAGAGTTGATGGGAAGATGGATGGAGCCAAATACAGGGCAATCTTGGAAGAAAACCTCTTGGAGTCTGCAAAAGACTTGAGACTGGGGCAGAGGTTCATGTTTGTGGCTGTAATGTGACAAAATGTGGGAAAGTTCAAGGGGGCCGAATACTTTTGCAAGCCACTGTAAATATAGACTCGGACACCACACGAATAAAAGCTTTATTAACTTTAAGCTTCAATATTCTCCTGATGTTTTCTCCCTCCCAGAATGCCGTGGTTGGAGCCATGTCCAAACTGATATCTTTCCGCCAAAAAGTAACTACACTGCTAAATATGTTTGATGTTGGTCAAGGTGTTACTGAGGCACTTGTAATCGTGGCTGTTTTTTGGTGATGGTGGTGATTGTTCATTTTTTTAGCAGTAACGATGTTTTGCACACATTAGGGATGGTGGCAGTGGTGTAGATGGTACTATTTATCCCACAGATTTTGCAGACTACATAAAGTGCTGGTGTGGGGTGTATTTTTTCCGTTTGGTTCCCTAATTTCATGAAAGTGCCACCTCATTTTTATATTCACAAGCCCAATATTTATTTTCCTTTTGTTCAGAAAGACACAGAAGATGCAGAAACACTCAAGGAGAATGAAAAAGAAGTGGGAGAAAAATCAAAACCAGTAAGTATTTAATGCGTCACTGTGAGTCTTCAAATTACCCACCCACATACATGCAGTCAAAAATACTCACACTTCTTATTCCATACCTTTCACCACTTCCTCCTTCTCCTCTCTGCATGACTTCCTCTTATCAAACCTCCCTGTCGTCATGCGCTAGTGCCTTCAGTTACACTGCGTTTGTTTTTGGGTTTGTGTGTGTATGTGCGCCCTTGTGAGGTCAAAAGTAACATGAACCGAAAGAAGGGAAAGGAGTGCAGCTATCTTGGTCCCATCCAGACCAACTCAGGAGGTTCACATGCAGTCAAACACCGCTGCCTCTTTTTGTGACGTGTGGTCTTTGTTGGAATATTCTAACTTCTGCTCTCTTTGTTGATGTGATTTCGTTGAGCAGGAGGTGAAGGGGACGTTGTCACATGACAAAGTAAAACCAAGAAGTGAGGATAACAACGTATGGTTTGCATTTCTTAGGTTTTGCTTTAATTGCCCAGAGTTTTATTATATTTGAGGGAAGCTGTTAGAATACAGATTAGATCATTTGAGTGGCTTTAAAAGAATCAAAATGTTTAAAATGCACTGCTTTGTATAAATAGAAAGCCAGTACTTGGCATTAACTGACTGTTTCACATTCAGTTTCAGCTTTGGAACAAGTATTTTATTTTTGTCCTGTACAGGAAGGCAAAGACATGACCTCCAGAGAGAAGAAAGAAAAACCTGCTAAGCCTCCTGCAGTTCCTGCCCGACCATCAGAAGAGGTGAGCTCCCTGAGTTTAGGGAATAGTTTGTCTGTGATGATGTGTATTAAAGCACTACTTTAAACCCTTATCGTTTAGAAAACTGTTGTGGTTTAATTTCAGGAGCTGAACAGAATAATTGGACACAGTCGACAAGAACAGAACAACCAACAGGTATTAACATTTTCATACAGTACAACGATTAGACTCTAAAAAAGGGTTTAATGTTATTTTAGACAAGTATTGATTATCAACTGATTATCAGAAGTTGACTATGACGGCTGGTTCTTTCTGACCGCCGCTACAAAAAAATATGAAAAACTTAGATGAAATTAGTCAGAAATGTCTTTATTCTTCTCTCCTGGATAAGCGGAAGAAAATGGATGGATGGATGGACGGACGTCTTTATTCTTGTGAAGAATTGAAGTTTCTCCTTACATTTCATTTTAGCATGTGAGCAAACCTGTGGGATCAGATATAACTGATCAAATGTTTGCCTAACCTGATTCATAATATCATTATCTGCTACTTCAGTACGTTCCTGCACAATACAAAAAAACCATTGCAATTAACTGATTAGTTTAATTTGCGGCAGAGACCATCAGGTAAAGAAGGTGTAAAAGGAGATGAATCTGCTGTAGCCAAAGATGGCGATGATGAGAAGAACCCTCCGAAGGGCAAAATGTTACGTTTGTCTTGTCATCATTGTGGGTCAGACTAGACCCTCTGCATATGCCAGTTTTTTGGGTTTTCAAAATAATACATATCTATATAGATGGACCGATCTCAATAGAATGACTTCCGTGAGCCTGTGGTTGTTGTTGTTTTTTGTTTTTATACTGTGTGGTATAAAAGAGCCGATGAAAACAAACCTGAATTATTTGTGGTGGCTAATCCTAACTTTTCAAGTTCTTGCTTCCTTCTTATCGAGTGTTTCATGTCTTCATGTTTTAACCCCTTCACTACCTTGTCGTATGCTCATACTAATACTGTTTCATTGCCTGCTCATGTTATACCAGATGTGTCATGTCAATCATTTATCAAATTTAATAAAAGCAACTTAATTACTTTTTCACCTTTCCACCTAAAACAAAGTCGCCTGTGGCAGAATTTACAACAGTAGCAATATTGAAACATTTGAAAATACATAAAATGAGTAAGAAAAACAACAGCATGCGCAGACGCGTTGCTATGACAACAAGCAGGCAAACAAGAACTGTGTCCCAATTCCTAGGCCGCATCCTTCGAAGGACCCGACATTTGCGGTCTACGTGGGCTGGAGTAGAGTAATATTAAAACAAAGTAGCTGCTGCCATTGTTGGAAACTGGAATTGGCTGGGCCGCGCTATGAATTCTGGGATAGGTTGGGCCACGAAGGATACTACAGACCCATCCTTCAAATCCGGGGAAATGAAGGACACAGCCGCATTTGGAGCAGCCTTTGAATTGGGACAGCCTTCATTACGTCGCTGTAACATAAATGGCCTTCAGTTGCAGCCTCTGATGGATGTGGCCTAGTAATTGAGACACAGCTAAGGCGCTACTGGGTTGTAATGGAAAACCAGTCAGAGTCGAACCCAGTAGGTACTAATGGAAAAGGGGCTATAGTGTTGGGACAAAAAACCCTGGAGGCACCTCTCAGCCCCTCCTTTATTTTAAGCCTTGGTGGGGGGGACCTCTAAAAAGATGCACTTTAAGTTTCCAACTCAGGAGTCATGACTTTATTCAGATATTATACTTTATTTGCATATATCCAAACTGCTTGATAGTTTGGATAGATTATTTTTTTATAGGATAAAATGATTTGACCTTTTTATTTGTGTTTTCTTTTTAGACTAAAGACAAGAAAACAAAGAAACACATGGCACATATCTATTTTTATATCTATACTCATCAGTGGAGAAATAGAAAGGTCTGGGGTTGTGACTAACAAAAACCAGGACGTGTTGATTATTATTTCATGCTCATGTTGACCTTTTTATTGTTTTGTTTTTCTTATTTACTTCAGGCTGCATCGGATGATGTGGGGCTGAATGCAGATGAGGAATCTGCATCCAAGGAGGAAAAGAATAAAGAAGAGGTTAAGGAAAAAATGGAGGTCGTTAAGCTACATTCCTTCTGTTCATGAACAACTTTTTTTTAAGTTGGCACAAACATTTATTCATTTTACTGCAGGAGTATTTCAGTGTTTGACCTTTACAATAATTCTGAGATCTTTTTATGTTTTTATTTTATTTTTTTCTTTTAGACCAACGTCAAGAAAAAAAAGAGGCACAACCCGTTCATGCCTGATGTAAAGGTAACATTCAAACATGCAACATGTACAAACCGTTCTCTTCCATTTTGGTTTACACAACACAACCGAAGCTTTCCCCGACATTCTCATAAAAATAATCAGTCAGTTTTTGTTGGATTTTCTTTTTTTGGGGGGGCGGGGTCATCACGAGAATGGCTCTGTACCTTTTGTGGAGCTGACACTGAGCTGGAGAAACCAAAATTTGAGCAGACAGATCCAACCTGACATCATGCTACATGCCACTTTTACGAAACGCGTATCCACCCATTTATTCTGTGCTAATTATCATTAGAGAAGTCTAATGATCAGAATGGCAATCCTCCTGGCACTTAACAGCGAATACTATATTGCTCTGTGTTGAGGGACGCAATCTTTGGGGTGGATCACTTTTTGGCGCAGCATGTTTTGGTGTTTAACCCTGTCATGCATGAAGTATGACAACCTCAATCAGGATTTTTTTCTTAAGTATTTTTATTCATCTTTAGGCATGAGAAAAGATTTTCGAACTTCATTTTTTTAAACATGTACTTTTCAAAGAGTTTTTTACGTGTCCACTTAGGTGGACGATAGGAATAGTAATTAGTTAGATTACTCGTTACTGAAAAAAGTAACGCCATTACTTGTAACGCCGTTATTCCCATCACTGGTCCTGTCACATTAACACCTTGGTTAAGAAAGCCCGCCAGCGTCTCTTCTTCCTCACAAGACTTAGAGACTTCCATCTGCCACTGAGGGTGCTTAAAACCTATTAATCCTGCACCATTGAGAGCGTCCTGACGGGAAACATCTGCACCTGGTTTAGGAACAGCACCAAGCAGGACAGACGAGATCTGCAATGAATGGTGCATTCGGCCAAACGCATCATTCGATCAGAGCTTCCTGACCTGCTGTCCATCTACACCAAGCCGTGCAAGACCAAAGCCAGGAAGATTTTGATGGACCTCTCCCATCCCAACAATGGACTCTGCTCACTGTTGAGTTCTGGGAAGCGCTTCCGCTCCTTTAAGGCCAAAACAGAGAGAATGAGCAGGAGCTTCTTCTCCCAGGCTATTCGGGTACCGAACCAGGTGTAGGACTGAACTCTTTCACACACATCTCATCTCCACACGCACTCTGGTTTTTCCTTTTGCACACTTCTTACAATTTATAATTTCCTTTTATTTTATGACACCAAGTTTGTGCTCCAGTGGTTGCTGTGATTGCAGCCATTCCCCAACTCTCTGTGAATGATACTCATGGCCATTGCTCAATGGTCTTTGATCAATGATCAATGGTCTTTGATTGGTGGTTGTTGATCAATGGTCATGACAATTTGCATATTAATGATCAAGGAACTGTCCTCACAGCCCATTGTTCATTCAGTGGGCTAGTTGCAGTCATTGTGCAAATGTACTGTTTATAAGGTTGGGGAAACCTGCAGTCAGTTGAGACTGAAGAAGTCACTTGGATGAGTAACGAAACGTTTCTCCCACTGAAAGAGCTACCTTTTGAGATTTACTTAAATAGATAATTGAGCATGCATCAAGATGGCTGAAAATATGCTTGACTTTGTGCCAGGGACTGACTGTTCTCAGCTCTCCCAAAGATCTAAATGGCTGTAACAACAGACCTGAAACCATATACTGCCAAGAATTCCACAGGTTCCTGAGACGAACCCAGCCATAAACTTTCTCCAGGTCTACAAAGCACATATAGACTCTAAGTCAAACTCCCACAATCCCTCTAGAAGTTGTCCGATAGTAAAGATCTGGTCTACTGTTCCATGTCCAGGACAGAATAAGCATTCCTCCTCCTAAATCCAAGGTTTGGCAGTTAGCCTGTGTAGCATTCTGACATCAACTGTCCTATGGTGGATGAACAGTGTGATACCCCAATAAATAGACCATACCCTCCAAACCCCTTTTTGAAAACCACAACAGCACTGTGACACAAAATTAAAGAAGCATGTCAACCAAGACAGCCCTACATTGTCCAGAGCAGGGGTCTCCAACTCCAGTCCTGGAGAGCTACTGTCCTGCAGCTTTTAGATGCATCCTTGTTCCAATAAACCTGAATCAAATGAATGGCTTGTTACCAGGCTATTGCCAAACTTGATGGCATGCTGAAGAGGTAATGCGACCATTTTCAACCGTGTTGGAGTAGGGATACATCTGAAAGCTGCAGGACAATAGCTGGGCTACTCCAGTAGGATTGGAGTTGGAGATGCCTGGTCCAGAGCCTGTATCTGGTGGCCGATCAGGGAGCTTTTCAACTACCCCAGTGACCTCTGCTATTAACAAATGGTGAAGCTTCCCCCAAGCTTTCAATCTTGCATGAGCTTTGAATGGCATAAAAATTACCCAAAGACCGAAATAGAACAGTGTAACTTGGCTCTAACTACGATGTCTCCAAAATTGCTTCTCCCTTAAAATCTTGAGCACTGAACTCTGTTTGAGCTCATAAAGAATTTTGATTAAGGTGGTAAAAAGACCTTCTGATATACTGTTACACAAACAGAATTTGTTTATTTATTTATTTGAGAAATGAATAAACAAACTAGCTCCAAATTTCTCTGTGGTTCTTAAGCAAAGCAGTATTTCTGTGTTGTTTTGGCAGGTAAGCTTACATAAATGAATTACATGGCCTGCCTTTTTGAGCAATTCACTGACCCAGTCTTAAACCTGAATACCAAAGAAAGTGAAAAGGAAGAAATTGTATGTTTTTTCCTTCTTCAGCTATTTTTTTCCTTGAAGAAAAATTACGTATTTAAATTATTTATTTATTTTATGTCTAAGATCATAAAACATTCAGATAAGTCCTGTGTTGGTATTACAAACGATTGAACTGTGTGTCTGTGTTTGTTTATTTCAGGCCAAAGTGATACAGAGACGTGCACAAGAAACAGCCCAAGCAGAGGTAGACAATATAATCAAAATAATATATCAAGAAACTTTCTTTCTTTTCTTTCCTTCTCCCTCTCACCCCTCGCACATCAAACTTTAAAACCAAAAGTAACTTTTTAACCTCTTTTGTTTTTTTATCTCAGAGTCTCACTGTATTTGCCCACATTTTGCTGGTTTAACCACTGTTGTTCAGGACTTACAAATTACCATTACAAAAAGCCTGTTTTTGTCACCTAATGCCTCCTTCCACTCTGAAAACAAAGACTTACAGTCTTTGCAGAACTTGTCTCTAGAGTGTTTGCTCACCTTCCAACAGACTCAGTTGTGGTCTACATGTTTTTCCCCTTTCCAGTGCTGACATGAAACCCACACACAACAGCCGCACAGTGTTTGTGCATGTCTATGCCATGGATGATGAGACGAGATTAGGCTACAATATGCCCAGACGTCTTTCTCTGCTTCCTTTTTCCCCTGTTGAGTCCTTTAACTTCTGCAAAAACAGCAGAAATAAGTCACTATTCCCAGAATCCCTTTCACCAAAACTTCCTCCTCTTTAGATGCGCAACAGCCATGTAAAAAATGAAACTGACCAAATGTGTTGCATGATAATGTCATTCATGCTCAAGTACTGTGTATTTTTTTTTTTTTTCAGTTTCACTGCAGACACAATCTTTTGTTGAAGTAATTATGATTAAAATGGTGGTTTTGATATGTAATTTTATTATTTACTATTTCTTTCATCTCAGAGTGAAGGTGCGAACAGGTCTGTGTTTGACCAGCTAGAGGACTACCGTATTGGCACTGCCTCAGCTGAACATAGTAATGTAGGTTTTTGACATTTTAATGCAGTCTTCAGTCATTATTTGGAAAGCAAAAATAACAAACATGGAACCTAATGATGTCTTTCAGGATGTGGATCTTATGGAATGGTGGGAAACTGTGGAGCGTAAGTTGAAAATGAAATGGGTTTTTTTTTTTTTTGTTTTTTTTTAAGTAATTCTTATCCCTCAGCATTAGAAACTAACTTCACTCATGTTCTTGTGGTGAAATGGAACCAAATTCTTTCAGCCAGATGTTAAAATCAGGTAGAAGGCCTTTTAAAAAAAAAAAAAAAAAAAAAAGAGTTGATGCTGTTATCGCAGCAGATTAATATCATGCATGAGTGTAATAGTTTTGCATTTACATACTTTTGGGCTGCTAAGATGCACAAAACGATGATAAATCATTCTTTTGTCATTTTTTTTTCAGAATGGAAAGAATCACCTCAACATAAAGACATGACAGAAAAAGAAGAGGCCAAGTAAGCTTTAATATGCTTTAATATAGGTGTTTATGTTTCATTAAATGCTGTTTTTGGTCTTTCAGGGGTCCGTTCTGCTATACTTATTTTTACAATATAATATAATAAATGCATCAATTTAGGGAGGCAGCACATTAAAATGTCTTTGCTGTGTCTCTTAAGAAGATGGTAGCATTTTATGTTGATTTCCTTATTAACCATTAAATCGAGGCTGCTAATTCCTTGTCGCCTGCTATCTTTGCCAGAAGGTTTAGTCTGCTCTGATGGCTAAGATTCAAGAATTGAATATAAAATATTGCTTTGGTATCTTCCTTTGTTGCCATATTGTTATCATATTGTGATGTGAATAAAATGTAAAAGGTTATTCTGGAGCTGCTCAAATATTGCTATGCCCACCGTTGGACAACACAAAATTTATAATATATCTGCATCATAAACATCCACCATGGAGAACTGAAGAAGCTCATACCCCGAAACAACAACACTTAACTTTTCTCCTGAGGAAGGATAATCAATAATCAATTCCAATGAAAACAGTGGTGTGAATAATCTTTAAAAAAAGGTTTGTTTTGTCATGCTTTGAGAAACAAGATATTCTGCTTTCCTCAAAATCACTAGTTAAATAAATATCAAATATATATTTTGGTTAATTAACACTTATTCTGTTGGTGTAAATGAGACAAAATGGCCTTTTTGATGGAGTTACTTATAAAATGTATAATAGGACTCAAATTTCTTTTCTCAGGGCCTTTGCTTTGACCGCTGAGAAGCTGCAGAAGGGCATCAGAGTCTTCAACAAACTGTTCACGGACCGGGCAGAGAGCCTCTGGCAGCATGTCATCGACCTCAACGGCATCGCTGATGGGCTTGACAAGTTCAGCAAGAACACAAAGATCGCTCAAATCACAGGCGGCTCCACCAGCGCCGTTGGGGGCGTCGCCACTGTTGCTGGCCTCGCCCTGGCTCCCTTCACCATGGGAACTTCCTTGATTGTGACTGCAGTGGGACTGGGCATTGCTGCGGCAGGCGGTCTGACATCAGCAGGTGCTGGCATCTCCAACCAGGTCAACAACACCATGGACCGCAAGAAGGTGGAGAAGATCGTGCAGGACTACCAGGAGAAGATGGAAGACATCAACAAGTGCCTGACGTTCATCAAACAGGGTATTGAGAACCTGCGCAGGTTCGATCTGATCAAGATGAAGAATAGCGCATACAATCAGGACTTTCCTTCACTTACTAGCAAATTCTATGAAGATGGCGCCATGGCAGGAAAGGCGATCCTCGTCAATGCCAATGAGATCATGCGTTTTGTCCAGTTTGCCCATGTAGCAGGTAGCACCGCAGCCAGAGCAGTCCAGATTGCTAGTATGGCAACCGGTGTGCTTACTGGACTCTTTGTAGTTATGGATATCTACTTTGTGTCCAAAGACTCAAAAGAACTCAAGAAAGGGGCAAAATCAGAGTTTGCTGCCAAAATCAGGGAGGTGGCGCAACAGCTGCACGATGGTCTGGTGGAGCTGAACTCAATACATCAAGAGCTGCAGTTCAACTCACCAGAAAAAGACTCTGAGAAGACCACCAAAGATCTGGACAGTGAAAAAAAAGAGAAAGACAACAAAGAAAAGAAGGAGAAGGATGGAAAAGATTTGAACAGTGAAAAGAAGGACAATGACAGCTCAGACGAAGATGAAATCGACCGCATTAAAAAAGCCATCAAAAAGGACCTTGAGAACAGAGAATATGTTTGACACATAACTAGGAAGTTCTTTCAGCTTTGCTTCCTAGTTAAGGGTTAAAGGAAAACTCAGTCCGATTCCCAAAAGACAAGCAAATGTTTTGTATTTTACTATCTATGAGGTGGTTGGTGCCAGATTTTTTTTTAAGTAAAATTGCAATCAGGCGTATTTTAATTGTCCAAAAGGAGCCCTTAAAGGTTAAAATATTAAGTTAAATATCTAAACCTGAAATAAAGGATCCGACTTCTTTAAAGATGCATTTGCCTTGATGATATTGGTGTGTTTCAGATAACATCAAGAATGGCTGATTAGTTTTGTATATTTTAATGAAAAGAGCAAATTTAAAAAAAGGTAACTGGATTTTGTACTGCTGCAGCAGCTGTTTGGAAACCCTAGTTTGGACTTTGCTTAAGTTTATAGCTTGTTTCCATCTAGTGGGTCATTCCATAAAAAATGGCTGCCCCATTTACCTTCAGGAATGACTTAGCTGCTCGCAGTGTTTTAAAACAGTCGAACCTCTGTAGAGCTAGAAGCTACTGAGCGTGTACACAGGGACTTACAATCTATAACATGACTTCCAAAGAGAACAATTTTAGAGGTTGTGGTGTTATGTTAACTGCCTTTTGTAAATGTGTTGCAGTTACCGTATTTTTCGGACTATAAGGCGCACTTAAAATCCTTTAATTTTCTCAAAAATGCGCCTTATAATCTGGTGCGCCTTATGTATGAATTCTGGTTGATCTTACTGATCTCGAACCGAATTTATGTGGTACACGACGCTCAAAAATGTGTCAAGAAATGTTTTGGTACGACTTTGCTAAGCTACAAAGCCCCACCGCTTGATGGATTGTCGGAGCATTATGGCTACCGTAGTCAGGAGCCTCGCGGAGTGATACGTACTGTGCTTCAACATAATATTGCCGTATTGTGTGTGTGTATAAGGATTTCAAACTCAAGGCTACCAGTCACGCAGTACAACATGGGAATAGAGCAGCTGCAAGAGAATTCAACATTAATGAATCAATAGTAGGGAAGTGGAGGAAGCAAGAAGAATGAGTTGAGTAAAGTTTGACTTATCTGACTGTTTTGTTTGCTTAATGCGCCTTATAATCCGCTCTGTCTTATGGTCCAAAAAATACGGTATACATATATTAAGAAATGCATTTCCTTCAGTTGGTATTATGGAGTTTAGCACTGATGGAAAACTTTTATTTTAATTTTCTATTTAGCTTTTTGTTGTTGTTGTATTTTGTTTTCCTTCCCAGTATACATAATTGGTAAATAATATATTTCAAATCATGTTTTCATGCAAAACTATATTAACATTAACATAGTTTAGATAGTTAATTAGCAGGTAATTTTATTTGGTTGTCAGTAAACTTCAAGGTTTTAACCAAGCTAAGTTTGAACTTATTAACAGTTGTCCACTTAAACAGTATCAGAAAAGGACTAATCTGAATTAAACTAATTGGTTTGTAGTCATGTTTCCTCTCAGATGATTTCATTTTGTCCAGGAGTAAAACAAACATGAGGGTAAAAACCAAAGTCTGAGTTGCTTTTTCCGGAGAAGATTCGTTTTTATTATCTTTATTATTTCAGGGTTGAGGGTTAATTAGCTGTCTGCACTGGAAGCTCTGATGGTAAAAGCTCTGGGCTGTTTTATAACCGTTAAATAAATGTATATTTTCTGTGCTGGGTGAAGTTGATCGTTTAGTGATGCCTTCTTTGTGCAATATTCTGTTCAATATATGTCCATCCATCCATTAGCTTCCGCTTATCCTTTCTAGGGTCGTGGGGGCGCTGGAGCCTATCCCAGCTGTCTTGGGCGAGAGGCAGGGTACACTCTGGACAGGTCGCCAGTCTGTCAACAATGGCAATGATTATTCTGTTACCTTCAAATAAATTGTTACTTGATGTTTATGCTTTTTGTAATTAATCACAGATTTGTCATGGCTGCAACACACACACACACACACACACACACACACACACACACACACACAGAGAGAGAGCAGATAAATCCATCCCTTAGGTCCTGTGTCAAGTCTTTACTGGATTTTTTTAAAAACTAATTATTGACTTTTAATTACTTCCAAAACATATTTTCTGGTGGCTGTTTTAAATCTAGAAAGTTACCTTTAATTGAATTAAATGATCTAAAAGGACAAAGGCTGCAGCCAGTGAATTTCCACTGTTTATTGTTATTATTGTCTCTCTTAATGTATCAGTGTTTGTTTTTCCACGAACAATGATTTTTACTATTTTCTAATTTGCATCTCGTTTAGGATTTCAAATACTTACATGACTTCAGTGACGTCATATGAAACTGACCAAGGCTCCCACAGAGGTAGGTAACCCTCTAACTGAACACGCCCCTTTCCAGGTGACTTTACATCACTGAAACCAGAAAGGAGACAAAGAAATTGCATCATCTACAACAGGGAAAACCAGGTGAAATACAGGAACAGTTACTTCATAAATATTTACTGACTGCAAGAACTCCCCAGATTGAATAACGTTTTATTTTCCTGTGAGGATTTAAAGCACAGAAGCTGCTTTTGGTTTGTCCATCCATTCTCTTCCGCTTATCCTTGTCAGGGTCACGGGAGGGATGGAGCCTATCCCAGCTACCATCGGGTGAGAGCCAGGGTACACCCTGGACAGGTCACCAGTCTATTGTATGGATGTATGTATGGATGGATGGATGGATGGCCTGGCTGGCTCCAGCAGATCCCGGGAATAACATCGGAGATCTCTGTCCAGAAGAGCGCAGTCCTGGGAACAGCTAAGATACTGCGCAGGACCCTCAAGCTCCCAGGCCTCTGGTAGAGGACCCGAGCTTGAAGGATAAAACCGCCCGCAGGGGCGTGCTGGGTGTTTTATATATATATAAATTTTTCTCAATCAGCGAACAATCTTATCTTTGGGTGGTGTCGAAATACTTGGGCTTACTGAATGAGACAGGCAGATAGCATGCATGAGCACATACTCAGCACAAGCTGAGGCTAGATCCACCGCACCAGGCAAGACCCAAGGTGCAGGCTGTGTAAAGATGTCTGTCAGACTATCCAGCACATAACAGCAGGGTGCAAGATGCCCGCAGGCAGGACATAGATGGAACGCCATAACCAGGTACAGAATACAGAAAAATGTGTGCTGAGTATGACCTGAAAGTCCCGAGGTCAAAATGAGAGATGCCCGAGCAAGATCCTGTGGGACTTCCAGATATAGACGGACAAAATGGTGATGGCTAACCAACTGCACATAGTAAGTGGTGGACAAGCAGGGGAAGACTGCAGTAGTGATAGACCTAGCGATACTGAATGACAGCAACATCAGGAAGAAGGAACACGAAAAGCTTGAGAAATACCAAGGGCTCAGAGAAGAGCTCAAGAAGATGTGGCGGGTGAAGGTAACAGTGGTCCCAGTGGTAATCAGAGCACTAGGTGGTGACTCTCAAGCTAGGCGGAGTGGCTCCAGCAGATCCCGGGAACAACATCTGAGATCTCTGTCCAGAATAGCGCAGTCTTAGGAACAGCTAACATACTGCACAGGACCCTCAAACTCACAGGCCTCTGGTAGGGGACCTGAGCTTGAAGGATAAAGACTGCCCGCAGGGGTGAGCGGGGAATTTTTATATTTAATTTATATATCAAATACAATATATATGTAACACACACATATATATATATATATATATATATATATTAGTGCTTAACAAATTTATTAGAATAACACCTAGTGTAAGGTTTACCTGCACTACATTAACAGCATTGGCAATTACCAAAATATTTTTTATGCTTAATCAGTTCCTTACTTGGATGATTCTGAAAATTCCACGTGCAGATGAGCAGAATCAGCTTTCTGGTGTTTTTGCAATAGTTAACGAACCACTATGGACAAGCTCTCAAATCCAAATTTCATTTTAATGCTAAAACATAATTATTATTATTTTTGACCATGAGTTTTCAAATGTACAGTTTTACAAAAAAACAGCATGTTATCTTTTGAACAAGTTTCCAAATTACAGATGTTTATTTGAATTCATTAACAAAAATGTAGTTTTAGTGAAAGTAGAGTGTTATGCTTGAGTCATAAAGCATTATATTACAAAGATTGTTGAAATCAAGGAGAGTTTTGTAACACTTTTTATGTTATAACACACATAGACAGTAAAGTAAAATAGACAAACATGGCAAAATAAATGTTAAAGTAGCTGTAAAATACAGTAACCTGTTTAATGAATAAAGCAAACAAGACAAAGAATTAGATTTTTTTTGCTTTGTTCTGTTTTGTGCTCAGCAGTAGGCATATATGTTTTTACATGATATCAGTTTTATTCTTTTTTGATAAACAAAAGAATAATAATCTAAAAATTATAAAAAAAAGTTCTTTACATAAAATAAAATGAAATAAAGTAAATGGGGCTTCTACAGTGGGGCAATCTAGAAAAAGTTTGCTCTACAAGGTGTCTTATTTGTCTAATCCACTGTATTAGTCTGTCAGTAGTTGCCTGTACGTGCTACATCTCACTGGAAAATGAAGCAGCTAGATCTTTTTCATGTTGTTTTTCATTCTGGTAAGGATAAGTAAAGTTCATTTCAGTTCAGAATTGTACTTAAAATTACAAAAACAAAATAAAACCGCTGCGTTCCACTCGAAGATGTGATTTCGCAGCTTTTCGCGGAACTCCTGAACGCACCAGTGTGCAGATGTGCGGATTTGGAGAAGTTTTAAAAACTCCTGAGAATGCCCTGACCATGAAGGAGTCGTCGGTTTGCTCCGCACTGATTTTGTTTATTACAAATTAGATGTCCACGAGTGTCTGCGGCGTCTTCAAACCTCCGGTAGGTGAAACTGCTCAGTGAGACATCGACGGGACTTTCTGTCTGTGTACAAGCTTCTTGTTTATCATTTACAGTTAAATATACGCACAGTGGAAGCTAACCTGCGTTATTTTTGGTTTCCAGTGTTGACACTGTAGTTGGTCAGGTCCTGTAAGCTTACGGTTTATTATTGACTCAAATACATTTCTTCAGTTTTGAGAAGCACTGTGAGTATAAATTGCATGGTTGTATTTGTAATCGGTAGCGTGAAAACAATTCAGTCAGAATATTTGTGATTAATTCCTTAATCGCAACGCCTGGAGCAACTAAAAACTAAACAGTAAGAGCAAATGTTTGTGAGTCAACCCTCGAAAAGTTAAACTTAAAAGCTGCAATAGGAAATGGGGAGCGGGCGTTCAATGAACCGTTAATTTTTTTTTTAGTTTGAACCCTTTTAGAGTAGCTTTGCGTGATTCACAGTTTAGCCTTACTTTACTTTAGCCTTGGTGCAGACCCTCGGTTCATCCTGTATCTGAAACGAGCTCTTTCAGCTCCTCTCCTTTTGAGCTTTCTTTCTTCTGATTGGCTGCCCTTCATGGTCATAAGGTTTGAACAGCAGGTGGGTGGCTTCTGTTCACACAGCCAGAGCTAACACGGCCATATTATTTTTTTAAAAACACTATCTAATATTGAGCACTGAGAACAGTCTTAAGCCTGAGCTTTTGATTCAGAGGATTCTACATATGCTGACCTCATCATTTGAAATAAATATGTTTAATAGAAGCATGCACCACTGTAACAGTATGTACATATGGCTGAAAATATTACTTTTCGTGTTTATTTAAAATTTATATATAGCTGAAATCAAATGCTCTGGAAGAGAGTCAGAGATTAATAACAGATATGATTCAATGCAGAGAGGTCTATTAACACATAGTGAGTGAGAAGGTGACTGGAAAGGAAAAACTCAATGCATCATGGGAATCCCCCGGCAGCCTACATCTATTGCAGCATAACTAAGGGAGGATTCAGGATCACCTGGTCCAGCCCTAACTATATGCTTTAGCAAAAAGGAAAGTTTTAAGCCTAATCTTGAATGTAGAGATAGTGTCTGTCTCCCAAATCCAAGCTGGAAGCTGGTTCCACAGAAGAGGGGCCTGAAAACTGAAGGCTCTCCCTCCCATTCAACTTTTAAATACTCTAGGAACAACAAGGAAGGCACCAGTGTGAGAGCGAAGTGTTCTGATAGGGTGATATGGTACTACAAGGTCATTAAGATAAGATGGGGCCTGATTATTTAAGACCTTGTATGTGAGGAGCAGGATTTTGAATTCAATTCTGGATTTAACAGGAAGCCAATGAAGGGAAGCCAAAACAGGAGAAATATGCTCTCTCTTTCTAGTCCCTGTCAGGACTCTTGCTGCAGCATTTTGGATTAGCTGAAGGCTTTTCAGGGAGTTTTTAGGACATCCTGATAATAATGAATTACAGTAGTTCAGCCTGGAAGTAATAAATGCATGAACTAGTGAATGCAATAAACTGTGGACAAGTCGATATTTGCTGTGCTGAATGGTGGAAGGTGGTCTCTTACTGCTGCTGCTGCTCCCGTTGGCATACAAATGGTGATGCTGCCATCACAAAGAAGTTAAACCCTTTATCTCTCTCTGCAGGCAGGATGGAGGTGTGTATGATGAAACCAGAAGTCAAGAAGAAACCAAAGTCGGTGAGAACATTTACAGTTAACACAGAACAAACACAAGCAATGCACAACCCCAACACATCACCCATACGGTGCTGTAAATGTATATACAGCCTGCAGTGCAGATGTTTTAAGTGTTGAAGTAAATTGAGAGTACTTGCACAAATTAGTCAGTGTACAAGCTGCATTTTACACTGAACAAGTTTTTCTGTAGAATCTTTCAAGCACTTTGCAGGAACGATGCTGGAGGAGTTATTTTGTCTGTGTTTTCAGGTCATCTTAGTGTTTACTGTGTCTTCTAATCCTGGACTGACTTCATCACAAAAAGCTGCACAATATCTTGTTCTTGTTATGGCTGCAAATTGTTATTTATGTATGCTGTATGTCTGAGCTGCTGCAGAGAATATTAGAGACTAATCGCACATCTTGTTAATATTTGCCTAATAGATTACAAGCTAAACCTTTAAACGCCCAAAGCCCAAACAGTACTTAGCATAGCTAACAGCTTCTCTTTTTTTCTCTCTCTTCTCCATTTATAGCCCAAACCTCCTCCGAAGCCCACAGAGGTAGAGTGATAAACACATAAATAAATAATTAAGCTGGTGTTTAAAATAATCACATGCTGTAAATATATTATAAACATATTTTCAGATAAAAAGAAATGAACCACAGAGACCTGAGAAACCCCCTCCTGCTGTTCCTCAGAGACCGACAGATTCTGTAAGTCCTGCGTGTGCACAGAAAATAAAAGATTTCAAATGTATTGACATCAAATGGTTAATGATAATAATACATGCTGACTTATTTGATTTTTCATTGAAATGATGAAGCTAACAGGAGCTGAACTGTTCAAAAACGGCTTCTTCCCGTATGGACGTTAGGTGTGAGATTGTTTTTGAATGGGATGACCTCTGAGTACAAAAGAAATATCTGCTTTATAATTTTGGTCATTTATTAAAAGCCAATAAAGCTTCTTCTGTAATACAGGTGACAAATTTTTCTTTTATTACAGAAGAAGCTTTATTGGCTTTAATCAATTAGACTTTTACTAACTGATCATTTGATCACATCTGATTTGTTTTAGTCATTTTTAAGATCTTAAATTTTATTATATTTTTTCCTTTGTGTCAATTTTTTTTTTGTGTACATTGTTAATTTTTACCTTATATCGTTTTACTTTATGGGCCATTCTTATTTATTTAAACTATTATGTTATTTTTTTGTTTTTTGGGAAATCTTATCTTATTCAGCCTAAACATTTTTCTTAAGCTGTTTTCACACATGCCTGCCAGCCTTGAACACTGACACAAGTGATGTGAGAACGCAGTCAGATCGTTCATCAGCCGGTCTGTAACCTGCCAGCGCTTGAGCAGAGTCTTTGTGATGTCAGCGATTTGTACCAGTGTGAGATTAGAACAAATAAGTGTCAGGTGAATTCACAGGTAGTGAGTGTCTGCCTGTGAAAAGCACGCAGAGCATTTCCAGTAATCAAAGTTACTCCTGCTTTGCCCTGAATGTGAGAAAGATGAACTTTGAATAATGTTCTGACAGGATTCTCTACAGTTTTGTGTGAAAGTGGCTCTTCAGTCTAAAAAACTGTGTGGTTTCTAAAAATCTGTTTTAAATTGTTCTACTGTACTCATTTATTTCAAACCAGATTTGTATTTTCTCCACAGGAACTGAGTCACACACAATACAGACTGAAAAAAGTCACAGCAGCATACAATGGGGTGTGTACACATTGTGTTGCTTCTCCACTACTGCTGTTTACCACTTACATCATTACAGCTTTCCTTCATTTTCCTACTTCAGATATCTCGCTCATTTGTGTGACCTTTAAAAACAAGTTTACAACTTTTTTTTTCTTTATCAGAACGATGGAAATGTGAAGCAACAACAGACAAAAGATAAACCACCTGAGACGCCCGTGGTCCCACCCAGACCCACAGAGAAGGTACAGCACATTTTCTCAGGGTCAATGTA
Source organism: Diplotaxodon limnothrissa (assembly GCF_057381915.1). Taxonomy (NCBI): domain Eukaryota; kingdom Metazoa; phylum Chordata; class Actinopteri; order Cichliformes; family Cichlidae; genus Diplotaxodon; species Diplotaxodon limnothrissa. Next base: position 9,330,871 of record NC_140613.1, read on the forward strand.
AAACTATTGTTTTACTGTTTTCTGTTTTCATGTTGAAATGAACATGAGTTTGGAGCTTCTCAGGGTTTCATGTTTCTTTCCTGTTCCATATGTCTTTTGTTATTGTTCCATGTGGGGCGTTTTGTGTTTGCAGGAACTGAACGCCCCAACCAGATACAGCCAACGCAGGCCGAGCGCACAGACCAAGGTCACAGAGGTACAAACGCAGCAAAGTACCATCTTCCTCCTCGCTTCTTTTCATAAACTCCCAGATCAAAACCTTCCTCTTTCTTTCCAGAGTGCCAAAGAAACTGAGCAACTTGAAGCTGCTGCGGTTCCCAAAGATGATGCAGACTTCAAACAGGTATTTGAACTGCACCCAATAATGCTCAGCTCAGGCTTAGTTCATGCACAGTACATACAATGTCTTGCTCTTTCTCTACACGTGTGCTTTGTTGTAGGGTAATAACTCAATGCTGACTGGAATATTTCAGTGGAGCCAAAAAGGGAGAGCGCCCACTTTCACTATTAGCAAAGCACCTCCAGCTGTTCAGTGTAAATGCACAGCAGGGCTTTAGACAAGCTTTAACATTTTGTGTTAGCATATCAGGGTGTGTGTGTGTGTGTGTACTTTTGCACTGTTTCAGGCTAATGTATCTACTTGTTGTTTATACTGTTCTGTAAGCAGTGATGCACAACAAGTTGTTTCAAAATTAGTTAATGATGGATGTGAAAGTGGCGAAATCCTATTTTTCATTATATAAATGAATATTTCTTTTAAATTATGATGCCTGTTCCTCCCTAGAAACAATTTCCCCTCCATTTTAATAATCTTGACTCGCCCCTCGTCCTGTCTTCTTGCCAGTCTGGAAACCCTCAAGCAGAGGAATCAGTGTTAGGACTAATAAGGGATGTTTGTTCTGCGTTGAATCTGTGGTAGGTACATTGTAATCGAAACTTTCCCGAAACCCTGTGCAGTAGGGCAAACTAATGTTCATCCACCTGCACAGGTGTGAATGCTGTCTTTGGATAGTCTTGTGGGCTACATTGTAAGGTCTACATAGATTCAACGCAGATGTATAAATGAAACATAAAGCGGCGTCCAGACAAAAAGCGCACATTGTCACACATTGCTTTGTCGTTGATGGTCACTTGCTAGAAAATGTGCCAATTGCCTAAGTAACAATCTTGTGTATTTACCACCTTGCCACAAATGAATCACCAGTGTCCTTCACTCTCATTGGTAGTCGCTTCAGTCGCTCACATCAAAGTTGGGAAAATTTTGAAAATATGAGAATTTGAAGCATTAACAAAAAATAAAAACATAGTATCTGTATAAACAAAGTACATCACATCATGAGATTAAAAAGTTAAAGATCTCTGCAGCATTTAAATAAATAAGAATAATAATCCAGCCCATTTTGCCAGGTCTCTCCACATATGAGAGCTGCTGTTTGTGACTCTTTCTGAGCCTTTCTGGTCAGCTGAGTAGTCAGAGTTTAGTTTTAATGTGGATTGGTGTGCTGAGCTTTCTTTTTTTCCTACTCAGGGTTACATGACGAATGGAGAGGAAAAGACTGATGACGTCCCAGTCAAACAGGCTCCCGACAGCAAACCGGTATGTGTCATGCGTGTTACCAAGCGCTCCACTGTCAGTGATCTCAGCTGTTTTTGTGACATGTGACTGTGGTTGGCAGGGCGTTCTGAAAGCAGTAATGAAAGGGTTGCAATTCAAGTCATCGCCAAAGGTACGAAGCCCAGCCTGAGCTTTCTGTTAGTGGTGGCTGCTGCGCGTTACTGTCTCTCAAACACTTTGACTGATGGTCGCGGTGGTGTTAACTGCACTGTGTGGGTTTTCTTCACTTTGCCTTGATGTTGCTTTACTTTCAAAAATGATCGAATATTTAATAAGACGATAACACAAAATATATCTTTGGCTGCACAAATTGAAAACAACTTGTTGGTTTAATTTAGCTCTGGTGTTTATAAACACTTTCCTATTTTAACAATCCACCAAGATGTGCAAGCACGTGAAAGTTGGTGCATGAACAGTGTTGGCAAGGTTACTTTTAAAATGTATTCCACTACAGATTACAGAATACATGCCCCAAAATGTATTTAGTAACGTATTCCGTTACGTAGGTATTCTGAATACTTTGGATTACTTAATATATTATCGTGCTTTTTACAACTACATGAATGTACTATTGCTGTGTGATTTATTACTTTTACTGAAGGTTGCTCGCCATACCAATACTAACTAGATTTTTAAATCTTAATATAAAATGAGTAACAGTAGGGTGGACATTAGGTAAGGCTGCACTTTTAGCAGCGATCTCGTATAGAAAACTATTCCCCGCGTATATAAAACAGGTCTGCGGCTCCGAACCGTAGTAAAGGGACCTCTGGCTAATACGTCGGGTTCCGTGTTGGGCTCGTAGCCGAAAACTAGCTTTACTTTGTTGTCTGGGTCAAGTTTGCTAGCGAGAGACAAAGAGCGGCGTTGAAAGGCTGCTCCAACGGAACCTTCGAGTCTTAATAGCTTACTTACAACTGGGCTCGTCAGGCACTCTTTTTGGCTGCAGTGGTTATTATTATATTTACATGCTTCCAGCTCCCGTTTCTGGTCGGTCACAACTCTTACTGTTCGACTCTCCTTTTTCTCCCTCCTCGCGCTCACAGACACATAATGGGTATGGCAGTCCATTCTCCCTGCAGCACTACACTGCCCATGAGGCTACATTCTTTAGGGCTATGCCTGTAAAACTCTGCCTATTGCCTTCATATTAAATCATTTTTTAAATAATAATTTTAAAAAATATTTCTTCATGTGATTATGCGGGCTGCAAGTCGAGGTGACATGGGCCCTGAGATTGAGACACAGGCATTAGAGCCTCTTAATGCGTGTTTTGTTCGGGTTTCCACCGGCGTGGAATTACCAAAAAGGGCACAGCCTAACATATGAAACAGGAAAATAATCCATTTATTTCAACAAAGTAACTGTATTCTGAATACTACCTTTTTAAACGGTAACTGTAACGGAATACAGTCACTCATATTTTGTATTTTAAATACGTAACAGTTGTACATGTATACTCCCCAACACTGTGCATAAAATCACACTTCCTGTCTTTAACATGTTTTTTGGGGTCTACTTTGTTTACTGCCTACTAAGTTTTCACATGACGTCACTTCATTTGTAACTTTGTTGAGAGCCGCATTTGCCTGTTACAATACTTTGTTTTGGTTAATGACCAACTTGTTTCATATGTAAAGAAATTGTAGATGTTGGCGCCCGTGCTTTAGGGTATAGCCACATTTGTTTTTGTGGGGGGGGGGGGGTTTGCGTCTTGTTTTTTGTTTATCAATCACATTGTTGACTCTTTTTTCAGGCCAGCAGAAAGCAGAGTCCAGATTCTAGCACAGAAGAAGTGGCCTCAGAAAACCAACAATCTGTAGAGAAAATCAAGCAAGAAAAAACCGCAGAACCCAAACAGGTACAAACTGATAAAAGAATATTAAAAGTAAAGTTCTGCTTTTCCATTTAAAACGCACACATTATATGATTAGTGTGTAGACTTAATGTTGGATAATTTTTTTTGACTCTTTTTTTCTTGTTTGCTCTCAGGTCAGTAAAGCCGTCAGTGATGCTGAAGAAGGAGAAGAAGAGGCGAAAACATCAGAAACGTCCCATGTAAGTTTTGTTGCAGTGGCATTAGCATTGGGGAGAAACTCCACAGGAGGAAAGAGGCAAAGATGCCATCATTTAAACACAAAGCTCTAATTCTGTGTATGTATTTAGATCCTGTTCATAAGCCGTACAGCAGCAGTCTGGAGTAACTTTGAATTAATTTTGCTGCTGTGTTTATGCCAAAAGAAAACAAACAAACATTCCTTTCCAGGGAAAGAGAGGTTTCTTCTCTGGTATCCTTAAAAACAAACAAAAAAAATCACCAAATGAGATGTCAGCACAAGTGAGTGTGCACTATTTCTTAAATAATAAAATGATGTAAAATGTAGAAATAAAAATGTTCTTCTGCTTCCCTGGCCACTGTGTCTGTGGGGATGGTGTTTGCTCTGTGTTCTAGCATCCTGATGATACCAGGTTTGTGCTCCAGTGGATGATGAGAGTCAAACCTTAAATACTGATCCATATGTGTAGGTTTACGGTATACGTCAACTTTTAAATGTCCCCCATTACTGATAGAAATCTCACAGTCTAAGAGGCTAACCTGCCACTTTTCATATCCTCCCTGGTGAATTTGATGTGTTGGTCCACCGAGTCAATGTGATCCGTGAATTGTGGTACATCCTGAGATTTGATTTTCACCCAGACAATCAAATCTCAGGATCAGGAGGGGTATAGGACTCACACAAATGCACTCTTTATTAAGACGCAAGCTATAAAATTCCAGGATCTGGTAAAGTTTAAAACAGTGCAAATAATATATAAAGCAAGGAAAGGGATGCTCCCAGTCGAAATAAGTAAATGGTTCTTAGAGAGAGAAGGGAGGTATAATTTTAGAGGGAAGTGGAATTTAAAAATACAAAGAGTAAGAACAACTTTTAAAAGGATGTCTATTTCAATAGCGGGAGTTAAATTCTGGAATGAGTTAAAAGAAGAAATGAAGGTCAGTAGTAGAGATGGCACGATACCACTTTTTAATGTCCGATACCGATTCCGATATCATAAATTTGGATATCTGCCGATACCGATATGAATCCGATATAGCGTATTTTGTAATCAATAAAACTGTTTTTTTATAAATATATTGCTGCATTTTGTATAAGTTCATACTCAAGTTTTAAAAAACAAGAGATTGAAGCTATTCTGTTATACCTGTATGCAAAAAATGCACTCCATTTTATAGTTCAGCAACACTGATCAATCTAATAAATTTAAACCTACACCATCCTCCCTATTCTGGTATTTTAAAGAGTACTTAGTGGATATATTAAGCAACCTAACTAATAGGGTTGCCAACTCCCAGCAAAAATATTAGGGAACCACCCCCCGCCCTTAATCGATGTAATCAACTTTAATTTAATGCAAGTGTAAAACAAATGCACAGAAATCAATTATTTTTCTTCAATATTTAAATAGATTCAACATCTTGCTTCAACAGAATTGCAGACTGCACAGATGGTACCTTTCCAAAGGAAAAAGTACTATAGCTTACTAGGGTGTATATTAGACTTATTAGTTACTATATACAATAATGGATTTCTATACATTTAATCAGATGACCACTTTTGTTGTAAGATTCAGATAATTATTTATTCAAAGTTTTTAAATGACATAACAAAGAAAAGTATTTCTTTGTGCCCCCCTCTCCCTGTTAGTGCCCTACCTGGCCCCTGACAAAGCTTTGCTAGACCCGCCCCTGCACAGTTACCAGCCGTCAGCTACTTAGAAAAGGATCTTGGTGTTATTTGTCTCTCAGAAACAGTTCATAACTTCCCTTCAACTCATTCATGTCACCTAAAAGGTAAACCTGTTTCTCCATCACCTGCTCAGCTCTGATGATTCAGTAAGGACATCTCCTGGATTCATCTTCATGTTTCCCTCTCACCACATATCCAAACAGATATCATGACCAGCAGCTTTTACAGCTGTGGCCCCAGCAAACCTCAGCTGATACTAGAAAGTAATGTTAAATACATTCTAACAACAGCTTTTCACGCTTAAACGTGCCGCTGGTCTCCTCTTTCTAGCGCAAAGTGGGCGATAAACAAACAAGAAAGACGGGACTTGCGGCAGAAAAGCCGATCAGCTGATGATTGATCAGTTTCATGTTTGAAGTAATAACAGGAGAGGAAGGGGGAGGGAATGAGAGAAGTAGATGCAACTGCGCAGCAAAGACAGAATAACTCCAGCTTTGTGTCTATTTTTTAATTCTAGCTGAAGTATGGGACAAATCGCTTCCTTTTCACCTCAATATGGAACTCCGATGGCCAGTCCAGCTGTGGCTCAATATATCAGTTGTTAAGCTTAACGTGGAAATACTATGCAAACATTCAGGGATGAACTTACACACTTGCTTTACTTCTCTGGGATAGTTTTCGCCGAGATGAAATGCCGCAGTTAGGAAGCACGTACGAGGCTCCAAATGCTCCAACAGACCGCCAAACAGCCGCTCTATCACGTGACACATACTGCTCCGATGCGCCGATCTGGGTTACGCCAAGTAGCGCGTTTTGTGAGGTGATTTTGTGATACTTCGGATCGGATTACATTTTTTATTTCTCTCCGATATCCGATCCAGTAATTTAGGTCCGTATCGGACCGATACCGATACGTAATATCGGATCGGTCCATCTCTAGTCAGTAGTGATATAAACCAGTTTAAAATAAAACTCAAAAAATAAATTTTAAATAAGTAAAAGAATGAAGAAAATGCAATTAACCCAAGACAGCAGTCAAAGTGATGTTTATTTTCCTTTGCAAAATAGTAAATCTAAACATAGTTTTAGTCGAATGTGAGAAAAGTTGAAACCATTGTATACGTTTTTCTTGTTTAAATTTAGATGACGAGGAAATGATTAAGATGTAAACCTGAGGGGGTCGGGCTAAATAAATACATACTTCTGCCTACTCCTTTTCAAACAACTGCATGGAATGATATTATGAAATGTTGGTGAATGTATATGTTTGAAATAAAAATGAACTGAACTGAACAGGTGTCATCCACATACCTAAACTAATGACTTGGTGATGTTCCAGGGTAGGATAACAAAGCCCTCTTTTCCATTTTTTCCATGTACAAGTTGGCCACAATGGGTGAAACTGGGGAACCCATGGCACACCCATTTTTCTGTCTGTAGTACTGACCCTTGCATGTGAAATAGGTGGAATGAAGACACAAACACATTTGGTCGGTCCTGAGAGTGGTCCTGTTGCTGAGGTTGGGGTCCTGTAATCTCCTATGAACCACCTCCAACGTTTTAGTGACTGTTTCCCCAGATGAAACAATCAGACCATTGTTTCATCTGGGAAAACAGGCAGTTAGCCGAGACTGAAGAAGTCATTTGGATGAGTGGCGAAATGTTTCTCCCACTGAAAATGCTGAGTCCAGAATCAACTTTTTGGATAATATTAGTGTTATTATCTTTTTTAAAATCTGAAATCATTTTGGTGTTTCAGGAGAATCTGAGTTCTCACAGTGACCTTTCTGCCAGCAGCGACAGCCTGTCTGAAAACAAGGTGAGGCCCTGTAGCTGCTGTAGTGGCAGCAGAGATAATGTTATCTGGAATTACAGTGTACACATACAGCTCAGTGGTATATTTACCTGCAAAATTAGTTGTCTGACTTTGGGTAGAATAACCGAGCATGAGCATGCTGTTCGTGTCTGTTTCAGGAAAAAAAACAATGGTACAGTGGGATGTTAAAGAAGAGGTGGAAACCAACAGAAAGTCTTCAAACTGATCAGGTAGAATCATCAAAAATACACATAAAACATACCAGATTATATGCACATGTATTGCGTAACTAGTCACACAAAAGACATAAGCTCGCATGATTAGGTTACTGCTTCCATCACCTGATAATCAAATTGCACACTCTTATTTTTTGGGCAGGACAATAAAGCAGACAGTAATTCTGAAGACCTAGAAGAAGAGGAGAAAACATCAGAGATGTCTCATGTAAGTTTTCTTATCTTTAGCAAATGAGGAAATTCTCTTGCACAAGAGGATAGAGGCCGAGGGAGGGAGTTAGACAAGCTGCCATGGAGTTGTTTTTGTTCGGAAGCTCTAATTTTGTACATGCGTTTAGATCATCAATATCAATTCTCTTGTGTTTGTGGAAAGATGGAGATGTGTGGTCATCATCATGTTTTATCTAATCTATCTTAGGAAAAGGGAAGCTACTTGTTTGGTTTCCTTAAAAAGCCAAAAAAACCAGCCGCTGAGACGCCAACGCAGGTGAGCTTGCAACAGAACTGTTCAAAATAACAATTTAAATTGTTAAAATAATGGTTTAACTTTTAGGAGAACTTATTTGCCTTAGAAATACGTGGACAGAAACATTAATTTTAGTTTATCGGTATATTTTTTTTCCCTCTCAAATGACTTTGGTGTTTCAGGAGAATCTGAGTGCCCACAGTGAGCTTTCTGCCAGCAGCGACAGCCTGTCTAAAAACAAGGTGAGGTCCAGCAGCTGCTGTAGTGGCAGCAGAGATAACGTCACGTGGAATTTTAATGTACACACAGAGATCTGTGATAAATGAGCACGAGCATACTGTTCCTGTTTGTCTCAGGGAAAAAAAACTACGATACGCTGGGATGTTAAAGAAGTTGCCGAAACAAGCCAAAGCTGAAAGTGATCAGTTAGAAAATCTGATAAAACATTCCCTGACTCCCATGATGTTTTTCATAACTACTCAAACAAAAAATTTTGTTTCAGGACCAGCAGTCCCTGCATGGTGACTTACCCAACTCCAATGATGATCTGACTGTAGCCCAGTCAAAGGTGAGGATCATTTAATATTATCTTGATGTAATTCCAATTAATTGTTCTGATGTCACCAAGAAAAGATAATTTTTTTTCCCCAAAACTCCTGGAGAAGGGATGCCCGGCAGGGGTTGTGTAAACCGCTGAAATTATTAAATGACAGGCTCTCAATAACTAGTGTGCATTTGGGGAGGCCACCCAGATACATTTGCGGACTTATTTTTATCTATTTCTAGTCTGTATTAGAAAATAAAAAGTGCGGAACAGTCGTCCATTTCTAATTTTAAAAGTTCAGTCACTACTTACTTTTCCAACCTACCCCCATCTCTTATGTTCCAGACTAGTTTTTACTGTGGCAGTGCAAATATCATTCAGCTTCTTCTCCATAGAGGACCTCATTCCACCATTAAATAGACTCCAGTTCGACCATCTTGGACACGCGGCATGTCCTCATACTGCTCTAGATGTTCGCTGAGAGCTGCAGCACCCATGCAGTCCAAGTTCACCCACGTGACATGAGACTCGCAGGCGAGGCAGCTGAATTACATCATTCTGCTACATCATGAAATACACAACAGTTAAAATGTTTGCAGAGGAGAAACTTAAAAGTGGCTTTTTAAAAATGTATTTCAGAGTCAGTCTTTTGCAGCACTCAAATCCATTCATATGCACATGCAGAAATACTTTTTTTGCACCTTTGGTACATGCACACGCACAAACATCTTAAATCTTACGTCTGTAGGAAAAACATGAACTACTGCAAATATTGGTTGAAGCTGAAGGAAACTCAGGTAGGGTTCATGTGGTGGTCAGTAAAATACTAAAAGGTGTAAAGTGGAGAACATGGGGGGGAAATGGAGTTTATAGTGTATGTGTTAAGATAAGTTAAAAGAGTAAACAGCTCAGTGAAGATAATGGAGGCAAAAGTGTCAACAAAAAAGAGTTTTTAACAAACGTTGGAGGACTTTGTGTTATTATAATATTCATATCTGAAGCCAGAAATCTGAGGGTGATTGAACCAGACACTGCTAACTGACTGATGAAAACGCCAGTTGGTGGTGAAAACCTTTTTCTACTGTGTATAGGAGAAAGGAGGTGGAGCCTAACAGACAGCTACAAGCTACATCTGCCAAGGTTGGCACCAACCTTTAATCAAAGCAGACACACACCCAATAATGCAAACTAGAAGGATTATAAAAGATTTCACACCAGGACTGCTGAGGAGCTCATCCTGTGGTCACACTCAACCATCTCGGACAACAGCAGTCTTTTTTTCTGCTCTGGACAACCGCTGCAAGGTGGAGGGCCACTCTAATCAGACCAGCACCAGCTGTGATCCAAGATGATGGAGCTGGGGTTTGTTAGGATGATAAGAGATTCACAGGCCAGCAGGAGGTTATATTCAGGGGTGCACATAAGTGGTCCGCAGGTGCGCATTCGCTGGCAAAATAAAAGACGCGCATCAGATAAGAAGTTGCAACGCGCGTTTGCGTACATAAGATTTTCTGGAGGAGGACAGACATTTGTTTAGAACTCTTAAAGATGTCGAAGAAGCTCCTTTAAGCAATTACTTTGGTGTTCCTCCACCTCCAAAGAAATGTCAGAAGGAGTCCGAACCGCAAAAGAAGCGCGTATTCTCAGAAAAGTGGTTGCAGGAGGTGAGCTGGCTTCAAACAAATGATGAACGCACAGAGATGTGGTGCAAAATATGCCGTGAAAATCCCACTCTAGCGGACAAAAACAGTGCCTTTTATATGTACGCAAACGCGCCTTACAACTTCTTATCTGGTGCGCGTCTTTTATTTTGACAGCGAATGCGCACCTGCAGACCACTTATGTGCACCCCTGGTTATATTGGAGTAGCAAATAAAGGTTTTACAGAAGAAAGGTTTATGAATGTTAGTGATTATTTAAAGATGCTCCCCACATTTGGAATATAAACTGGTTGAAAACAATGTAAATTAAAGTGAAGTTTATATTTATTACTAAAGAATATAAATTCAGGTACTAGTGTTGCTCACTGGTTGAGCAGGTGCCTATATGCCTGATGGCTGAAATGCAGTGACCTGGGCTCGAGTCCCCTTCCCCGGCTCTCTCTCACCCTGTCAAAAAAGGCAAAAAGCCCCCAAATAAATATTTACAAAAGAGTATAAATGCAGTGCACAGGAATAAAAAATTGGATCGTGAGAGTGTGCTTCAAGGTAAATTAAAGGATTAGAGAGCAGGCAAAGTGAAGGTAATGGTGGGAAGGTGATAAATGAGAACAATCACTATCTAAACGTCAACACTTTGAAAGGGAGGTGTTTTCTTAAGTTGCAGTGCATTTGACCTCTCAGGTCTACTATAGATAGGCCTTACAGTTTAAGAATTGGTGCCCTGCATTACAGATATGCTGTTGGCTAAACGTACCAGAGAAAGCAAAACAGAAATGACAAAGACGTGTTTATTATATTCAGGGACAAGCAGAACTTGACATAGGCAGACTAAAAAAAGCTAAATGTACAGGAAACAATTTTTCTCTTATTTTTCATATTCAGTCATAGTGATACTTTCCTGGTTATACGTATGCATATTTTGGAAGATTTTCTTTTTTGTTTTGTCACTGTGGTGGTATTGCCTAAATACTCTACAACTTCCAGAAGTGCTTTGCTTTGGTCTTTCTGATGAATGCACACATTGGTTAAGCATCACCATGTCAGACACTCCCTTCTGTCTGTCCTCTTCTGCTCATCTAATTTACAGTCGTAGGGGGCTGAAGCCTACCCTGGTTGTCACAGGGTGAAAGGAAGGGTGCCATAGACAAATCAAGTCTGTCACCAAGCCAACACACAGAGTTCATGATTTCATGATGAGCTGTTGGCTCAAACAAAAACAAACAAACAAACAAACAAAAAAACCCAACTTCTATGGCAAATCTCTTCATCCGCAACTTTTACTGAAACCGCTAACGAACCAGGTCTTATAATCAAACACCAAGCTACAGAGGAGACGTTGGTTTTTATTGTTCTTTGCTTTTAATTCAGGAGTTGGTGGTAAATACTGAGGCTCAGTTATCTGCCAGCTGTGAGAATGTGAATGACACAACCGTCACAAAGGTACTCGATTTAAAAAACAAAAAAAACCTTCTTCTCCTTTAAAAACAAAACAAAAATCAACTGTAGCTGCGTTAGTCATGTGAACATGAACTGAAACCTGGCCACACACATTAGATCTGATGCAGTGAGTGCAATGAGTCATTTACTGCTTTCAAATATGTGTCATGAAATATTGATACTTATATAATAATCTACATAATTAAAACCTCTGCAGATGTGTCAAAATCTTTATTACAAGTAAAATCTTACAAAGAAAAGACTCTAAAGTACTTACAGTTGAAGTAGTAATTAAGCAGAGAAGGTCCCTTTTTATTTTATTGTGTTTTTTAAATATTAAAGTAAGTCCTAAATACTGTATTTACATATAATTCTTTGGTTTGTTTTACACTTTTTGCAAGAATTCTTTGGACACATCACATCTTATCTTGACAACTGCACATTGAATTGAAATAAAAATCGATTTGACATGTTGACGTCCTCGTGGATCCATATTAGTCCACTTCTAAGCAGCCAGTTTCTCAAACTCTCCACCTACCTGCTTGTAGTATACGCTTATGTGAAACTTAACTCAAGGAGTAAAATATTCGGGTGAGGACATTTTGCACACAATGTGTGAACGGTGCTTTTTTTATTTTTTATTTTACTAACTTAAGTGTGTTTTTAAGAAAATTAAGCAATAACTTTAGATGTCAAATAACTGTAAGGGAGTAGAAGTATAAGAGGAAATTAAAATACTATGCAAGTACACTTCAGTGAGGGTTAAACTTCCGTACAGTACTAGAATAAATCACTGTGACATTGAGGCTTACTGATATCGAAAGTCGGCGTGTTGTCAAGTTCCTGTTTTATTTTCCCTGAGACAGTTTTTGCTACTGAATGTTTTAATGAATTTTAAAAAGTAACTTAAATGTGTTTGTTATAGCAGAAAAAAGGAGGCCTGGCTAAAATTTTAAAAAGATCCGGCAGCATTGACAACCTGTTGGATGAGGTCAGTGTCAGCCCTGCGCAGAGCGATTACATGTTCAGCTTTTTACGTTCAGTGTTTATGCTAAATCAGTAATATTCCTCTTTCACACACGGCATCCCGTGTAATCTTGAAACTGTGTATAAAAGCAGACCTCATACTGAGTTGCTTCATTCTTGTCTTGTTTTTTTATTTGTTTGTCAGATCGTTTCCTTTGTGGGATTTCATGTCGTCACACTTTAACCACTTCCACATCAACATTTTAACTTTGTCTTGGTGCTTGAGTTACCCTTCGTTTTTGTTTTCTCTCTTCTGGATTCCTCAGTTCAACACACTGTTTTATCTCCAATCAATGTTTGGAGATATTGATCCTAATAAAAAGAAAAAGAAGAAGTCATTGTTAGCCATGTTACTTTTCAGACAGACCTTATGAAACTGATGTAGTCTGTACTGTCTGTTAGCAAGATTGTTAATTGTCTGATTTCAGGGGGAAAAACATTTCAGTGAGATGTTCAAGAGAGCTCCAAAACCAGCAGATGAGGTGCAGTGTTGCCCTTTAAATAACTATAATACACTCAAAGATATTCAGTTGTACTTGTGTTGGTCTTTTTTATGCTTTATGTTGTGTTTGTTCAGGAAACAAACGCAGATGAAGAACAGAAATTATCAACCAGCGATGAAAACCTGTCAGAAGCAAACACAGCAACGGTACAGATGTGGACCAGAACATTTGGACAGTCACAGTCATGACCTGTTTCACCCTCATTTATGTCTTTGATTATTTACTGTTCATATATTTCAGGAAAAAACAGGAGGATTGGCAGGATTCTTCAAAAAGTCTCCCAAACCAGCTCCACGCTCTGTCGCTACTCAGGTGCCAAATACATTTGGATTTTTCATGTATTTTTATGCTTTTCAGAGTTAGATGTAGTACATTATCAGAAAATGACTCTTTAAGGCCAAAACTGTACTTCTTCCTTCGCATTTGTCATTACTTCTTACTTCAAAACAAGAATCAAAATGTCATTTATATTTATTTCACTTCTGAAAATATTCCACAGCAGCTCAAACAAGGATGCAAATAATGAAAAATTTAAACAAACACACAAACAAAAGCAGATGTGACACAGCTAATAAAATCTTATTGTCATGTCATCACGCTCAACCAGACCAAAGTTTTGAAAGCACCATCAATCAAAAGACTGTTTTCATCATTTAATACAATAATTTGGACTTTTTTCCTGAATTCACTGCATTTCTTTTCCAGGATCCCCTCTCGAGGCAGCTGTCAGCCAGCTGTGACAGCCTCACAGATGCAGGAAAGGTGAGATTACTACTGAAACTACTGTCAGGATAATCAGGTCGGGAAGTTATCCTTTCTCAGTGTTGTGGAGTTCTACTTGTGGAAATGCAGTGTCTGGTTTAGGCTATGTGCTGCTGCATGTAAGACGCAGCACACAGAAATAATATTCTGCTCTGTATTAATAATGTGATGCCAGCAAATCTAAATATAAGTTTAGATGAGAGACTCTGCATCAAAGGTTTTAAACATTATAGTGTAATCTTTACATTTTTGTCCCTGTTTGGTGCACAAAATAAGTGCTAATAGTTTATATAAGACTGTATTTGTCTTTTTAAAGGAGGCGGCTTTGGCAAACAGTCAGCTGTCTGCCAGTAATGACAATCTTTTAGAAGCTTCAAGCACCCCAAAGGTCAGACTTTTGATTTTAACACTGTTTCTGAGGTTTAGCAAATAAATAAATAAATGCCTCATGGTTTTATTTTGTTAACAGGAGAAAAAAGTCGTCTTCTCCGGGATCACTGGGATGTTCAGAAGGACGCCCAAAACTGAGGAGCAACAGGTAGAAATGACATCAATCACATAAAAATCCCAACTTTTTAAGCTTTTTAAGCTAATAATTTGGGCAAGTAACATTTTAGGAAATTTAGCCGATCTCTCTTGAAAATAAATTATTCCTGTTGTCTGCTGCAGGAAGATGAGGACATGGAGGCTCCAGCAGGAGGCGGGCTGAGACGCAAGAGGACCATCAAAAAGAAAAGACGAGTAAGAGCGCATACGAGGAGGAATAAGCACAATCAGTGCGACGTATGCTTTTTACTTCCAGTGTCAGCTGCTGTAGTTGGAGTTCATCAACAATAATCAATGCATATCCAGACGTTTTCTTACATCATTTGAGTTCTCAGTTTTGATGTCAAAGCTCCACTTAAATAAATAAAACATTACTCTTGTTTATTTCTTTCAGGTTGTGTCATTCCGAGTTAAGAAAACTCTTCCTAACATTCCCAAACTTGGCCTGGCTTCTCAGGTACCTGCATCTGTCTGTTGTTATTTTTGTTTTGTTGGCGTTTTTTTTTTTTTTTTACCTTATTTTTCCACCAGATTTTCCAAAGTTATATTTATTAATAATTAACTTGCAGTCAGTCTGTAAAATGTAAAGTCTTTCAGTGTAGATTATTGTGGTCTATGACAACCATCATCATTTTTCCTCCACAGACTTCAGATGAAATGCCTTGCATTGAGGAAACTCTTGAGTTGCAGGAGATGAGCCCAGCACAGGTCAGCATGATGGCATTAAAGATTTTAAGTTAAAATATTCATTGTGGTTCATGAATGAAATTTTTAAAATTCTCCACTTGATGTTCATATTGTTTAATTTAACCTCCAACCAGAACTATGATTTTCAACTGTCTTTAATTTTCATTTTTCTAAATTTTCACACAAGAAATGTTTGTATAGGATAACCTCTGACTTTTGATGTGGACCTGTCACGTATGTGTTATTATATGTATATCGTAATTTACAATGTGTACACCACCGCAGTGGATTTTAAGCAGAATGTAATATGTGGCTGGAGTTCAGATTATCAGCTTTAATTCACAGGGTTTAACAAAAGTGTTGCATTAACTCACTGAGACTGAGGGGGGGAAAATTAGGAGTGACCGAATCAACAGTCTGGTGGATTCGACTACAATGATCAGCTCAGCAACACCACTGAAGAAAACTGAAGTGCATAATGACAGAATATTTTTCATGGTTTTAAAAAACCCAATATCATAGCATCGAGCCAAGTCGAGAACACTATCAAAGGAAGTAGACACATCACTTTCAAAGACTGCAATCAAGAGACGCCTTCATGAATTCAGTTCAGTTTTATTTATGTACCGCCAGTGCACAACAAAAGCGTCTCAAGGTGCTTAAATTGACAGGAAACTCGCAACAGTGCGACTAACAGCTGTTTTATTATTTGTTTTCCAGGAGAGCACAGTGGAGGTTCAGCCGGTGGAGATGGCTGCTTATCCGACTGAGGAAAACCCAGTCGAAACTGAGCCGGTGAGCCTCAGAGTTTGTGAGTGTTAGTCATTTATGGTATTTGACAGATGAGTTGTCTCTTCATTCAAGCTTCTTGTTTTCAGGAAGAGGATGAGCTTTTGGAGTGGTGGAACACAGTCAAAGGTTAGTGTGGTTTCAACTAGGGCTGTTCGATATAACGATATATATCGGATGATGATATAAAAACGTCTATCGTTTCATTTTACGCTATCGTTTGTTTCGCGGTGTCGCAAAATAAACTGTTTACGGCAATATTTTTTTCATCGTTTTTGATGGTCACTGTAGTGGCTATATTAATTTCTTAAAGTTCTCTCTTTCTCTTATATTTAATATAACCACACTACAGACGGACAAGCGCCTGTTTTTATGCGTTATGGTTAGCAACAACAACGGTAACAGCATCGCGTGTCCGCTTGTTTATTTTCCACAAACCTTTCACAATAAAGCTCAAGATCCCGTTGAGACTTTTCAAAATAAACTGAGTCACGTGAAAGAGCAGATGAGAATTAAAAAAGAGCCGCCAGGTGCTAAAAAATAAACCTTGGACTCAAACGTTAGAACAGGCTTTTCCCTGCAGCACAGAAAAGAAAAGAAAACGGCGGCCTTTACAACTTATGTCTAAAAATGTATCGTTTCATGCATCGGTTAAAACACTCAACTCCAGCTACATGGCGCGCAGCTGGAAACACTTCCCGCAAGTCAAGCTGCCCGAGATTCACAGAATTTACAGAAAATGTTACATTTTTGTGATTTATATTGTTATCGGACGATAGAATATCGTCCGATAACGTCTCATCTCATAAATCTCATATCGTCGGGATATGAGATTTTGGTCATATCGCACAGCCCTAGTTTCAACATTTAGGAGAACTATTATATATTTTTTATGTTTTCTGTCTACTCGTTGTATTATTTCTGCTGCTGTTTGCCAGGTTGGAAGGAGTGGAATGAGACTTCTGATTTCCGGGCAGAGGATGAGGAAATGTGAATACAGTTTCTGTTTTTTAATAACTTTACCTTCATGTTTCCAGTAAACATAATATTTGAGATTTTTGCATTTGTTTTTAGGGTATAATTCTTTTTTGATTTGTTGACAACTTTAAGGCTTAAATTTAGCAGTAAATCTAGTCTTAATAATAATAATTACAACTTTATGTGTCAGATTGATAAGCATAATGTTTCTGTTTGTGTCTGTTTCTGCAGGGCGATGGAGCAGGCAGCCGACCGCGTCTACATGGCAGCCCGTCTTTTCGTGCGTCTTTTCAACCAGCGCGGGGCGTCCTTACAGCATCGCATCCTGGAGCTTTTGGCTATGGCGGACGCTGCGGATGAGTTCCATAAGAAGACTGTGTCGGCCGCTGTGGGCGGAGGCGTGGCCAGCGTCGCGGGTAGCGTCACCACAATCACAGGCCTCATTCTGGCGCCTTTCACTTTTGGCGCCTCTATTATTGTGACAGCAGTGGGGATCGGTGTGGCGACGGCAGGCAGCATCACGTCAGCGACGGCTAAAATCACAGATACGGTCCACTCCAACATGGACCGTAAGAAGATGGAGAAAATGATCCAGGGCTACCAGGAGGAGATCAAAGTCCTCAGAGAGTGCATGGAGTTTGTGCAGGTGAGGGGATTTTTTCTAAAAGGTTAAGAACAAAGTATTTAAAGCACACTCTCTGAGATCAGAATACATTCCTGAGCCTACTAAAATATGATGGATTTTTTTTGTTTTGTTTTGAAATGCAAAGAAACATGTTGCCTGCCCAAGCTGAAATCTCTTAAGCTTTGCAGTAGTATCACAGATCCCTCAGCAGGTGGCATCATACAGCTCCAAGCTGTGTTGACTTGCAGCACCTGTTATTTCTATGGAGGCAGTAAGCATGTACTTAAATTTCACAGGACTGCAAAGCATCCAATGAAAACCTTATTTTGTATGTGCTATTTATTCACAAGATTATTTACGAGTTTTGTTAAGGTATTAAAATATACTTAAAAGTATTGATTTGGGCTTTTTCAAAGAGGATAAAGTGGCAGCCTTTCTTTCTCAAAGGTTAACGCCTGTGCATGGGTACGCGCTGCTCTGGTCAAGTGCTTATATGGCAGTTTACTGTGACACAATACTACATTACAGCACTGCAACAATGACTGCAGTGTTTTAAATTCCTAGGACTGTAAATCCAGAGTTTTGTATCCCTGAATTTAGACACTCTGAGATGTAATCTAGCCTAGATTCAGTCAGTTAAGTCCATGTTTAACTGATTGTGTATGGTTGGTACTTTATACCCCTTGGCTGTAAAAGGCTGATGGAGTATTGTCGTCACTCTGCTGGTTGGGCAGGAGGGCGGGCAGCGTGGACACCCAACTTTAACACCTAACTTTGGTGAACTCGACCTTTTAAGAAGAAAATAATAATTCTTTTAATAAATGTTAAAAAATGATATCTCATTTTTTTTTTTTTTTTTTTTTTTTTTTTTTTTTTCTTCTTCTAAATGACATCAGAAACAGCAGTATGCGACATTACGTGATGGCAGAGCTTCAGTTCATCCTTTGTCATTTTTTTTTTTTTTTTTTTTTTTTTTTTTTTTTTTTAATAAATAGGACAGGGGGAATGAATGAGAGAGAGAGGGGGAGAGAAAGAAAGAAAACCAAAGGGGAGAAGAGACGGTGAGAAGGGGGGGGAAGAGAGACAAAAAAAAAAAAACTCCTGGGTCACCTGTATGGAGAAAAAAAAAACAAACAAACAAACAAACAAACAGAGGAGACAGCAAACAACAAAGAGCAACATAATAATAGAGAAAACAAAGCACCATCACAATAAACTAGCTAGTCATAGATATCAGTATTTACTAAGTAATAAACAATATTGTGCAGCACGCAAGATAGACAGCGCACAGTGTGCTTTGAGGCAGCAGCCAAGAAAGCTTTAGTCCGCGTCTGTGAATACCCATGTGTGCATACCTGTGTGGATCAGCATGCTTGCATTCCAAAGGTTTCTCCATGTAATGATCTGCTAGGGAGTGTGGGGGGGCCTCAGCCCCGTCCTCCAGGGTGTGAAGCGGGTATGGAGGAGATCAAAACTCCAGACATCCAGAGGCCCCCAGAACACAAAAGACCATGGAAGACCAACAGAGGGGCAGCCGCGCCACTGTTCCAGTAAGAGCTGAGGAGAGTCCCAGATGAGGGCTCACTCAGCAGCCGCGGAGCAGAAGCCAGGGGGGGTTGCAGTGACGCGCCCGTGAGCTCCGCCGGCCCCCAGCTGCGCCTGAGTGACCGAGCCCTAGGCCGAGAGGCCGGGGGCACCCCACCTCCAAAGGGGGCCCGAGCGAGCCCCAGGCCCCAGGCCCCGACAAGCGGCCGCCAAGGAGTGAGCCGGTGTGTACCCGGACGCCCACCCCCAGACACAAAGAACCACCAACACACCGACACCTGAGGGAGTCCGCCACCGGCAGGGGAAGTGGTGGTGGGTGGAGATAGGCCTCCAAACCTTGGAGGGCCTGAGGTGTCCCCAGAGAGGTGGCGTCTGATACCCAACCTGACATATAGACACAGACATACAGGCACACACAGACACAAACATCCATTCCCACCCTCATGCTCTCATATGCACTCACTCCACACTCAACCAACGTGGAGACAGACATAAAGAGACGCTGTACACACAATCACACTCCCCAAGCGTACTCTACAATCCGGGTCTAGGTACCCTTGCCCCTGGAGGGGGGAATTGCACCCAGACCCAGGTGGTGTTACCCTTTTCCCTGCGGTGGGGAGAGGCAGACCACCCCGACTCCGCAGCAGCAGGGAGGCCCCACACCCCAGACCGCAGTCGGACGGCCAACTCCTCCTACTAGCCCTCCCGCTCCAGCAGGCCGCAGAGAATGGGGGTGGGAGAAGACTCCAAACCTCCCTCCACCCGCTCATTGTAGTGTTGATGCATATGTGTTCTAAGGTGCAATTAAAACCCAGGAGGGCATGGAGCTACCTGCCAAGGAGCAGCAGGTAAGCGCATAGTCCCTCCTGCTAACCCTCAATGACTAAGTGTATTTAAAATTGAGAGGTGGGCAACGACGTCAGGGGTGAGGTATACACCCTGATGGTGATTTGGACTCCGTGATTGTGCCCACCCCCAAGATCCTATATGTATGTGTAATGAGAGTGTGAATAATGTGAATGTCTAAGATGTGGGATAAAATTGAGGCAGAGGCAGCCAGAAGGGGACAGGGGGGGGGGTAGCCTCCTCTGCACCCTGGTGACATACCCCCACTCCAAGGCCCTGCATGTGTGGGTGGTTGTGGAGGAGCGGGAAGAGGGAGGCAGCTGGAGATGGGGAGGGAAGGAAGGGAGGGGCAGGTAACCCCTCCCTGGGGCCAGCTCCCCCGCTGACCCCAGTAGGCACTCCCACCCTCCGCGACCCGCCAGGGAAGGGGGGCCCAGGCCCATCAGACCGGGGCCCAGTGCAGTAGCGCCCCCCGGCTCCACAGAGCCCTGGACAGTCCACCCAACCCCACCACAGAGAAAACTGCACCCACCCCACCAACCACACATCTTCCAGACTACATAAGACGGTAAACGCCCAGGCTGAGATCTTCCTCCACCTCTCCTGTATCTCCCCCTCCTGCAGAGAGTTCCTGAGAGAAGAAAGCTCCTGCCAGATGTGACCATCCCCCCCACCAGTTGAAGAGCCCCCCAGGCGGCTCGATGCACCGGCGGCACCCTGCTCCAGGGCCGGGCCCCCATGCACCCACCCGCCCACAACCCCGGCAACACACCAACCAGGACCCGAGCCCCCGAGGCCCGGCCCGGGCCCCCGCCCAGAGACGGAGCACCCCCAGAACCTCACGCCCATCCCGGACCCACCCAGGGGCAGCCAGGTTGCCAGGTCAGTAACCCACGTCCGTCAGCACAGACCCTCCCCTAGCCCCGCTGCACGCAGCCGCGAGGAAACAGTCACCTGAGAGCCAACAGAGCCCTCAACCGGACGTGACCGCTACCCCGGGTTGAGCCCCCCAAGGAAGATGCCTCCGGGGAACCCCCCGACGCCCTAAGCCTGTCCCTACCCCCTCACCAATCACAACAGTGAAGGCGGGACCAAACTATGACCCCCCACCCCCACTAGGTGATGGAGCTGATAAAAGGGGCCCAGAGCAATTGATCTGATGTGGTGGCAGAGGCTGTGTCAAGACTAATGTAATCTAATAGATAATTTCTATATTGGTTAGAATTAAGATTATTTTTATTTTTCCAGTTCATGAGGACTGTTTTCTTGGCTATGCATAGGGCAGTGAAGATCATATGGGCTATATTCTTTTCTGAAGTGACATTATCTAAGCTGCCCAACAAACACACTAAGGGGGAAGTTGGAATGTTACATTTCAGACATTTTGATAAATCTTCACATATCTCGCGCCAAAACTTTTGCACTGGTGGACAGAACCAAAGAGCGTGGATGTAATTGTCTGGTGTATTGCCTTGACAGTGTGAGCAGTTGTTGGAAGATGTAAAGCCCATCTTGAACATCCGATGACCTGTATAGTGCACTCTATGAAGTATTTTGTATTGTATTAATTGCAGACTGGGATTTTTAATTAATTTAAAAGTTTTTAAGCAAATCTGAGACCAGAAGTTTTGGTCTAGGTTGACTGATAAATCTGCTTCCCACTTTGCAGTAGGAAGGGATATTGATTCATCTAATTTAGAAAGTGTTCTGTATATTTTAGATAATAATTTGGGGGATTTAAGAGTAAGAAAATGTGCCGCGCTTAGTGGTGTTTGTAATTCAACTTGACTGAGGTTAAATTTCTTTTTTACTATGGATTTAATTTGTTGATATTCTAAAAACCTTGTCTTGTTGATCCCATATTGTTCAACTAGTCTGTCAAATGGAATAAATTCTGTTCCCTCTAATATATGTTCTAAGTATTTAATTCCTTTACAACTCCATTCTGGGAAATTAATCATATTATTGTTTTGTAATATGTCAGGGTTATTCCAGATAGGTGTACGTTTGCATGGGATTAATGAAGACTCCGTTATTTTTAGAAACTCCCACCATGCTGTTAGAGAAAAGCTGATGTTGATACTTTTAAAGCATTCATGTCTTTTGATGTTTGAGCTAATAAATGGTAGGTCTGAAATCTCTAGATCCTTGCATAGTGCCTGTTCAACATCTAGCCAGGGCTCAACTAAGAAGGTATGTTTTAACCATTCTGAGATGAACTGAAGCCTATTGGCTAAGAAGTATTGGTGAAAATTAGGCAGATCTAATCCTCCTCTATCCTTGGTTCTTTGTAGCGTTTTTAAGCTAATACGCGGGGGTTTATCTTTCCAAAGGAATTTGGAAATATATGAATCCAGAGATCTGAACCAATCTTGTGATGGTTTGTTAGGGATCATCAAAAATAAGTAATTTATTTTTGGCAAGATCATCATTTTTATAGTGGCGACCCTTCCCATGAGTGATATGGGTAAAGATTTCCATCTAGTCAGATCGCCTTCTACTTTCTTTAGAAGTGGGATGTGGTTTAGTTTAGTTAAGTCTGAAAGCTTAGGAGAGATATTAATACCTAAATATTTAATGTTTCCGGATTGCAGTGGGGCAGAGGAAGAATTATGGAAGGAGCAGTTAATGGGGAGAACTGTAGATTTTGGCCAGTTAATTGAATAATCTGAAACTCTTGAAAACCAGTTTATTAAAGTAATTACCTCAGAGAGGTTGGTTTGTGTGTTTTGCAGAAAAAGCAACGCATCATCCGCATAGAGACTGATTTTATGTTCTATGTTCTTACATTTTATGCCCTTAATTGTTGTAGCCTGTCTAAATGCTGCTGCTAGAGGTTCGATAAAAATTGCAAAAAGTGAGGGGGAGAGTGGGCATCCCTGTCTGGTGCCCCTCAGGAGACAGAAGCTGGAGGATGTCTGGTCATTTGTTCTGATACGAGCCGTTGGGGAATTGTATAATATTCTTATCCAGTTTATGAAAGAGTTTCCAAAACCAAATTTGTGTAAAGTTGCGAATAAAAATTTCCAATTAACTCTGTCAAATGCTTTTTCTGCATCTAGAGATAATATTATGGCTTCGATGTTTTTATCGTATGAGTAGTCTATTAAATTAAGTAATCTACGAGTGTTTGTTGAGGAGTGCCGACCTTTTATGAAACCAGTTTGGTCAGGATGAATTAAGAGGGGGGTCATTTTCTCTAATCTCTTTGAGAGAGCTTTGCAGATTATTTTAAGGTCTACATTTAAAAGAGAAATTGGACGATAGCTTGAGGGAAATAAAGGGTCTTTGCCTGGTTTTAGCAGGAGACTAATGTTGGCAGAATTCATATTTGGTGGTAGTCTGCCCTTTTCCTCGATTTCCTGCAACATGCTGTGGAATACTGGTGCCAAAATTGTCCAGAATTCTTTGTAGAATTCTGCAGGGAAGCCGTCTGGACCTGGAGCCTTATTATTGGGCATACTTATCAGGGCTTCCTGGAGTTCACTTGGCGTCAGTGGCGAATCCAATTCCATTGCTTGACTGTCTAGTAATTTTGGAAGAGTTACGTTGTCAAGAAACAGATCAATTTCATTTTTAGATGGGTTTATTTGTGGTGAGTATAAAGTTTCATAGAAATCCCTAAAAATGTTGTTTATTCTTCCAGGATCATATATTGTGTTCCCCGATAAATCTTTAGCAGCACATATAGTTGTTTTTTCTTTATTTATTTTTAGCTGGTTAGCTAGAAATCGACCTGATTTGTTACTGTGTTCAAAATTCTGCAAGCGAAGTCTTTGTATAAGGAATTGTGTTTTTTTATTAATAGTTTCATTTAATTCTAAAAATGATATCTCAATAATATTTTATCAACAGGTTTGACTTTAAAATCAAATATATCCATCTCTTTATTGTCTCTCTTTTCTGCTGTAGAAAGGTCTTGACACCCTGCAGGAGTGGGATTTTGAGAAATACGCTCAAAGTGCTGCCAAAAAAGCTATGAACCACAACATTAAACACGTGATGAAAGAGGGAGGCCGCGCGGGAAAAGCCCTGATGATCAACACCAACCAGCTCGTCAGCACCGTGCAGGTTTTAGGTAGGGCAGGCGGCATAGCCAAGGCCGCTCAGGCCATCAGCGTCACCACAGGCGTCATGTCGGCACTCTTTTTGGCTTTGGATGTTTTCTTCCTCGCTAAAGACTCTCATGAGCTTCGCAAGGGTGCCAAAACCAAATTTGCCACCAAGATCAGAGAGGTATGTAAAGACCTTCAAGATGGCCTCCTGGAGCTCAACAGGGTGAAGACGCAGCTGCAGAAGACGATGGACGGCATTGAGGTGGAGGAGTTTGAGGAGGTTGAGGAGGTGGAAGTAGAGGTTGAGGACGACTTGGTGTCTAATCCAAAGAAGCTGGCTGAGCTGGAGCAGGAGCTGGACCTCCTGGAGGAGAAAGTGGACAAGAAGGTTGTAGAGGTTGAGAAGAAGGGTAAAGAAATGGAGAAGGAAAATTCAAAAATTAAAAAGGTGAAGAAAGAGGAGAAGAGCATAAAAGAAAAAGATGAGAAGGAGAAAAAGGAGAAGAGCTTGAAAGGAAAAGATGAAGAAAAGGAGAAAAAACAGGAGGACAGTAACGACAAAGACAAAGAGAAATGCAAGTCCAAAGAAAAGATGCCCGATGAGGAAAAAGAGGAGAAAAACAAGGCAAGTGGCAAAACTGCCAAAGAAGTCCTGAAACAACAGTCTCAGAAAGAAAGCAAACAAGACAAAAACACCAAAAACAGAATAACAGCTGGAAATGACAACTGTAATGGTAAGGTCAGCAAGATAAACGATGATATTGGTACAAATAAAACAACAGAGAAAGAGAAACATAAAAGTAGAAAAGAGCAGGAGGAAGTGAAGAGCAGATCAGAGGGCAGCAAAAGTGAGCGAGTGAAACCTGAGAGAGGAAGTGAAAGGAGAAGAAGCAGCAGGGATGATGAAGGAGAAAGGAAGCCACCTGAAAGTACATCTGTAAAAACAGGGGACCGCAGTAAGAGGAGACATAGCAGCAGCAGTGAGAAAGGGGTAGAAAGAGGAGGTGAACATCTAAATAGAGGAACTGGCGAAGAAAGGCAAAGCAGGAAAGGGAGCGAGGAGGATAGAGGAGTGAAGGACTGGAGAGCTGAAATGGCAAAAAATAGAGAAGAAAAGAGACAATGTCAGGAGACTGAGAACAGGAAGGAGTCGCACCAAGATCACGAAATATCATCAACGAAGAGGAGAGGGTCAGAAAGAGAGTTAGGAGGCAGCAGAGAGTATTCAAAGAGGAGCCACCACAAGAGGGAGCACAGGGAGAGGGGAGATGAGAAGCATGGGAGCAGGGTGGAGAGTGCAAGGAGGCAGTTTGAGAGGGCAGGAGGTGAGGGAGGTGACACAAAGGCAAAAAGAAAAGACGATGGAGAGAGTCAGAGGAGTAACAGAGAGAGGAGAGGACGTGAAAGAGGGAGAGAGCATGAACACAGCCAACCAGGACAACGAGCTCGTGCCAAAGCTCTCCTGCGAGACGGACTGGACATTTAATTCTAACATCTACCGCCTTACCAACAAAAACATACAGTGTGTTACTTCAACAAGAAAATCCACTGCATCTACGGTTTCTCACAGTACTGCAGTAAACCAGTGATAGCTGTGTGTACATGGAGGCGTACATTACAAACAGGAGCAGCAGAAGGCTAACTGAACTCCTTTTAATGACGCAGATACAAGGATGAAACAGTAGCACTACTGAGGTGGGGGGTAGGGGTTGTCCCACTTCTGACCTGATGCTCTGTGAGGAGCTTCAAGTTGAAAGTCAGGACAGTTTGAAAAAGAAGCTGATTTTTGTCATTTGACAATAAGACAGTGATGTAGGAACGCCAGCAGCAGTGTTGTGAGCTGTCCAGAGATGCATTAGAATATCGTCTTGAAATTTTTTAGCATGTTTGGTTTTTGATTTTTGACTCCCAGAACGTCTTGATTACACCTCTTACAAATGTGATGAGTACGGGTGTCTTCATGGGATTTGTGTGATCCACAGATGATAACTCTAATGACTTTGATGCCTTCAGCACGACTGTTGGGTCAAAGGTAAAACTTTATTGTATCAGAGGAAAATTTACCTTCTGCTACTGTGCAGTGCTAAAAATAACTCGACATACAACATATAAATACCCCAATAAAACATGGCAAATGCAAAAACAATAAATAAATAAATAAAATCAACACTAACATCACTTCACATGGAATCAAATCAATTATGACACCTGAGAATACAAGTAAATCTGCTAAATTAGAATTCCAAGTTATCATTAGACAGTTATCAGTAAAAATAATAATAACCAACCGCTGCTAAGCCTTTGGCATACTGACACACTACATAATACAGTGACGATTAGCGTGCTAATGTTTGCAATAGGTTCAAACTCTGAATTTAGTCTCTCTGTTTCACTCATTTGCTTCTCCCTTTGAGTGGGAAAATGTAAGGGGGTCTATCTGCAAACACTGTGAGACACGACACTAAGACTTCCTATGAATCATTGCATTTGGAGGGGCAGATGTTTTAAGGTCCTGCCTGCAGAATGACTCTTGCAAAAGCTTTCAGTGCGTTGTGGCATGGTGGCATGATTAGCAGAAAGTAGTCTACAGGCCATCGGCACTTTCTAGTCGACTAACTAATGCACTAAAATGGATAATAGTAAAAATAAGTAAGGGGAGGTTAATACATTTAAGATGTGGCTGAAGTCACTCTGTAACATTTCTGCAGCTGAATAATAAGCGAATTGTGAATGTGAATGGCTGAATTTGGTGAGTCGGGATGATTTGCAGCCCGTGCTATACCTACCCGTTTTATTTTCCACAGCTTCAGAGACACTACATTTAGATGTTTTATGTATGTTTTGCAATTGCAGTATTTGTATGTGATGGGTTTGTAGCTTAAACCTATTCGCTGGAACGTTCAAGACAATTTAACTACACAGCAAAGCAAGACACGAGTAGGCAAAGTTCTTTATGTTTCTCGTGCACGGGAGAGAACTGGACAAACGCCGTTCCTTCGCTTGACCCCAGTTGCTCTCGTCCGCTCCCCCCGTAACGCTGCTCTTTATTGAGGTTACATGAGTATGCATAGGTTCATTAACATATGACATATGCATACAAACAAAGAGTACCTTGTCTGTGCGTTGTGTGTGTGTGTGTGTGTGTGTGTGTGTGGTCAGAATGTGACCCCATAAACGACTTCCCTAAACCTGCTGGTCTGGGAGTCCAGCAGTTCATCTAAACAAAAGGCACTTAGACTAAAACAGATATAGATGTGTTTATCCTACCATGAAACAGTAAGAAGGTATGACCTCTTAATGACCTCTCCCATGCTCCCAGGATGTGGGTGTGAATGCCAGAACAGTCTGGAAGGCACACAGAGTCTTTGCAGACTACTAAGGATCAGACCCCTATCAATATGACATCGATTCTAAACTCTAAGCATATATGAGTAAATATTTCTAAGCATAAATGACAATCAACCATATAAACCTGACAGTATGTAATTGCAGCATTTGTTTAGGCAGATTTAGGTGGGTTAGGTTTAGATGCTCCCTCCTTCCTCTGTTGAACACAATCAACCAAAGTCGGTGATTAAACACAGGATAAATGACAAAAAAACCAGTCATGATTATTACTGACTTCTAACATCATATAACCTTTTTTACATTTATTTAAAATATGTTACACGGTGTCTGTGTTTTTTTTATTCGTGTATGAAAGTAAAACTTGTATGACTTGTATGTTTTAACAAGGTTTTCTTACAGAAATGCTCCAAATTGTTTTTTATATGACAAAAAAGCCAGTTTGACTTTGAGTCATTAAATTACAAAAGTAAAACACACCCTGGAACTGCGCCAGGCTGATAGAATAATCATGTGATACCTGTTCGTGTTCTTAAAGCTCACCTGTTACAGAGATTTTTCAAACAGAGCACTTTAACCAGGTGTCGCTTCCTCCATGCCCATGCTCTCAGGTTTAATGCCGCTACATTTTAGTGATGGTACTTTGTTTCTGTGTTTTCATCACTGGTGTCTCAGTCTGTGTATAGTCATTGTATGTGTTTTTACATGGGTCTTTTCTACTCCTCTGGGCTTTTCATGAGTAAACAAAAAGAGAAAATGTCTGTTTTGTGTCCTTTCTGCTACACCTAATAACCTTGAAGCAGATGTCATGGATCTCACTTCCACAGTTAAAGTACAAGAGTTTCTAAGCTCACCGATGAGCTCTCATGGTGTATACCATAGCTACAGTGTTGATCAGATGGTTCAAAATAAAGTGATCGAAGTCGTTGCAGTTTACCAAAACCAAATTAAGAGATACTCTGTCGTCTTTAAAAGCTACATTTCCATTATACAAAGCAGTGTTGTTACCGCCAAAAGCACTCTACATTTCCGTACAAATTTTACACACTCTTTCATACCTGAACAATTTAATGTGTAGACTGGAGGAACTGGGACCTATTGGGGGTGTTTAAAATGCCATCCTATAACATCACCACTTTTAATAGATTGCATTATTTATGTTATAAACAGATCACAGTGGTTTGCACATTTGCCTAACAAAGCAAAGGGCCTTGGCTCGGCTCTGGGAGGAGATACAAATGCTTTTGGGGTTGTGTCAGGAAGGACATCTGATGTTGAAACAAGAAAAGAAAAATCTGCCAAATCAATCTATCCCCTAAAAATGTTGTGAGATGAATGTGATGGGTCAATTAAAAATGATTTGTTAGTTAACTGTTAAATTATATATAGTTTAAATTAACTATCTGTTCACCAGCCTTTAATAAAGTGTCACGCTTCTGGGTCTTTGTGACCCAGCATTTTGAGTCTCTTGTGTTTTGGTATTTTATATTATGGTTTATGTTCTGAGTCCTTTGTTGGGCTGTTTTGATTATTTAAGTTATTATTATTACTCTAGGTTCAGTTATGGCTGTTAAAGTTTTCGTTCTTCGGTTTTGTTATGGCTTCCCTGTGTTCCGTGTCTACTCTGTGCCGTTCTGTCCCACGCTTCAGGCCTCTGTTCTGTCTCCCCAGTCTCTGTTAAGTTTACGTGTTTAGAGTTCAATCGGTGCTTTTCATGTTTTACTTTGAAGGTCCGTGTCTCATATCAGTCTTTCTAGTTTTCTTTCCCTTGTCTCGTCCGGCCTAATCACTCCCAGCTGTGCTCTCCTTCTGTGTCGCATTCCCCTCGTTATTCCTCGGTGTAGTTAAGCCCCGTGTTTCTCTTTGCCAATGTCGCAATCTCCGCATCCACGGCTGTGTGTTTCCTTGTGTGCCTCTCCTTGTGTTTAGTTTATATTTTCCCAGTTTAGTTTTGTACTGTTTTCCACTTGTGTCAGCAATAAAGCTGCCTTTTGAGTTCACTTTCTCACCTCTTGTGTCGTGTGCGCACAGCCGCATTATGACATAAAACCGTAAATTAAACATAAGGGAAAAGTGTTTACAAAGCACAATACTTATCACATGGTTTGTAACCATGTGATAAGCCTGCATTAACACCATGATGATCTCAGCTATTTTCTGCGGCACATTAAAAGCAACTCAGTGATCAAGCTGCTTGTGTTACTGTAGACCAGCTGAGTCCTTGAGAGGTCAAGTTAATAAGTAGAAGGCTAAATATGAACAGGGTAAAACTTTTTACTATCTTGTAAATTGTGGCTGTGTTTACTAAAGGAGAAACCAGTATGTTCTTATCTCAGTCGTTTATTTTATTATCGCAAAGGATTTGGGATCATTTCAGGGGTTGTTTTTTTTTTTTTTAAACGTGGTGTGCTGCTCTACAATGAAACAGAAGGTATTACAGCAATTCCTGCTTCCTCTCTGGGAGGAACTGATTATTTTAATCAATTAAATGTCAAGCAGGTAGGAAGGCTATATTTAGTCATATGGAAAAGCACCAGTGTGTTTACTGAAGACAGCAGCAGCCTAACTCAAAACAGATCTGATTGCAGGAAAACTGGTCAAACATGATGAAGAAAAGGGAACAGCGTGATATTTTTCCTCAAAGACTAAACGTTCTTACGCTTCATACCTCGTGTTATTACACATAACAAGTGATCAT
The DNA here is from genome assembly GCF_057381915.1 of Diplotaxodon limnothrissa. Lineage (NCBI taxonomy): Eukaryota > Metazoa > Chordata > Actinopteri > Cichliformes > Cichlidae > Diplotaxodon > Diplotaxodon limnothrissa. Next base: position 9,360,803 of record NC_140613.1, read on the forward strand.
TATCTCAAAATGAGGAAGAGTTTCAACATCATGACAAATGGAAAGAGTTTATGACAAAACAGTAAACAATGTGCCTATTGTTTCTCTGCTGCTAGTATTGTATAACATACAGTGTGAGTGTGTGTGTTAATGTTTTCTTTAGCCTCGACAAGATCAACGTGTTGCTAATAATGTGACTGAAGTGGATGTAGTATGTGATCTCCTTCATTTCTATTTCTATTGTAGAATAAAAGTTGGGGGCGTTTTTTCAGGCGTATATACACTCACCAGCCACTTTGTAAGGTACATCTTAGGCTGTGGGGTTTAAATGATGCCCTGTTAGTACAAAGGGGCCAAGAAAATATCCCCTACACCATCACACCTTGCTTACCAGCCCGAGCCATTGATACAAGGCAGAATGGATCTAGGCTTTCATGATGTTTGTGTCAAATTCTAACCCTACCATCTGAGGGTCACACCGGAAATCAAGATTCATCGACCAGGGACCTTTTTTTTTCAGCCTTTTGTCATCAAATTCTGGTAAAACTGTGCAAATTGTTGCCTCAGTTTCCTGTTCTTAGCTCAAAGGATTAGCAACTGGTGTGATCTTCAGCTGCTGCACGCCATCTGCTTAAAGGAGTGACATGTGCATTCAGAGAGATGCTCTGCAGAGCTTGGTTATATCAAGTGTTTATTTGAGTTACTGTTACCTTCCTACCTTCTCAACTTAAAGCCATCTGTCCATTTTCCTCCAACTTTTGGCATCAATAAGTTTTGTTTTTTTTACCGAGAGACCTGCCGCTCATTGGAGATGTTTTCTTTTTTAGACTGTTCTCTGTAGACTTAAGCCATGGTTGACTGAGAAAATCCCAGCAGATCAGCAAGCAATAGGGTTAGGTTTGTTATGTGTAAGGGTTAAAGGAGTTAATTAAAAACAAAAAAGCTCATAAAAGATGTAGTTTTTGGTTTATGTTAAACTTTTATTACTTACATACTCCTTTTACATTGTGGGCCACAGACAGCCCACTGTGATTCAAAAAAACCCCAACAACAACAAAACAGACGTTTCTATAGTTCACATTTTTTAAAGCTGTCCAGTTGAGCAGATAAGAGTCTTTGCTAGACCCATTTTGGTCCCTGGGCCTTTTGTTTGACGCCCCCTGACTTGAACCACAAATTATTTAAGTAAGATATGTGCATCTGTGGTATTGACTATATAATGGAAACATTATTGTTTTTTAAACAAAAGATAAATGAGTTTAACTTTGTAAAAGTAAACTAGAGGAAGAACAAGCAGACCAACAAAATCTATTACTCATTTTTAGGAGCCATCTGTCCAGTATTTCAGGTCAGTCCTTTCAGTATTATGACACTACAGGCTGAATCAGAGATGTGACGTGACCAACAATGGCATTCCTTAAGCTGGAACATTCCACAGACTTCCATTTTTTTCATACTATGAGATCATCAATTATGCTGATCATATGTACAGATCACAGCCATTGCACATTAATCAGCAGTAAATGAGCTCTTTCACAATGACCTCATTCGGGCTCGTGCTATCTTGGCTCAGTGGTCATTCAAATCAGCATTACTCTACTCTGGTGTCACTTTGTGTCCTGGTGTTTGCTTTGTCTCTCTGACGGCACAGGGCACGGCTTATTTGACTGTTGTATTTTTGTGAAACAGTTCAGACCTGCAGAGTAAACAGAGTTTAGCCCATTAGGGGGGGTGAAATCAGCCCTGCAGTGTGTTTGATGAAGGGTCACTGCCACTTAAAGTTGTCTTAACCAAATGTACTTTGCTTAACCCCCTAAAGAAAAAGCGTATTCTGATGCCCCAACCGTAGCGATTTTGTTTTTCACAAAAGAGCTCCTTATTCTGACCATATTCAGGATTCATGGTCCACTCCCCTCCTGACCTTCAGAGTAAAAGCAGACTAGTACTTGACTTGCATGAAAGCAAATATATTTAAAACAGAATGATACATGAAATAATACTCTTTCTTTTGCCCAAGTACATATAAACAGTTTACTGTAATCATTCGGCACTTTTTCCTAGATGGTGACATTTAAAAAATTTAGATGAATGATTAAATGTGAAAAAAGAAAAGAGAACAGTGAAGAAGAGTATTTAGTAAAATGAAGTCACATGACGTCAAATTGCAGCTGGGAATTTACCTTTCAAACCTTAAGTAGATCTCAGATTACAAAGGAGATATGGTTTGACCTTTTCTTCCTATACCAGCCATCCTGCCTCTGAATAGCTCTCTTAAAGATTGCTTGTCACATGAAAATATTCCTTTGCAGCATTTGATTGAAAATAATTACTTTGATTCCATTACATCTTAAATGAATAGTGTTTAATGTCATTAACTTATCATTAAGACATAAGATTACCAATGGATCTGTACTCTGACATTTCTTTAGCCACTTAAGTCAAGTGTTCCTGGAGCCAAAGTGGGCAGATTAGATTTGAGGGAACAATACCACCACACCTGAATGACTTTTTAGTGCTATATCATCACAGACCATAAACTGTGTAAAATATATTTTTCTATACAATCTATGACAGAGGCAAACAAAATTATATTTGAAAAATAGCAGATACAGGATGACATTACTATGGCAAGGGTTTCGCTCAGTGTATGTAAAAGGGCAACTTTACTTTTAGACAAAGAAGAAATAAGTCCTGTCAAGTTTAGAGGAGTTTTGTTATTGTCGTTACAATAAAATACGCAATAAAAAAAAAAATGTAGTAAAATTAAAAATGTTGACTTTTGGCTTGAAGTAGACTAGAAAACAACTGGGCCTCTCCCATGCTAGAGTCCACTATTGTATTCTCCCATCCCTGCCCTGACCTCATCCTTATAATCAACTTTGTGATGTATACATCACCTGACTGACATCCAGTACTGTGCAAACATTGCAGGTGCAGGTATTAATCGACAAAGTGCAGTGAATGAACAAAAGAGAAATCTAAATCAAATGAGTATTTGGTGTGACCAACCTTTACCCTTAAAACAGCATCAATTCTTCCTCACACTTCTGTCCCTTCGTGTAATCCCAGACACACTCGATGATATTGAGATCAGGGCTCTGTGGGGGCCATACCAGCACATCTAGTACTTCTTGTTCTTCTTTCCACTGAGGATGGCTCTTAATGACTTTGGCTGTATGTTTGGGGTCGTTGTCCTGCTGCAGAATACATTCGGGGCCAATAAACAATTATTTATATTTCTGAAAGCATTCTTTGTTTAGAGCATTTTTCACACCTGCCTAAAACCTTTGCACAGGACTGTAGCTTCATTGTTTAGAAAAGGATTTGTAATTTACATTTAAAATGTCATATTAATCAGTTTCGCTCACTGTGTAGTTCTGCACCACTGCCAGTATTTTAAATAAGTTTATCCTGTAGTTAATGACAGGACAAAGTATTGTTAGTTACCAAAAAAAGAGGCTCAAATTTCATACTTGGAAACTGATAAACATCAGCCACTGGTAGCTTATTTCCTGGTGCAAGGTAAATACTGGCAGATATTGACAGTTGTGCAGTCTACAGGTACATTCCCAGTATTAGGCTGTAAAAACGGCTGTCTGTCAGTCTGTCAGTCAAATTACATTAATTCAGTTTTATTTTTTCAGTACTAATTCTGTATAACAGCGATAAGGTTAAGACCTTGTTATGCAATCCAGGAAAATATTATTTGATCCCTTGACGAATTTGTTTAAGTTTACTTACTAAGAAAACAATGAATATTGGGGAGAGACAGAAAATCAACAACAGCAAAATAAAAATAAAAAATCCAGAAAAAAACATTATGTTACACATTACGTAAAAAAAATATTTTAAATAATACATCTATATAAATTGATATATGAATCTACTAAAGATGCAGACGACTTCCCCACACTGAAATGCCAACAGGCAGGGTCATGTTCTGTAAAATCTAGATGAGAACAGCCAGAATATTGCAGATGGTTCGTGGATGTGTCATCCAACCTGATAATGAATTAAACTGCAAAAGCAACAAAGGAGTGGCTAAAGAAGCACTCTAAGGTTATGAATTGCCCAGACCTCAAGCCTATAAAAATCTGTTGGGCCAAGCCAAATAACAGCCAGGAAACTTAATGGATTTAAAGAGCTTCCGTAAAGAGGAGTGGGCCAAAATCCCTCCCAAGATGTGTACAAACCTGGTGACCCAGTACAAAAAACTACAAAGACTCAAAGACTGCAAATAAGTTTATAACCTTCATGTAATGTGTTTCTTTCTGGGTTTTTGGTTCATACTTTGTCTCTCTCTTCGGGAGATCAAATTAAATATTTTTCCCACTGTATTTAAACCCTCTACTAACTCCAAAAGCTTATAAGTAGACTTTCAATCTAAGAATTTTTAGTTATATTTAATTTCCACAAATTCAATCTAAATTTGCTCTCAAAGATGAACAATCGGTGCCCTTTATGGTTTTCACGTCAGCCATAAAAGCCTGCTATCCACAGTGTGGGAAATAGTTTATATTCTCCGTAAGAATGATGAAGTGCTAAGAAGAAAGAAGCTGTTTTTGGTAAATAACACAAGCTTCATTCTAAGATTTAGTTTCAGGATAAACACTCACTCGTTCTCTTACAATAATAACTTATGAAATGTGACCCTAAATGTAGGAATGCATATGGTTATTGTTAAGGCACAAAGACACCTTTCTCATTCTTTGTAAAGGGGCACATTTGGCTGGAATTAACTCTTTACTTTGCAGCGCATGCAGGGTGTGGCGCCACAAAATGTGGTCTGATTCTCAGAGGAGACACTCCCACAAGCCTCTAAATATGGTTTCAGGAACCACAAAATATGAGGTTTTTGTATTAAAAGTGTGATTTCGGCAAAATTAGTCTGGATAATATCAGCAGTTAAATGCGCCTATTAATAAAATATTTTAAAATCTAACCAGCTATCCATTTTCTTAGCTGTTTATCCAATTAACGGTAACAGGATGTTATATGATGATCAAATTTGGTCTATGAAACCTTTCAAAATCCAACTCACTAAGCCTTTCACAGGGGAAAAGTTTGTGACATGGACAAAATCATATGAAGACCAATGAACTGTAGTAAAAATGGAATTTCTCTAGGATGAGAAAAGTAAGAAAGCTCATATGAAATGATGTCCTATGTAAGATCATATGGACTGGTACTAATTCTAGATCTTGGACTTTTGTCAAATTTACTTTTTTAATTTTTCTCCTTCTTTTAAAAGTCACACTAAGCAGGATGAAATCATCCTAATGGTAAACAGACTCATTCTTACACTTTGCTACTCTCCCAGACCACTCAAAGCACTTTCTACAACATGCCACCTTCACTTTCTTCTATGCTTTGTAAGTGCTTGCTACCTCACATTCACACGATGGATGCATCAGAGAGCAATTTGGGATTAGTTTCTTGTCCAAGGATATTTGGCATGTAAACTCAGGGATCAAACCAACAACCTTCCAATCAGTAGATGACCTCCCCTCCCTCCTGAGCTACACCCCATGTGACGTAATGACACACAAAGACTTCCAGAAACGAAAAGGAAATTCCTTGAAAAGGAAATAAAGAACACAAAAATCCAAAAAGTGTAACTAAGCTGACAGGAAGGTCAGATCACGATGCAACTGTGGTTACGCCACAACATTCTTTATAAAGGTACCAAATAATCTGGGTGTTTGACATCGTCTCTAACTCCTTAAAAGGGAATTGTTGTTTTCTTTGGGGGGAAATGTTCCTTTACAGTGCAAGTGAATGCTCAATATTCCACTTCTCAGAATAAAGCCCTATAAAGTTCATTCTCGGTGTTTACGTGTATTTGCTGTGTGTCATTGACTTTACTGGCAGTCAATGACACTGGCAGTAAAAACCACTTTGAATCTGCTTTGTTTGAAAACCCATACACTAAGAAAAGAAATGCAAAATGATGTTTTACATATTTATGAAGTTGCTTATCTAAGCCCAATTTATATTACATTGTTATTTTAAGGAGAATCCAGTGTGAGAACAATCATACAAACAGTCATACAATGATTGCGATTAATTAATTAATATTTGACTTTTATTTATATTTAATTTAGCTCAGCCAAACTATCTTCTCATGCGTGTTTTCTTTATTTCACAGTGTATTTAGTGATGAGCAGTAAACTTTGAACCAAAGTAACCTTGTGAGTCAACTCCTAACAGAAAATCGTAAAAGAAGAAAAAACCAAGGACATTAGCAAGGCTTGCTCTACAGAAACTGCTTTAGTAATGCAAACAACTAACCCACACCCAGGCAGGTACACAGGTGTATTCTTATCAAGCCCCGCCCCTTATTTAACAAAAAGCTACTTCCACATTGCTCCATCACCAGAACTGCGGATCATCCCACAGAGAGCAGAAAACAATCCTTCAACGCAGCATTTAAACTTCACAGCATCGAGTAAGTCTCTCCAAACTTTATTTAATTACATTTTAGATTTGGATTCTCCTGGATGCCTGCTTCTATTTCATTTGTTGTCATTATCCTTTAAAGCATAATCAGGTTAATTATGAGAATTCTAGAAATACTATTTAGATAATCTGACAATCGATTTTTAGTTACACAAAGAAAAAACAAACCCTGGAAAAGAAAAGGAACGATGCTCTGTTTTTAAATGAATAATTATTCTGTCAATATTCCAGTCTGGATAAACCATAATGTGTTTTATTACCTTTTAAATGACTGACTGTACTTAGTACATTTGTGTATAAATGTGTTTTCAGCCTTGTGGACATGGCTTAAATTATTATTTTTTCTTTTCAATTCATTTTTTTTTTACAATCTTTTTACTTAACTGTATTTTAGAACAAAACATTTTATTATAAGTGCATTTTTTACACACAAATTTCAAATTTACAAGTTGTTATAATAAAACTGAGGTAGAATGTAAAGGAGCTTAGTTTGTTCTGGAAAAAAAAGAGTCTGCAATCTCATTCTTATCTGCTCTTCTCTTATTTGCTCTCTCACTGTTTGCTTTCCTGGAAAGAATGGAGCGAGGCCTGAGCCTGCTGATTGCCGCAGTGATGCTTTTTGTGGCTCCGGGGGTCCAAGCAGCAGACAGTTTCACATTTGCCATTAATGCAACGGTTGGTTTATATTTAACTTTGCCAGCACAATACGACTGTGACCATGGTGATTTACACGGATGGAGTGCATTTGTTAAGCATACACTTTTACATATTTAGGAGCTGAAATGAGTTTTACTGTACGAAATAGTGTCAGAATTTACTGCTAATTTTGTCTTTTTAAGTTAAGCATCTACAGCGTGAAATAGAACAGCGCATGGTTAGCTTGGTTAAACTTTTATTTATATTTATACATTCTGAGAATTATTATTATCATGGGAGAAGAAAAAAAATGCTAGTGGGTCTAAAAAGCAGGGGGAGTGCCTTGAGCATTTATCCATAATAATAGCCAGCAGGAGGAGAAGTGAAGAAGTCTAATTATATAAAAGTCTATGGAAAAATGTCTCCCCATCGATGAACTCAGTAAGCGCGTTTCTTTTGAGTTCACGATCTCAGATCAGAATCAGAATCAGAATACTTTATTGATCCCTGGGGGAAATTATTTTTTGTTACAGTGCTCCATTTTAAACCAACATTAAGACAAGACAGACAATACGCTAACTAAGAATAGTACAATATATACATATACATACATACATACATACATACATAAGTCACTTATAAATAAATAGTTGGAAAATGCTAACTATTTATGTTATCTAAGTTATGACTAATTTAATACATAATGAGGTCAGATCTACATTAGAGTAAAAGAGCAGGTTACAGATTGTGTAATGGCGGTTGCAAAAATGTTCAGAATGAGGCTCCAACATGGGAGACAAGAATCGAGATGGGTGTGGTGGCTACTGCCATCTTTTACATACAGTCTAACAGTCACATATGGCTAAACAGTGGCTTTTATAAATCATATAATTAATGGGATTTGTGTGATTTATACATTTCTAATTTTTTTTAAGGTAGAGTTTCATTTCCCATAAAGCCTTTAGTAACCTAATGTTAACTAATAGCAGCTGTTCCCAGTTCATGAGCTGGGATGCTATTATTCGTCAAAGTGTTGACACAGAAGTTGAAGCTGCTAAGCTGTTTTGTGACTTGGATTATGCTCGTGTGTCTCTCTACTAGGTAAACATTACAAAGACAGGTTGCGGGATTAGTAAGCTGTGCATACAGACCCCAGACAACTGTGACCCTGCTGGGAACAGCAGCTGTTTCTTTGGATCAGTGGCTGCAGGCAACACTACAGCTCCTAACGGCACCGAGCTGATGTTCCAGCTCAGTGGGAACTCCACTGGGTACATCGCACTGGGGCTCACCGCCAGTGCAACCCAGGTACCACAGCACACAAAACCAGAGCGATGATTAAGTTTAACCTAAACCAAAATGTTAACCCAAAACAATTATTTACTGAAGAGTTATACTTATTTACATGTTACCTTTTCAATAATTATAACTGATTTCCTATGTTATCAATTTCTTTTTTAAATTAATTTCATTCAACTACTTTTCCATTACCTAGCCATTAATCCTCTGACAGGAAATGTTTACTCACTGTCAGAGAATTAATGAAATATTTGACATTGGTACATAATGAAAAAAAACCTTAAATAATAGGGTTGTGTTTGGAAATGGGCATTGGTTTCCATTAGTAAATATCTTTAAAATATATCATGTTCTAAATATAGATTTAATAATCCAACAAACGTTCGGTCATCTCAGAGACAACCGAGAGAGGTTTATTTAATGAAAGCCACCACCTTGCTTAGTCAAATATTCACACCAGGATGTGAAACCTTCACACCAAACTAAATGTAAATACTGCTGTTAAGGTACAAGTGATAAGGCCAAGTTAAGGATAAGGCACCTAGGAAATACTATACCAAGGTTAATCAATTACATCTGTGTTTCTATAAGGTCACACAGACCTGCTTATGTGTTTATGTCTTTATTGGTCCAGGCCAAAGTAATGAGTTAAAAGTGAGACCAGTGAGTTAAGGAAGTATATAACCCTTAAAACTGCTTGCTCTTTTTCAGGGTACCACTGCGCTTTACATCTGTGCTCAGAACAGCTCTAACAATGCTTCATTCGTCTTTGCGGCTCGGCAGAGAAACAACATCAACAACACACTCTCTACATTTAATTCGGTGAGGCTGTAACTACTTTTAAAACGTATCCAGATAAACATTACCAAACAAGCTGAAACAGTTGAACGGTTGACAGATGATCAGAACACATTCCTAAAAGCTGCTAACCTAAAAATTATTTAATGCATACTCTGTAATTCAGTCATCAAAGCCCTAAAAAAAACACAACAAAAAGTGGGTTTTTTAAAATGTAATACTTTACCTGATGGTCAAATTGTTTTTATCAGACTGTGACAAAGATACGAGGCCAGGTAGTCAATGGAAAGATCCAGTGTGAGTTCAGTGTCCCCAATTCGAATGCCACCAACACCAGGAGCGCTGATTCTACCACTTATGTTGTCATCCTTGGGTCTGGACCATTGACTGGAAGTAAGTCCAGTGAAAGCAGCCTTCAACTGTAACTTGTTGTCTACTCTTATCAACATAAATACACACGTTAGATGCTACATTATTTGTGAAGCTGTAAATGAAGGTTAAATTGAATCCTCATCACTATTTTCAATGTTTTATACTTCAGGCAATTTTGGGGCCTTCACAGCTAGCAAAACCACCAATCCTCTGAACCTCGCCAACCCAAGCGCCAATGTTGCAAACGCCACCACAACCACCAACGCCACCACCGCATCACCTTCTACGACAAAAAATTCAGCCAGTGGCGCTCTTCACAGTCATGGTAAACACCACACTCACATTTTATTCTCAGACTGTAGATTTAGGGCTCAATGTGATGAAGATTCACAGTTCACAATACCCAGTTCTGAAGCTTTAGTTACTAAATATTGTTTAATAAATTAGTTCATTCTACTATGAAACATTTTAGAGTTATAAGTAAAAGATAGTGGTGAAGAAAAAAAATTAGTTTTCCAAGTAAGTAATGTATAATTTACCATAGATTAAGGGGACAATGAAAACTATGTATAAATCAGCTACATTTAGAAACTGCTGGAGCCATTATTGGACTTCTGGCCCTTTTAATGGAGCAAATGCATGACAATAAATTTGCTATACAACAGAAAGAGCAGGGATAATATGTCATTTTAGCCCATATTGTCCTGGCTGAATTTTTCTTTAGCAATGACTATGATGCATAATTACACTTTGCACCATGTGGTATTAAAGATATCTTAACTTTAACCAGCAGAAACCCTGACGGATGTTTTCTGAATAATTGCTTTTTTGTCTTTTCTCCCTGCCAGCTTTGACACTCCTGCTAACTGTCCTCATGCTGTTCGTCCTGAAGACAGCCTGAAAGAGTGCAGAGAGGAAGAACCTGTGACCCGGTGAAGATGACTGGTTTGCAAAGCCAGAAAATCTGAGTGTCAAGCTATTTATGACGTGTTTACTGAACTAATAGTGAAATGTTTTATGTTTCCTTTGCACTTTTTGTATCTATTGAATTTGAAGATGTTATGTTGTTCAGTTTCAAAGTAATTGTGTGGATTTAGTCACCAAATATATATATATATATATTATTTTTTATATTCATGCATGTGACTTACATACACACACCTACAAGTAAGCATACTTAGACAAATGGCAAGATGGTTTTGTTTAACAGATATATGTACTGATTGTAGATTATCTTTTAAAAGATAAACTTACTGAAACTGAAGCTAATTATAATAAAGTTAAACTATGGTCTTATCTCATGAGCTGCATCTCTGGACACGGTACAGTGAAATCAACAAATCCTATCCCCTAAGATACAGTGTGACAATCTTTCCTGGTGGTGATGAGGGTGTGACTGATGTCTAAATGAACCTCATCTGGTTAAATCGAGAGACACACGGTACTGAATCTCTCAAAACTGATCACTGCAATGTCATCTCGTTTCCCTCTCACCGCCCTGTTTTGGCTGTGAGAAACATCGGGTACATCCCCATTTTGTTACTTGTATGTTCAGTGCATACAAGTAACCTTCTGCACAAGCTGACTAACAGCTGTTTATGATTGTTCGTGGGAATCTCAGTGCATTCATGATATACAGCATGATGATATAACTGCATAACACACTGATCTCATAAGAGAAAAGATGATTTGTGCAACCTGTAGCTGCTAGCTAATTTATATCTGCAGTGCCTTAAATAAGCTATAAGATATAAATAAACAATCAAATACAAATGCACTCTGTGTTGTGAAGGATGTCCAAATTCCCTAAAATGCATCTTGAGACAGCAGGTTTGCCATTGCATCCTTTGCTGAAGTCACTTCGGTAACCATGACGAGAGTGGCGCACTGCTTATGACATCATGGCAACTTCATTTGATTTTGATTTGCACACTTAAGCGCTTATGGTCATCTGACAGAAACCATAAAATACCTTAGTTGGCTAGAACAAAGCAGCTGTTGTGCTACGTGTCACAGTAACAGATGCTCATTGCACAATTTAATAGGCACACCTTGTGTTGTATTTCATTGGAACTACTTTTGCTTGTGGGCTTGCTCCGAGTCTTTGTGGCACAAATTGAGTATCACACTGGAAACATTTGAATACTGTGAACTTGAGCACTTGATCTCATCTCATTCTTTGTTACACACACATTATCCTGCCGGAATAATCACATTCTGACCCTATAGTCAGAATGTAGCAGCCCAAACCAAAACTGGCAATGTTTCCCCCCCATCTCTTGTTGTCCAGTTTTCTCAGATCAGTTTTTAATCATAGCCTCAGTTTCCAGGAGTTGCACATGATTTGTTCTTCTGCAGCATGCCTGCTTCAACTTATTGTGCATTCAGAGAGCTAAAAAAACTGTATAACCTTTTTCCAATCCCCCACACTCACACTGATGCTTTAACTATGGTTTTCAACTTCATGTTTTTCTACTTTAGTTCCCTCTTCCCTTTGAAAATATGCTGAAAATGCTTCTGACTACACCAGGAAACCCTGGGTTACTTACTGAAGTGATAACCATGTAAATGGAATTCATGACATCTGAATTAAGTGAAGCCAGATAAGGAACATCTCTGTAGTGTCAATACAAAAGATCCATGTCGAGCCAAACAAAACACAAAAGCAAATTCAATATTTTATTGCAATTTATTCCTTTACAGTTTAACTGAATAGTATAAAAACTGACAGTAACATACAGACAGACAAGGCCAAACTAATTCACTGATGAGAAAAACAAAACACACTGAAGCTAAAAACGTTTTTGTTTTTTTAAACAGAAATTTTCGCCCTCACATTAAGACATGTCCGTCGAGCTGTCGTCTCTGAGAACATCACCAGTCCACACTCGTGCCTTCTCTTGAAGACAAGTAACGACGCTGTAAAAAAAACAAAAAAAAACAAACCCAAACCTACAACTAGTTCCTGTAAATAGGGGGTACCGGATGACGGGCAAGATACGCAAACAAAAATCTCCTTTAGGGACATTATGACAGAGTGTGTGCACCATGCTTATGTGTGTGTTTATGTGCGTATGTGTACGTTTTGTTTTTTTTCCTATATCTACAATATTAGAGTTAAAATAGGAGTCCGATGTCCTTCTGGAAGCTGCGACTACACCGCATGCGGGGCTGTCATCTGTGCCTACGAGTCTTCGTCTCCATTCACGCTGTCACCATCATCGTCTGCTTCCACGTGCTCGCCTTCCTCCTCTTCCTCTTCCTCCTCATCCCTCTCTTGACTTTTCACCTGCAGACAATTTAATAAGTGATGAAAAAAGAAATCGTATTCGGATATTTCAAAAAACTCATTTAAATAAACTTTTGTATGTGGCACTAGGTGACAGTTGCTTCATAAATTACTATTTTTGTTATAACTTGTAGTGAGAAAAAGAAGAAAAATCTTATTGATCGGGATCATTTTAGAAATGTTGAAAACTTCTGGCTGAAACGGAAACAGTAGGCACAATACAATAAATGATTGACATTTTCTTAATATTTCTTTTTAAGAGCAGTATATATTGTAGCAGTCGCTAATATTGAGAGAGTCTGAAGGCTCAGTCATCCAGGTCATCGTAGTCTAAGGAGCTTGGAAAGAAAAGTGACTGGACTTAAGTTGCTTGAAGACATTTTGCCTCTCATCTGAGAAGCGTCTTCAGTTCTAGGGTTGAATGGTGGATCTGGGACACTCCACTATTTGACCCTAGAACTGAAGACGCTTCTCGGATGAGAGGCAAAATGTCTTCAAGCAACTTAAGTCCAGTCACTTTTCTTTCCAAGCTCCTTAGAATATTAAGAGAGATTTAAAACTTGGTACTTGGTTTTTCTAAGCTTCCATTTGAGAGATACTTAGGCATGATGGCACATGGAACCATTAACTCGGAGGGCGAAGGGGACAGACTTGAGTTGGATCAAGTGAGCACTCACTGTAGCTTAGCGGACTTAAATCACATGAATTCCAGTTTTAAGGTAATGAGGAATGAATGAATAAAACCCGATGCCATAAAATTTCTCAGAAAATGACTTCACATGTCAGCAGTTTGAGAAAATCTGAGACATGAAGTTCTTTCTTCTTACAAATAAAATTTGCTGTCGGCTCTGATGGAGGCAGACGCATCTCTTCCTGCTTGGCTTCTTATGCCCTTGTGTAATCTTGTCTAACTTTATCCCAGAGAGTCTCTCAGTCTTGTTCTCTAAAACCTAAAGAATATGGATTTGATCCACTGGCCCCTGAACGCAAGCCTGGGTTAAGGAGAGCCCATATGTCCTGGAGGGACCTGCTGGATACACGCTGGATGGGTGCTAGAAGTGGCGCGTCGTGTGCCTGGGATTCCCGGGACTGTCAATCGAGGACATAGAAGATTTCTACCTATTCAGAACCATAATAACAGGGTTCTTGCCGATCGGAGCTGGCTTATCGAAGACTGAAGAAAGCGGTTAGAGCCGTTCAAAACCCCACAAGGCTGGCTGCTATGATCGAAGCGATGGGGCGGGCTGTGAGTACTCAGACTGTTGTTATTGAACGCCACATGGATAAGATCTTGGAGAAGCTTAGCGGGAAATTGACAGACCTGGTGACCAGTGAAGGACATTTAGACTGGCTGTAGCATTGGAGGCAGCTCGTTCGCACTAAACCAAAATTTCTCTCATTTGGCTCCCCATGTCGCTAAAAGGCCCATCAGGCCGGCTGGCTGAAAACAACAAAATCTTCTCCCTGATAATCAGACTGTTGTGGGTCTCTGCGCACATATCCTTCCAAGGCCACCTGCGTAGGCTGCGGACTGCTGACTTTCGCTTAACTGGTTGAAAGGACACCGGATACACACACGCATGTACACTGACACAGATACGCACTCAGCCACCCTCACCCATCCCAAACGTGTCTGATGCTTGATACCACACGATGCACATGGCAGGTCTGTCCAGTGCTGGATTTGAAATTTGAATTTGAATAAAAAGTCCCCCTAAAAAACCCATATTCATTTATTCCTTTCCCTCTGAATACCATTTGCAAACCTCACCTCCTCTTCCTCCAGCAGGTCTCCCTCCTCTTCCTCGTCGTCCTCTTCTTCATCAGAGTCATTCATATCCTGGTTGTCCCTCTCCCTCTTCAAACTGTCATCCTTCTTGTTGCTTGGGTGTGGAGGTGAAGTCACCTCTCCTGGCTCTGGTTTCATACTCTTACCTTCTGCCAAACACAAAGGTACATTCATGACCCGTTATCTGTTCTATTAAATGAACTTAAAGGCTACTCTGGGAAAAAATATAATAAAAGCTAGAAATCTTTAGAGGCTGTTATAGTTCATTTTCAACAAAAGCAGGCCATTAAGGCTGTATTACAGCTGTGAGAAAAGAATGTGTGAGATCATTCTGTACTGTAGGTTTTCATTTACAGGCCATCTGGTTAAACACGGAGGCATTTATTGCTGAGTTTTACCTCACTCAGCACTCCCCATTAAAACATGCCGTGTCCCTCCTACCTGACTTCTTGCTATGGTCCCTCTCCATACGCTCCAGGCTCTCCAGGAGGTCATCCACTTTGCTTTTGATCTGCGTCAACTCTCTCTTGATTGTCTGTAGCTCATCCACTTTCACTGTGGAATGGGGGTGGGGAGTTAGAAAGCCTTATTCTACAACGAGGGTACATTTTGACAGTTGCCCCCCGTATCAAAGGACGTGTATAAGGTTACTGAAAGATTATTATTTGGCCCAATGTTTAAAGTAATTAGGAAAATGTACAACACAGTGGGTTTGGTTTGTATTGCCAGCAATAAGTCTGATAAGCCAGATGCTAATTAAATGTATTTAGACCTTTGTAAGTGGCCGATATTGCTGCCGGTACTTATGGTTGTGCTGGTGCATCATGTGTTAGTTATTGTGTGGCCATACAGTCACTGCCCAGTCTGTAGGCCTGACTGAATAACCCTCTGTAAATCTTTACAAAAGCAGATTTATGCAGGATGTTGATGATGATAACAGCACCAACAACAACAGTTTGGTATTCAGTGAAACTGATCGAATTTAGGATAATATACTGTTGTGCTGAAGTTCCAGACAGCTGCATGGACCAGGTAGCCGACTCACTTGTTCTGGATGAGGAAGTCCTTTGACTGCTCTTGGATGAAGAGGAAAAGCTGCTTTTGGTCCGCCGGCTGCTTCCTCCACTAAGGCTGACCCGCGGGCGTTTCGACGGGATCACAGCCCGTGACAATGGGGGAGGAGGAGCAGGGACACGGGACGGGTACGAGTACATTCTGTTATCAAACAAGAGGTTTTACATTTTTTTAAAAAATGAATAAACATACTCTGTGCTGAATGTGAGAACAGAGCAGTGGTAGAAGTGAAGCATTACTGCTTTTTCTAATCAAATAACATTCATACCCATTTTTGAGTGACATCTTCAAGCATGAACTGCTGAACAAACAACAAAGCATGAACAAACAACAAAGATTGGCACTGTGCATGAGTGTAAAGCACTCATCCATCGTCAGGGATCTACTCACCTGTCATAATAATCTCTCTGAAAATCATAATCGAGGTCAAAGGAGCTGCTGCTGCTGCTGTGGAAGAACAAAAGAACAGAAAGCTTGTGTTGAAAAATATGAAGACTTGCTGGTATCACTGCATTCTTTCTTTTCTCTAACTACATCAAGTTTTTCCTTTAGTGCCAAATCAAAAGTCACTTATGCCCTCATCAAGAACAGTGATGGGGGCATTTCTGGCTTTCTGTTCAGGTTTGCAGCTGATACTTACCTGTACATGTCTCCAGCGGAGCGTTTGGTGCTTTTTGATCTGTGCGGTTTGGGTTCTCCAGCCAGGTTGATGTCTGCCAGACAGTTACATTATACATTAATGCACAAACCCATTGAGAGGACAAATAACTTGAAACCAATGCTTTAGAAGTTTTTAACAATGCCACGAGTCTCTCTTCAGAAAATAGCAGGTTTGATGAAGGTTAAATTTTTTTTTACTAGAGGTTTGCTGTGAATACACTTTTATTAAATATTATATAAACATTAAATATATTTATAAATATTTTTGTACTGTAGTCAACAATAGTGCTGCTGGCACTACATACTTCCCTGCTTTCTCTTTTACAAATAATAATGGCACACATTTGTGAGTGAGAAGTTTGGTGTTTCTTTTGACAAGTCAAAATGAGTCAAAATTAACAAAAAATGGATTTTATGTTACATTTTCCCTCAAATGTACTTCAGGCTTGCTCGTGCCTACGGCTGTTACCACTGAAAACATTTTAAAAGGAGATTAAATGAAGAAATACAATTAGAAACATCAAAGTACTTTACTTGTCTAGTTCCTTCATTTCTTTTCAGAGCAGTGAGACAACGTGTAAAGCAATTACACTCTTGCATCCCTTGAGTATTGTAATCTATCACTATCAGACTTCATTGTTACTGTCACTGAGTGAGTCTTACGAGTCATCTCAGTTTCATTCTCACAGCCAAGGGACCCTCATTAACCTGTATTTCAGCTCATCTTCTCAGGTAGTGAGAAAATGAATTCACATCCACATTTAAGCAGAAATGTTTGAAAATCATTTGTTTAAAATAAGCAAATTATACCTAAACATTCACACTTGTTCACACGAAACAACAAATTGATTACGCAGTGTTGTGGAGCAGCAGAATGACTGGATGCATACCGACGACTAGTCTGAAAGCAAATTGTGATCCAGCTCTCACGCACCAAAGTCTGCACTGCGTGTAGACTTTTTCACTTCTCAGTGAGAAACCTCTTACACCCAGCAGTTAAACTTTTAAACTGGGAAATGTGTGTATATTTTATGGCGGCAGATGGACATATTAAGATTCCTGCCTAACAACATAAGTTTTCTGAGTAAAAACAAATGAGACTAAATCTTAGCTCCTCCCAGGGTCTAACCAGGAAGCCTAACAAGCAAAAGATCCCTGCTTTGATCTCAGGAGACACAAATGTCTTTGAGGTTGCGTCAAGAAGGGTGGGGGAAAAACTTATCACTTATCAGCCCCAGCAAACAAACAGTGACTGTTTAAAGTGGTAACAAACTAAGAAGGTTCAAACAATGAGCTCAGAAGTTCAGTTTATTTTAGTTAAATAAGACTATAATAAAGAGAAAAATCCTTTTAAATGAAAATTCAGAGACTGAGCCCTCACCAAGCACTTGTCCAACAATCATTCTCCCATCCTCCCCGCCGACAGCGGCTCGGGCATTCCTCTCATTGGCGTATTGCACAAAGGCATAGCCCTTGTGGACAGAGCAGCCTACGATCTTGCCGTATTTAGAGAAGATGGCCTCGACATCTGCCTTGGTGACCAGCAGCGTGTTGAGGTTGCCAATAAAGACCCGCGAATTGAGGGAGCGTGGGTCGGTCTTGTTGGTGACGTTGCTGGCGCTCATCAGGCTGGAGGAGGTGGGCGAACGACTGTCAGGAAGACACACAGACACATATGCAGCCGATTTAGTAGCAGGATGAGAAATATCTGACCCTTTGAATGGATCCTGCTTTTGCCGAGTCACAAAGCAAAGTGTCAAGGACTCATCAGGATTTCCTGAGAAATTTAGTTTGGTTACCTGCATTTTTCTAAAAAAATTTTCTTATTCTACAAATTTGAAACTGATTAGATTCCGACCAGCTTCCATGTACTTAATATTTAAAAACTGCATCATTTCCTCTTCATCTAAAAGAAATCCAAACTGATGGAAACAAAGTCAAGCACTAAGACCACGAACCACGTGATTCTTCAACTGTGATTTCCTGGATATAAAACAAATTGTCCTCTTAAGGGCTTTTAGGCATAGCCAAAGACAAATCTTGATCAAAATATCTGGGTTTAATTTATTAACAAACAACATTGTTATCTAATGGCTAGAAAACCCTGTTTTCTGTCAAGTAAGCCAAAATCCACTCTTTGCCTTTAAAGTAAGCAGTATGCCTCCTGCTTAGGTGCCGACTAAAGGCTCATTCTAACTGAGAAGCCTGTTATTTATCACCTAAAATAAATTATAAAGTAAAAAGTTCACAATGGACTAAATCTAACTGTAGCAGACATTTAAATCATTTTCAAAGGAGCATTTGTTTTAGTACTTTTACGTAGTTCTGTCGTATAATTTTCATATAAAAGTTTAAAAGCAAATTGTAAAACATGCAAACAAACATCTGACAACAACAACTGCAAATCTGCATAATCAAATTTAAAAGGACTTTGCTTATCGTTTATCTTGTATGGTTTAATGCAAAATATTTTCACAATAACATTTACATTTAGCAACTAAACTTCCTCTTCACAAAGCTTACAGTCAACACCTCCAACCACACACCCATGACAGAAAGCTAGACCAGTGGGAAGTAGTGACATTTGTTTCATACCAGAAATCTCTAATTCTAATGCCTGAAGTGCTTGGGGCTCTGGGTTGAGTAATAAAACATAATAATCACAAAGACAACAACAACAAAATGACAACTTTGTTCCTTCTTCCTTCTGAATTTTATGGTATGCCTGTCAGTGCTTTCATAATACATTAAATAAGGGGTGTGCGTTTCTTCAGAAAAGTAAAACAAATATTTAACTAAAATGCACGATTTTGAATAAAAGAAACTAGAAAAAAAATAACTATCACTCGCCATTAATATAATTCATTTACCTGTTAATGGAGCCCCAGCTATGCCAGACTCATTTCAATGAACTAATAACCTGCAGTACAGGTGTAGAGCTTTAGCTGTAGATACAAATACAGCTTCTTGTAGCACTGTAATGCTGCCCAATCCTCACTGAATATATGTAATCAACATTTTAAGTAAACTATATAAGCAAGTGTGTGAAGCCCATTGCCCAGTGTGTGTAAAGTCTGGAGAGGGGCAGTAAACATAAAAACAGTTATGTGGCATTAACATTAACCCCCTGGCTGACAGAAGAGGGGGTTTTCATTCATCATCACTCACTCCATTGCGTCTGTGTGCAGGGCTGTCGTCTGCCTGATGTTTGAGACTGTGGGCTGGGTTCAGTTTGGGCTGGTGTCTCGACCTTCACCTTCGCCCCTGGCGACTTATACTGAGGTGACAGAAAACACACCTCGGTCAAGCTGAGCAGGGTTATCTTGTACGAAGCCTTACCTGTTTGGAGTGTGTGCAAGAGTCAGTGATGAGTTAGACAGCTAGCCAGTATGAGACTACAAGTAGAGCCTAATGCATGTATACCTACTGCAATGTCTAAGGCTGGGTGAAGTGTGAGAATACAGAACAGAACCAGACACAAATTGATACCTGGGACTGCAATCAATCGACAGAAAGTGCACTGGCTTAGCCCGCATATGCTTTGCTAGTGTGTGAAGAAATATGGGTGTAGTAGCTTAGACATTTGTTTGCATTTCTAGATGCAGCCGAGATGCCAACAAGTTTAGCAAAGCTGGATGAATTTCAAAACCCTGTGCTACGTTTGCTTTTATTTTCATTTCCTAGACAAACCACAAATTAATGCTGATTACTGACACATAAAGTTCACAATGACTTAGATGGAACCGCTTGTAAAAACTAGAAGAGTAGGGTATTTACATATCAGTGAAATATTAAAATTTGGAATTTATCTAAGCTAAGGTTATTAGTCCAAATATGGGCAGATCCATTTATTAGTACTCACGGGGGTGCGTATGTGAAGGGACACAATACAAAGGTCAGCCAAAAATATATAGTATATAATCTGTTAAACACAAGTAGTGTTATAATAAAAACTCTGGAACTGGGAATTACATCAGCAGCAGGGGGAAATTAAAGGGAAAATTATATTTAGAGAAGCTTTAAGGGTAACCAGAGATTTCATTATTATTACTAATAATCACCAAATTCAGAGATTATGAAATCAAGAGTGTAAATGTGCTTTTGCCATAACAAACAGTACTGTGGAAAAGTCTCGAGCCACCCCTGATGTCTTTATATTTTGCCTCCACGAAGTCTTGACCAATAGTTCCCCAGGATCTCTGAAGGTCTTTCAGAGTTGTTCCCTGGACACTGGCAGCTTTTACACTCATTTCCAGAGGATTTTTTGTATGTTTGTTTGTGTCTTTATGAAACCACTTAACCCAGGCTTATAAATCAAAAGCATAGGAAAGGAACCTAACTCAAGTAACAGAAAACTTAGCAAATCTATGGAAAATGTAAAGGATAATGTAGTTCATTTTGCACCAATCAGGTGATTCCCAAAGAACTATTAAGTGAAAACCTGACCTATCTCCGTATGGTGTGTAGTGCTACAGCAAATGAACAGTATCTGAAAATCATATCCTTAAATTAGATATATATATATATATATAAAGAGAATCCAGCAAAAACTTGAAACTGGATCTCAGAGGTTATCCATGTAGTGCTCACTGAAACCTTATCAAAAATGGTCTGTGTAAGAAGAGAGAAGCTATGTTTAAGGATGGGAAATGTCTGAGGTTTGCCAAATTACACAAAATCTGGACTGAAAACCAGGGGCAACAGGTCTTCTGAAGTAATTAATCAAAATCTCAAATTTTTGGTTTAAATCTAACCACAAAGGAGGTACAACAGTGCATGCATACAGCCATTTATAAAAACACTGCAGAGGCTCTGGGAATGTCTTAAAGAAGCCCGGAGAACTATTCCTGAAAGCTCCTTAAAAGAAATTCCAAGAAAACTTTCATGAGCGAACTCAGGCCATGTTAAAAGGTAAGGGTGGTCATACCAAACAACTGAAATTTACAAAACGTTTTTGTATTTGTTTTTTTATTTATACACATCATATTTTAATTTATATATTTACACATTTCAATAAATTATTGGCACGAAATAAAGAAATGAGTGGCGGTTTGAGACTTGTGCGCAGTATTGTATAATAGTGATGTTTAAATTTATTTTCCATAAGCTTTGTGTTTTCTCATAAAAAGGGTAAATGGAGTGAATGTGAGGGCGTGGATTGCTTTTGATACACATATACACAACCATAATACTGGTTCAGATGAAATGTTTAATTAATCAAATGTGTATTAGTAACGTTATGTAAAAACTTAAGCCAATGGCACTCCAAACCGTTCAAACTCAAGAAGAAAAATAAAAATAAAAATCACTCTTCATCATGGGAGGGGGAGGGGGAAAAACACGAGGAAAAAAAAAACTACTCCATAGGGGGCAGAAAAAAACCCAAAGCCGAAGCAAAAAAAGCAAAGTCTAGGGATAATCAAAAATTACCTAAACCATCCACAACACACCCGCTTGGACCCCGACAGCGCCTTCAGCAGGCCTCAGAGTGAAACACAGGCCCTGACTGGCCTCCGGGATCAAAGCCGGCTAGCATGGCTAACGTTAGCCAACCAACAATTAAAAGGCATGAAAAAAAGTATACAGCCATCAGACCAGTTCCTCTTTGTCTTGCAAAAACCAAAACCTGCAAAATTCTGACAAATCTGAAGTCGATAACGTGTAATCAATCATCAGGATGCTGCTGCTGCCGCGGTTATTAACATGCTAATGTTAGCTGGCCAGCTGGCTGAAAAGCGTGCCAAAAACCAGCAAGTCCCGTAAAAGAAAAGTCTTCACAATAAACACTACAAAAAATACAGCTACACAAACTTGCAAAAAAGTGGACGAGACTGTTGCTAAGAGGCATCCAAAGCGTCGTGTTTTCTAAAAACCACAACCAGCGTTTGTGCTCTTTTTTTTTGGAGGGGATGAGCATCTCCGAGGCCGCTAAGCCAGCTACCTCGCTAGCCAGCACATTACGTCCTGTCCAAAAAGCATCGTAGAAAAAAATCCAAAAAGAAAAGAAAAAGGAAGGAAAAATGAAAAATGTCTGGGAACAAAATACTCACCACGACCTTTACGAACAAAATGTCTTGCTTTCGGTAAAACCTGTCAATTTGTTACTTAGGTTGTCCTTTTGGAGCAGACCCGGTTCAGCCCCCTTAGCTAGCTTTCTTCTAGCCGCCGAGCTAACGCATAGAGGCGGTGGTGGCGCGGTCATTGACGGAGACGCTTGTTTTTTGTTGCGGTGCAATTCGAGGAGGCCGGAATCGGTAACTGGTACATCATTTGAAGCACCCCGCCACTCTCACTCCAGCTAAACATATAAAACATACTCACCCTCTTTCTTGGAGAAATCACTACGCACTCTTTTCAGAATAAAATCTCCAAAAACTAGGACTCTTTAAATACGTTTATTTTTCTTTAGTTCTTCCTTTAACAAAACAAACGAAACCCTTTTTGACCCAAAAGAGTAAATTTTTTAAATTCAAAATAACAAAGAAATTTTCTAGTTTTTTTCCTCTAGTTAAAAAATGAATTATTTAAAACGTTTATTTTTATTATGTTAATTTCTCTTTTCACCTTTTTAAAGATTATGTGATAAATTAAATGTATATTTGATAACTTATGGTTAATATATATTTGATAAATATATATTAAACAAGATATTTATGTTAGAACAGTGTTTAGTAACTTTTGCTTATCTTGCTGTGAAAACACATTCAGTGGTTTTTATTTTTAAACATTGGCTAACAATTAGACCAGTATGAATCATCTTTGTAACTGTGATTAACTCTGATTTAATAAAGTTCTTTTCTAATTCAACAGCCTCTCGCATTTGTCTAACGGGCCGTTTACTTACATTTATCTAATAGCAATAGGCCTCTGGTTTATTACCACAGCCGGCCAGGAGATGACAGTGTTGTTATTTATAAAAAGATGAATGTGAGTTTAACAAGTATTTGGCACAGATTAAGAGATTTACCTGTTTAGAGGGTGAACATTTTTTTAATCAGATGAAGGCTCTGCTACCAAGAAGAAAGAATGTACCACAAAGAAGCTCTGCGTACATTTAGATAATTACAGATAAGCTTAGAAAAACACCACAACTGATTATAATTATTGGGATGTTTCAAGAACCGGACAAGCAGGTTGCAACTCTTTAGTTATAAAGTGTAGTACATCTGCTCCTATGTTCTTTTTACTCCTTTCAACCCAGCACATTAAAGTGTAGACATTAAAAACAAAATGTGCTAATTAATAGAGCTTAATAGAAGGTACACAACTAATAAAGTGATGTTAGTTGAAAAGAAAAGGTTTAGGAGATTAGTGAAAAGGCTCTTTTGAACTGACTAATAGGGACTTATTTTTTTAATTAAAAGAAAACACACCCAAATGGAAACGTGGAAGATTAGTTATACTGACCTGACCACTCTTCTTATTTACATATACAAGAGTGAGTGGAGAAAAGCGACAGCTGTGTAGACACGAGGCCTGAAACAAAGAAAGTCAGGTTATACACCAGGTGTGGGCAACTCCAGGCCCCGAGTGCCGGTGTCCCGCAGGATTTAGATCTCACCCTGGGTCAACCCACCTGAATCACATAAGCAGTTCATTACCAGCCTCTAGAGAACGTCAGGACATGTTGAGGGGGGCATTTAGCAGTTTAAATCAGCTGGGTTGGTTCAAGGGCACATCTAAAACCTGCAGGACACCAGCCTTCGAGGTCTGAAGTTGCCCACCGTTGTTATACACAGAAAGCTCACTGAGGACACCTAGTGTACAGGTGCTGTGCAACAATTTTTTTCAACGTCTTAACCCTTGTATGGTGTTCGGGTCTGTGAGACCCGTGTTCAGTTTTTTTCAAAAGAAAAATTAAACAATTAATTATTTTTTCACGTGTAAATGTGTTGTGTCTTTCCACTCACTCCACTTGATTATAACTGATTTATTTATAACATTTTATATAAAAGAAAAACGAGAAGCACATTAATTCATAAATGTGATCTAACAAAGGTAAAGGGAAAAAATTAACCATGTTTGCTGTTCATATGTCTTGTAATTGGGATGAAGTAAACATCTGTTGAGTAATTTAACATAAAATTGTTTGATAGTGTTAATTTGGAAAGCCAAAACTCTAGCGGGTCCACCAGACCCATGAACACTGGCTGAGTAACAAAAATACGAACACCACACAAGGGTTAAACAAAGAAAAAAAGTAGAGGCAAACCGAGGAGGTGTATCAACCAAATCTTTTAGCTTGTATGCTGTTTTTGCTAGACCCTTTTGGCTTGTAAGTCTTGAAAAGGAAGTAACACCTCTTGCTATACCTTGCAAACAGTAAGTGTTTCATATATATATATATATATAAAACTTAACATAAAACACTGATGTAGAAGAAACAGGTCCTCAACACAAAGAAAGTCAAGTAATACAGAGAGGAAAGAAAATCGCTGAGGACACGCTCTATAAAATCTATGCATTATGTGTCTCCAGAGGGCTTGAGAGGTGATAGCATATCGGCATATTTTTATAGTAAAAGTGAACCAAATATCTGAAATACCAAAAATGCTGGGATTATTTAATTTATGGGACAGACACTTACCAATTTGAGTTAAATGATGAGCTCTTATTACATTAATTTGATTTTTTTTTAAAGTCATTGCTGGTTGCAGAGTGTCAAAATGCCTGCATATCTTTTTATATTCATCGCAAAATACCAAATATCCCACAATGAAAAAGCCTTGAAAGCATGTGAATTTGAGAACCTACTTAATTCTCCAAGTTGGAACATCAGTCCATCATCTCCAGTGATTTGTTGTTTGCTCTGAGATGAAAATGAGCTGCAGATAAAACACTTGTGTTTTACCCTGAATAAATGCTTTAATTCTCATTTTCAAAATGAATGACTTTAAAGAGAAGGGATGGTAAAAAGAGAGATTAACACCAGCTGCTTTCTGCATCTAGTTAGCAGCGAAGCCCCTGTGTCCCAAATTTTCATGGAGAATACGTTCTTTTGTGAATTGTTTTTGCCCATCTGGTTTTGTTTGCAGCTCCATCCCAGAGGACTTGTTTACAGCTCTGTGCATCTTCTCAGAAATCAGAACTCATACTCTGACTTGCAGTTTTACTGTGTGATCATGTACACAGATGAAAGGTTTCTGCTTGTTTGCCTCTTTTGTGTATTTATGAAAGTCTTAAGAGCGTGAGGACGAGACAGATGTTTGACACGCTGTTATGCAGTGTGTCCAAGTATTGACGTGATTGGTACAAATGTTGGAGTAGCAGGGAGTTTACATGTCAGTGCTGGCAGTGATGGGATGGTAATGTGTGCCATCAATTTTCACCCTGGTATAAATCATGCAGACCTGACAGCGACAGAGACACCATATAGGAAACTGTGCGGAGCAGAAACCAGAATATGGTGAAAGTAAGGTCAACACCAAGCACCTCAAACACACTCAACACAATTTATAGGGAAACCACTGGAAATACAAATATCATAAAGTGAAGAGAAGCCATGTGAACTTAATATTAAGTCTCTTTCAGTTATAATATAGGAAAAGTGGTAAACCGTACAGGGAAAAACCGTAATAAAACTTTCTGTTATGCATACTTATAGTTTTACAGATGCATTTGTCTTAAGAGGCTTAAACTATTTAGAGCACATCTGGAGCTGCTTTAGATTTAACGTCCTGCTCTGACCCGTGTGCTGCAGGTGCTAATAATCAATAAACTGATTTACAGTCAACATGCCTTCTATTGACTTTAGCACGAGGATAACATATCAAATAGCCATTCTTCAATGAGAAAGTGGACTTCTATCAGAATCATACAGTGATAAAAACAGTTTGTATGTATGGAAAACATTTTTCCCAGTACTCATTAGCAGTTTAGAGATTTTGCCCTGTGAGGTTGGTTAAAACTACCAAATGTTCCAATTTGATTGAAGTAAGTTTACTATGAATTATACCTAAAGCTTCTTTAATCATAGTAACCATGAAATCTACAGACGTGAAACTAGCCGGCATATGTGTGGTTTACTAAGGTTAAAACTTTCTATTTAAACGATGACTATATATATAAAAAAATGCCTTAAATCTATGTATATTATAGCTAGACTATAGTGATATACATGCCCAAATTATGACTAAAGACTCAATACTTCACACATACAACATATTACATGTAGAAGGTGCAAGCTTCCACCAAGACAGCTCACTCCTGGGCAGTTTTTTATCCTAAAAAAAAGAAATGCTCTCGTATTTTCCTTTTAAAATGTAAAGCCACTGTCCACGAGCAAATATAGGTGAATTTACCTGAAGATAATGTAAACAGGCTACAGCAGTCTGAGAGTGTAGTATAAAACGGTGGTCCTTTTGTTCTTGATCAGCCAAAAGGGACAATTTATTTACAAGAACTCCATCCTTACCACACCAACAAACTCCCAAACCGATTTTACCAATCAGTGTAAAGTTTCTTATCTTATATATCTAAAAACAGGAGCAGATAAAGTAGATCAGTATGGTACAATGATGTAGCCCAAATTTGTCCCACACACAATATAAATTTTATTAATATTATTCTTTTTGAGATTAAAATCTATTTTTGTAGATAAATATCAAAGTGCCATTTCAAGAAAAAAGTTAAAATAATTGTCACCCTTGTTCGAGATTAAACTTGAAATATTATTTCAACTTTTCTTTCAAAAATACTATCCCAAAATAGTACTTCAAGATTTATCTCTATTTTTTCATTTTAGTTTCTAAACCAACAACAATAGAAAAAAAAATTCTAAATAAAAACAACTTTTTTGTTTCTTTTGATGAAAAATAAATGCTTGAATGTTAGATGTTGATATTTTTGAGTGATCATCTCAAAGTTTCAACTCAACAACACAAAAATCCAAGTTCTTTAGAAATACCTAACTTGAAATTCTGACTTACAGAGGGCATGGGGTGGCTGTACATCAGGAGGTAGTGCAGGTCACCTACTGATTGGAAGGTTGGTGGTTTGATCCTTGGCTCCTCTAGTCTGCATGTCAAGCCCAAGTTGCTCTCCGATGCATCCATCGGAGTATGAATGTGTGTGAATGTAGTTAGAAAGCATTAAGTACAGAGAAAGTGCTTGTGTGATTGGGTGAATGTGGCATGTTATATAGAGCGCTTTGAGTACTCTGGGAGAGTAGAAAAGCGCTATATAAGAATCAGTCCTTCCATAGCTTCCATACATACTGGCTGCAAGGACAACATAAAATGAAAGCACTTCAACGTTTCTCTGTTTTATTAATATTTTCCCTCTAACTCAGATTGGGGGCCAATCATATTTAGACTCACCACATACCCCCCTTCTGGACACGCCCCTGGTCTAAGTCGTTTTTTTTAAACTTTTTTTTTTTTTTTTTTACTTCGTTGCTCACTGTTAAAACACTACAGACTCAACGAGCGCTTCATATGCAGCATTATGAAAGAGCTTTAAAAGCAGTAACAGATGCTTACAGATGAACGTATATTAGCTCACGTCGAGGGGAGAGAGTTCGTGCGTGCGCGCGCGGGCAGCTAGGCAGCTGCAGCTCTGGAGCCGACAGCTCTGCAGTGACAGTGGGAAGTACAATCCGCGTGCAGTCAGCGCGAGGCAAAGACCTACTGACAACAAGCTGATGAGGGGACACCACACGGTAAGAACAGCTGGCCTG
This sequence comes from Diplotaxodon limnothrissa, assembly GCF_057381915.1. NCBI lineage: Eukaryota > Metazoa > Chordata > Actinopteri > Cichliformes > Cichlidae > Diplotaxodon > Diplotaxodon limnothrissa. Next base: position 9,388,835 of record NC_140613.1, read on the forward strand.
ATGTGACTTTACTGCACTTTTATGAAGTTTTTTTCACGATTTTTTTCGCTGTCATGGAGTTTAACGCGTTAGCACGTTTGAAACAATATGATGTGTTTTCTCCTAACGAAGCCCCCACCACCCAAAAAAAAAAAAAAAAAACCCCAGAAAACTAAGAGTTTCTGTAAATGGACTCCAGCTGATGTATGATGGATGCAAATGTACAGTGACCTGTCAGGAGTTTTATGATAAGTGAGGAAAATCATCGCTGGGTGGAAGAAAATAGTTCCACGCTGTCCTCAAGAAATGTTATTATCAGGTCTAATCTTACCTCCGTATCTTGGATTACACAAGAACTTATTCTGATTGTGCAACAAGCATTTGAGTAAGGCAATTAAGAGCTATACACTATAGTGAGCTCATGCCCAAATGGTTCCCTGTGATAGTTTCCCTCCTGTTACTTATGGGACTTTTCCTTTCCACTCCTCTGCAGTCTGCTGATTTATGTAATGTAGCTGGAATGAAAAGTGCTGCGCAGGGGGTGGAAATCTGGCTTACTGAGAGGCAAACCGATGAGGAGGCTTGTTTTAATCATTAGTCTTATGGTGTCACTGACATGCAGCTTGTGCTGGGAATTGATGGTTTTGAGATGTACATTGAGGTGGGGAATCACTGATAATTTATTAACTTAATTTAATGTTATATATGTGACTCTTAAAGGAGCAATAAACAAGATTTTTGGCTTTTTCAGAAACCACTAAGTTACTTTAATATGCTTTTGGGAGGTTGATCAGGTTGTTGGTCAACACCGATGACTCACAGATTATTTCACCAGATGCTCAGATTGTTTGTTCAAGTTCTCACATGGACCATGGTGCTACGAGCGGGAAATCAGCAGCAAGCCAAGGTTTGTTTCTACCTAAAGTATTTGTTTGGCCTGACAGTTGTGCTGTATGTTCGCCTCAACTTCTCACCGGGGAGAGAAAATAACAATAACATTTCAGTTTTAGTGGATTGTTTTACTATTGCCGCTTTCAAAATGTAAACGGCAGATTCAAAATGTGTCATTGGGTTACAGGGCTGGACTGGGACAAAAAATCGGCCCGGGCATTTTGACTAGAGACTGGCCCACCAGGTATTATAGGAAAAACCATAAAGCCTTTGAATGAAAACAAACGCTGTTGTCACAGTGATGTACACTGTCTTGTTGGTATATATGTATCAGTCTAATAAACTTAAACCTACACCATCCTCCCTATTCTGGTATTCTAAACTGTACCCGAAAGTAGACTGCTTGGTCGAGTTAACCTCCTAAACTATCTAGAACACATGGTGAAAACCTGAAATTAAGACAGAGGAGACTAGAGGTGAGACATGATCATTACTTGTCACGGTCCTGGGTCGGGTCGACCCAGCATTTTGAGTTTTTTATGTTTTGGTTTATTTTTGCATTATGGATTGGTTCTCTGGTGATACTGTTTTGATTACAATTATATTCTGATTCTTTAGTTATCTGATGATGATGTTGATGACGATGATGATTATGTCTGGTTTAGGTTTTGTTATCTTGCCCTTATGTTTGGTTTAGGTTGCCTGTGCTTAGTCTTCTCTGCCCGTATGTCCCTCTGTTTGTCCATGACGTCATTATGCCTGTTTACGAGTCTGTCTCTGTCTGGCGTGTGCTTCCTGTCTTATTTTGTAGGTCTGTGTCCTTTGTCAGTGCGTTCAGCTTTGTGCTCTCCCTGTCTCGTCAGTGTAATCAACGTCAGCCGTGTCTCCCAGCTGTTTCCTCTTTGCTCCGTTCACCTCTTGTATTTAGTGTCTGTGTCTTCCCCTACTCGGTGTCGCATCGTTAACGTCTGTTCACCCTTACTTGCTGCGTGTTTAGGATTTCCAGTCCTCCTGCATCTCTGTTTAGAGTTTTGTTTGCTTTTGTGAGTTTTATTTTATCTTGATGTTCTGCTCCAGCAATAAAGCTGCATTTTCTGTCTAAACCTCGTGTCCTGAGAATCCTGCATTTTGGGTCCACCACTCCTGCCTGCCTGCCACACAGCCGACCATGACATTACTGATTACTGATGACAGATTTAGATATATTTTCATAAACCATTCATTTACCACATCAATAAACAGCATGGCAGGGCAAAATATTTTTTCTAACATGGCAACCTTTAAAAAGTGAAAGGAGATAGAAAGACAGGTGAGAAAGAATACAACTTTCCCCTGCACAGTTACCAGCTGTCAGCTACATATAAAAAGGATCCTGGTGTTATTTGTCTCTCAGAAACAGTTCATAACTTCCCTTCAACTCATTCATGTCACCTAAAAGGTAAACCTGTTTCTCCATCACCTGTTCAGCTCTGATGATTCAGTAAGGACATCTCCTGGTTTCATCTTCATGTTTCCCTCTCACCAGATAACCAAACCGACATCATGACCAGCAGCTTTACAGCTGTGGCTCCAGCAAACATCAGCTGATACTAGAAATGAATAATAAATAAATTCTAACAACAGCTGATCAAGCTTAAACGTGCTGCTGTTGTTTAGTGCGACATCCGCTGGTTTCTTCTTTCTGGCGCAAAGTGGGCAATAAACAAATGAGAGAAAAGCCGATCAGCTGATCATTGATCAGTTTCATTATTGAAGTAGAAACAGGAGAGGGAGGGGGGAGAATGAGAGAAGAAGAGGCAGCTGTGCAGCAAAGACAGAATAACTCCAGCTTTGTGTCTTTTTCATTGTAGCTGAAGTCCGGGACAAACTGTGCTCCTTTTCACCTCAATACGAAACGCGCAATATTTTCTCTGAATACGAGACGATTCCGTTTTTTACAGGACGGTTGGAAACTCTAATAATTAACCTTATAAATAAAATAAGATAAAACAAGTTCAACATCAATAACATCATAGCACCCGCCCAGCTGTATAGAAACTCCGTCATGCTAGCTAGTACGCCGTACGAGCTATTGTAACTGACTGTGAAAAGTCAGCATAACGAAAATAAACTCCACCTAAACTTGGTTTATATCTGACCCAGATAGACTGCAGGTCATAACTTCTTACCTAAAGTTCAGTTCACCGCCTTGGGTCTCTGCTCCTCCTGCCTTTCCGTCATCCACCTGCCAGCGTGTTGTATCTGCTGGCCTCCACCACTTGCTAATGTTACTGAATCTGTAGAAGCTCCGCAATAGCCACCACCAAACAACTGAGTTATTTTTACACATCTCCCTTCATCTGGCCAATCCGCCACCTTTCAGTGTTTATACCGTTACGGAAAAAAAACGAAAAATCACCATCGGCCCACCGGGCAAATGCCCGGTATGCCCGATGGCCAGTCCAGCTATGTTGGGTTACAACATGGCTGTAACCCAGTTCCTGAGAAGCCCCCTCTGATCCCCAGTATATATTGAAATGTTATCATTTCCCTTAGGAACTGAGAGACCAACAAGCTTTGTAGTTGGAAAAATATGTTGGTTAATGAATTGTTTAGCGGCATCATTAATTACCTCTGCTGAATGGGTTATGGAATTGGTTCGGTTCGTTTTTCCGTTTGTTAGGGAGATTACTTATTTGCAGGTTTTTGATGTTTAATAATGCAGCAAGGTTTGTTTTTTTAAAAAGAATACAGTTTTCTCTTAAATATATTACTTGAGTTCTTATCTTTGCTCGCTGTCTTTTTTAGTGATAATATCTGACTTCATGCTGCTGTTTTAAATGTTAGACCTAAAGCAGAGATTAATGCACTGGAAAAACAACTTATTAATTACAACACATCATTATTTTCAGAAGTCTTGGGCAATTCTTCATGTCATGTCATGTCATTAATGCTGTCACCATCAGTTTTGTATTTTCTTTTCTTTTTTTGCCCTTAGATTTAGAATGAAACTGATGCTCTTGGATTCAGGAAATATTGATGCAATCTTTACTATTTTCTGACCTTTTATATTAAAAAAAAAATGTTAAAGGCAAGAAAAAGGTTCCCCAAAGCAAAAATGCATTAACGATTTTAGATTGCGTCTTTGACATCCTTATTGTTCTCAGCCAGTTTCAAAAGTTCATCACTGACAGATTTTCCAACAGGGGATTCACCGATCTAGCCTTTGGATTAGGGCTGAACGATATATCGCATTTGCGATAATATCGCGACATGATCAAGTGCAATTTTCTAACCGCAAAGGCTGCGATTATACTGCGATTATAAGGCTGTCCAAATTACTACCATATCCCAGAATTCATAGCGCGGCCCAGCCAAACTCCAGTTTCCAGCAATGGCGGCCGCTACTAAGTTTTAAAATTACTCATACTAATCTTTCTGGGTCACAAAATAAACTTTTAACATATTTTCAGGCGAGAAAGTAGTTGTGTAAACATCAAATATCTGCTCGGTTTATCAAGATATCCCATATTTGCAAAAGTGCTTCGACGTTTTCAGAGGCGTCTGCTACCCACCAGCTCGACAGCTAGCCGGGAGCTCGAGGATTACTGATGCGGCCGAGAACGGCACAACTCCCGGCACATCATTTTCAGATCACCGCGGAGTTTCGCTGCTCGGGTTAAACGTAATATATAAGTCACTTAGACAACCTAAAAATGTTATTGTTGGGCTTTTTTCAGTGTTTTGTTTGTTCGTGAGTAAATCGGTTTGGCTGAGATTAAAGTTATTAGATTAGATAAAATAAAACTTTATTAATCCCCCGGGTGGGTTCCTCCTTGGTTTTCACACAGCTGACTAAACGTCAAACAGAAAACTTATTAAACAGAAGTATGAGACAGTCGAGAATTTACACCAGTGTCTGGTTATATTTTAGATAGCAAGAAGCAGACGGCCGAGTTTATTAAACTCCACCGAGACAGCGGTGACGCTAATCAGAACTAGACCGTCCAATTTCACGCCTTTAAACTTTAAAGGCGTGTTTGTGTGTGTGTTTATACAATTGCTATTATGTTTGCACTTTATGTGTAATGTTACTGACTGCAGAGATCAGTAAGATGTGTGTATTTTTTATTTATTAGTTTTATTTATTTAATATTATTTTTTAATTGAATGACTGTCTAGTAGTTCACAGATGTCGAAAAACTGAGTGTGGTAAAGCCACTGATTTTTTTTTTTATGTATATTTCTGCAATCTGCACATTGTACTGACTTTCATTTTAATGTTTACACCAGGGTTCCTTGTCAGCACTTTATGCTCAGATGTTTGTAAGCTAAAAATAAACTATTGTGTATGTTCAAATATACTGTTGTGATTGAAGAAGTTAAATAAAAATGTCAGTCATCAATTCATGCATCACCTCATGTCATCATAACAGAGGTCTGTCTTCCAGGAAAGAACAGTTTAAAATTAATGTAATATAGTATTGGCCATACTATATGATGTATTGCTTGTCTTTGTTTAATAATACAGAAGACAAAGACCTTAAAAAATAATCGCATATCGCATCGCAATCGCAATATTGGGGCAAAAAATCGCAATTAGATTATTTTCCATAATCGTTCAGCCCTACTTTGGATTAAGATCCGATGTTGATCTACTCTTGTTCTTTAGCCTTTATTTATATAAAGGTGTGTAGATTTCCAGGTGAGCTCACATTAGTCCCATCTTAACTCAAAACACTAAGTCCTGTGTGTCCTGTGTGTCTGTTCTCCAACACAAGAATAGACTTAGCGGATCCCTTGCTTTAAAACAGGACCTGTTTAATTACGTCCTGTGTTTTACTCCTTCACTCTTCCCACACCACTGCTACAACATGGTAGAAACTAGCAGCTAGTTTGGAGCTATTTCACACTTGTTATAGCAACAGCTTTTATTTGTATGTTTGCAGCACTTTGGGATTTAACCTCAAGCTGTTAAGTCAGCTAAGTAAGGTCAAGTGAATTGACACAACTGAAAAGTTCCACTGACAAATCTTTCCTTGTTAGTTTCGCTCTCTTGCTAACTTTCACTATTGCTATGTTTGGTTTGACGCTTTAGAGAAGCTTTTATTGCATTTATGGTAACATAGTGTGTCTTACTGAACCCTCAGTCAAGGTGTCAGTGTTGTATCAGAACTGGAAAAAGTTGCATTCATGCATGTTTGTTTACTTATTTATCTGACGTTTCGTTTATCTGATGTGCTGCTGTTGATTTCTGAGCCAAGTCAGAAGATGTATAGCTAATATTCAGAATGCGTCCTTGTTTATCTTTTTAAGATGCAACATTTTAATACAAACAGTACTAAAGTACATTAAACATAAACACAACAACTAAAAGCAGCAACTGGAAAAATGGCAATCGCTAAAAAAACGTAGATAATTGAAAACCAATCTAGGAGAGTGTTGCCAAAATTGTGCAAAGCTGCTTTTAATGTGGCATTTTCCCCAAATGATCTTGAAAATCTCCTCAAAACTGTAAACGCAAATAAATTCTTGAAATAAGTTTGTTGTAATGCAGTCAGTTACTGCTCCTCCTTTGATCATCTAATATTCCACCCACTTCTCTAAATTTGTGTAAAACCAGCTGATGGGAAAAACCTGCTGATTCAAATTTGTCTAAAATCTGATCAGATTTTGGCTGGGGGAAAAAAAGGCTAATGCTATTCCCTCTGGTGGCCATTAGAGGTCTTTCAAAGTCATACGCTTTGTTTCGAAAGACCTCTTAATACTTGTGTTTACATTACGTAGGGAAGGATGACCTAATGTATTTAATTAAGAGTTCAAAGCTGCAGCGAACCCTGGGTCATATGGGATGAATTAGTGTTAGGCAAGAATTTAATTTGCTTTTTCATACATAAATATTTGTTTCCACATCTTTGAAAAAACAGCCTGGAGTCTGAATTTGTCACATCCGATCTCATGCTAGTTCGAGCTGTTGTTTTATGACAGAGCATGTTGATGAAATGGGTCGTCACTTGTTTTTCTCAGCTGCCCAACCCCTGCATACCTTTCACGGACATTAACAGTTATTGCCCTAAAAGCACAGAGTCATTTTGGTTTCGTTCAGAAATATTATTCCTGGCCAGAGGTGCGTTCTCTTTTGCAACACCCGAGGGTGACACAGCTGGGTAATACAACTCGCTTCAAGTATCCGAGGTAACTGTTTCAACATTGTTTCTGGTGTTTATTAACTGCGGGCAAATGTCTTTTTAAATCATGTTTACTTGGGAAATTATTTCAACTCCCAGAACTTTTCTTCTTTGCGCAGTCCAGTGAATTAGTGGGATTATAGGAGTTCCAGTTAATACAAGGAGGGTACTTTATCTGTAAATGACAATTATAAATCCCAGATTCATGCTCAAGGTTATTTTCACAGCACATGAAAACAGATGTATTAAATGTGTGCGGGAGTGTATGAATGTATCTATAGTGTCTCTGGTTTAGAAATGAATCCAGATTGTGTTGCAGGGAAAGGCTCCTCCTTGGGCTTTGTTGATTTTGTGTTGGACTTGATTGAAACTTGGATACCTTAAATATTTAAATGCATTAGATGTCAATGTTTGAACAAGAGATAAAGCAACAGTGAATGATCTCAAACGATGCCTTAATCACTTTCGACACTATACTGGATTGTGTATTAAAGCTTTTTTTTTTATTCATTTGGTCCCCAGTATTTAAATATGGTTTATTATAAAGCAAATAGTGTAAATGTAGTGGCGTACAAGAGATACTGATACAGGTACAACCCTTTCCCCCTCAGCAGCTGGTAAGCTGTAAAGCAGGGTTTATGCTTTCCATATCTATGAGTCTGCTGTGGTCTATATAGTCCACTGGGGTCCCAGTCATGTACCGTAATTGTCGGGCTATAAGCCGCTACTTTTTGCACAAGCTTTGAACCCTGCGGCTTTTAGTCAGGTGCGGCTTTTCTATAGATTGTCCATGATTTTTGTGATATCGTAAGACGATTTGTTTTGTTTGTTCCGCTGTTGTACGGCACTACGTTGCCTGGCGGAAGGATCGGGGTTCAAGAGTGGTATGTTGGTCACATGTCCATCCGCCAGGCAACATAGTGCCGTACAAGTAGCGCGAAAAACAAACTTCAAAGTAGCGCTATGCGTTCAGCGGGAGTCGTGGATGACGAGCGGCGATAAACTTGCGAAAAGCAAGTTGTGCTCAACTCTACCGGTGGATTCTGACAGCGTGGAAAAGTGTGCAAACATCCACGATCACCAACGGATTTCGAAGGGCTGGACTGCTGCATGATGAAGAGGAGGACACCGCCACGGCCCTTCAGAGGGTGTTCGACTCTGACACTGACAATGACAATGAGGATTATCTTTGGTTTTGAAAGTGACAACGAAGGAAAGAAGCTGAGAGTGGATGACGAAGCCATCCTGAGCCTGTTCGTTTCCGACACTGGAGAAGAGGACTTTGGTGGTTTTAGTGCGCAGGAAGAAGAGAAAGATGGTGGTGAATGACTGACTTTTCTTCTTGTTAAAGCCGTGTCACTGCACCTGAGCCTAAAAGGTAGTCTGAATCTATTTTTCTGGTGTGCTGTAGGTTACTGTTATGTACTACATTTGTTACTCATTTATGAAGCACAGCACATGTGCAAATATGTACCCATAACTTGATTTTCAAAATATTAATAAAAGGGGTGTGTCTCCAAACAGCCATCTCTTTCCTGACAATTCGCTTTGTGCATATTCTCTTACATATGATAAGTCAACATTGAAACACCTGCGGCTTTTGGTCAGGTGCGGCTAATGTATGTACAAAACAGGATTTTCCCCTGATTTTAGCTTGTGCGGCTAATATTCAGGTGCGCTTTGTAGTCCGGGAAATACGGTAAATTTTGGAGTTTGGAGATAGTTGGAGTTGGTGGGTTGGTGGTCCGCGCAGAATGTACATCACAGTGCACCAACTATGGTTGCACCCAGGCAGCAAACTTCAAGTGGACTTCAAAGACTGATGTGCCATCGAGTCTCCAGCTGTCCATGTCCACAACAGAGTATAATCTAGGCTTCACATATTACTAAAGTTAAAAGGTGGCAATAATGCACCCAGTAGCTTTTTAAGCTACCATTTAAAAACACAAGTAGAGTAAGAAATTATTACTAGCTATATTTCCGTGGAAACTGAAATGTTTTTCTTTTTGCCATCCAGAAGTAAAAATTTCAGTTAATTATCTGAAAAGTTTGTCTTACAAAGTCAAACGTCTGAGAAAATAATAATAATGGATTGGATTTATAAAGCGCTTTTCAAGGCACCCAAAGCGCTTTACAATACCACTATTCATTCACTCTCACATTCATACATTGGTGGAGGCAAGCTACAGTTGTAGCCACAGCTGCCCTGGGGCAGACTGACAGAAGCGAGGCTGCCATATCGCGCCATCGGCCCCTCTGGCCAACACCAGTAGGCAAGTAGAGTAAAGTGTCTTGCCCAAGGACACAACGACCAGGACAGAGAGCCCAGGGATCGAACCGGCGACCTTCCGGTTACAGATGCGATTCCAAACCCCCTGAGCCACGGTCGCCCGTTATCAAAACCCATTATCATGGGGGCAGCAGCCTATTTTTTTTTCTCTTCTCAGTGGTGGAAATAAGCTTCCATCGGCGTCGAACCAGTAAAAAGTTGAGGAGAAACGTCATCAAAAAGTCCTGCCAGGAAAAGCTAGCATGTCCCAATCTGAGAGCAGACTTAGTTAAGGTGCTCTATTGGATTGTGGAGGCATTTTTAGTACAATGATCTTTGTGACATGATTTGGACTTTGTGACGTCATGCATTATCCTAATGTAAACAGTCAACAGAAGATGGGTTCGTTAAAAGGATTGGACGTGGTCAGCAGCAATAATCAGGTAGGCTGCGGTAGGGCTGGGCGATATGGTCCAAAATTCATATCTCGATATTCTTTAGTTGGATGGTGATATACGATATATATCTCGATATATTTTTTTTTAAGCCATAAAGTAAGAACAGAAAGAGAGTTCTTAGTCAAAGCTGTGTCCCAGATGTCACACAGGCACTTTTACTAACATACAGCGTAGATGTACATGAAAAATTACTCAGAAATAAATTATCAGCATTTATTAAATAATAATGCTCTATAAATAAAATAAACCAATGTTGTTTTTGTGCATAACAAAAAGCTCACAATTGTGCAGTCAAAATGTAAAGTAAAAGACGCTGAGCATAATAACAAAGACACAGATTTCACAGCTGCTCTGTTCCCAAGTTCTACTGCGTGACTGACAGCCTGGAGTTTGAAATCCGCTTTGTAACCATGTCTCTTAACAGGAGCCATTTCTGGTCATTATACACACAAAATACAGTAATATTACGTTGAAGCACAGTACGTATCACTCCGCGAGGCTCCTGACTACGGTAGCCGTAATGCTCCAACAATCCATCAAGCGGTGCAGCTCCGTAGTTTACCAAAGTCGTACTAAAACATTTTTTGACAGATTTCTGAGCGCAGTGTAGCACATTAAATCGGTTTGCGATCAGTAAGCACAACCAGAATTTATACATAAGGCGACATTCTCAACAGAATACATTATTCTGCTGCTCATCTGACACTCCAAATAATAGTAATAATAATTAGTGCTGTCAGCATTAATCTTGTTAAAACGACGTTAACGCCAAAACTGCATTAACGCGGCAAATCTCCGTTAACGAGTTACTGCGGAACGCCCCGTGCGTGGGGCTGCACGGCGTCAATGCGTTAATGAGCTAACCGCAGTAAGATAACGCTGGCCACACTAAAATGGTAATCTCCAAATGTTTTCTTTTTACCAACCAGCTCCTCTTTGATAGCTGCCGTGTCCATCTTTTCGTTGCCTGCAGGTGAAGCGATGGGGGAGGGGGAGTTGTGTTCAGTGAAGGAGAGGCGAGGCAGAGTAACGTTGCGTAGAGACAAAAGTGGACGAAAAAGAGGCAAACTTGTGGCTCCACAAGTATAATTATAAGGTAACATAGACTATATCAATATAAACGATATTGTCACATCTGATATCTCGAAAAAGAGGCAAACTTGCGGCTCCACAAGTATAATTATAAGGTAACATAGACTATATCAATATAAACGATATTGTCACATCTGATATCTCGTATAAAAATATAGCGATATATTTAAAACTCGATATATCACCCAGCCTTAAGCTGCAGTGTTTAAACGATGCTCAGCTGGTACTAAGGGCCCCCCAGAAAATACCCCCCACATCATTATACCCTCACCACCAACCTGCACTATTGCTACAAGGTGGAATAGACCCATGCGTTCATGTTGTTGGGACCTAATTCTGACCCTGCCATCTGAATTTTGCCTCAGAAATTGAGACTTATCAGATGAGGGAATGTTTTTTTTAGTCTTTTGTTGTCCAATTTTGCTCTGGTGTGGTCTTCTGCTGCTGCAGCTTATATGCAGGTTTGACATGTTGTGCATTCAGAGGTGATCTTTTGCATACCTTGGTTGTAAAGAATTTATTTGAGTTACTGTTGCGTTTCTAACAACCTGAAAGACTGTGCCTATTCTCCTCTGACATCAACAAAGCACTCTCACTCAGAACTGCTGCTCACTGGATATTTTTTTCTTTTTTGGACCCTTCTTTGTAAAACCTAGAGCTGACTATGTGGGAAAATCCCCAAAGACCAGCAGTTTCTGAAACGCACAGACCAGCCTGTCTGCCACCAACAATCCTGTCACGTTCAAACTCACTGAAATCACCCTTCTTCCTCGGTTTGATGCTCGGTTTGAACTTCAGGAGTTTGTCTTGAGCATGTGTTCATGCCTAAATTCATTGAGCTGCTTAATTGTCTGATTAGAATGAATTATGAATAGAATTAATGAGGAATTAAATTGGCATACCTAGCACAGTGACTGGTTAGTTCCTTTTTAACTCCTTCTAGCTCCGCTTTTGGTCTTCACCAACTTTGAGGGAAATGTCTGGCCTTTGGTCTGGTTAATGGTCCACTGTGTTCAGATCTAATCTATTTCTGGCTCTCTTTTGGTCCTTAGCAGGTGGTGTTTAGTGTATTTTTAGGGCTTCATACTGAATAAAAAGCCATGCGTGGTGGTCAAAGTAAACCAAAATAATACATCCGTAGGCCGTAAAACCAAAACAATGATTGATCTAACTGATCAAAGCTGTTGGGTAAAGGCAGAGCTGGCAGTAATCCTCTGTGGGAGACCTCTTCCATTTTTACATATGAAAAAAATATCAGCAAGTGCAGTTTAGGGTATATTAAGAACATGTCCCATATTTTAAAGCTCTGTTGTCTTTTGTTACAGTACAGTTTTGAAGATGAACACACATTCATAAAGGATAACAAAATAAAGCTAATTGGTTTATTTCCCATGGGGTCTTCAGCAGGAGGTTGGAGCAGAAGCAGCAAGAGAGCAGAGCAGAAAGTGATTAAATCAATGCAGCAGCAATAAACAATGTGCCAGCAAACAGATTGGTAAATAACTCGGCAACAAAGAGGAACTGTCCTAGAAAAATGACAAAATTATTATGTTAAATTAAAAGTATACTTCTTACAGAGCATGTAGCCACTGCCAGTAGCAACATCATGTGCTGTTTTTTGCATTAGTTTGTGTTGGGACGTGTGCACTAAAGAGAGTAACAGACTCAATGCAGAGGGAGTTGTTGCAATAAAGTTCAAATATTATTACTGGGAACCTCCTAAGACTAACATACAAGCATAACAAATATAGCAGTTAAATTAAAGAGATCTGTCAAAATTAATGATGGCTTGAAGAATCTGCAGAGCGACATATGCAGCTTTCATCTACTCCCAGAAGGAAATCAATTTACATTTCTGTGTTTATTTTTATTTTTTATTTTTTTTAAAGAAAGAAAAAAGGAGTGTTTCAAAGGTGGCGTAGGGTCTGCTGGAACTGCAGGGAGAAATGTTGAAGTAAAACATGAGTTTTCACTGATGCTTACAAAGAAGAGGGTTGGTGAGAGTTGTTTTGAAATGAATACTCAGAGTACAGTTAAGATTGTGTCCTGGAACTTGTTAAAAGCATTACTTTAATGAGTATTTTGATGTGCTTTTTTTTCTCCCCCCTTTCTTGCGTGACTGTGCCATATTCACTCCTCAGCATCCAAGTGCAAGAGAGTGAATAAGGTAGAGAGATATGACTCAAACTTTCACTCCTTTGGGGAAAGTTGTTGTTGTTCTAACAGTGTACTCAGTAATACGTTCACTTCCATATGTGGAAGTAGACGCATGCATGCATTTCTTTCTTTGATGCAACTGAGAAAGTTCTATTTTCTCCACATATTGTAATTACTGTGTGAAGCTTCCACTCTAAGGCTTAAGACCATCACCTCTGTGTTAGGTCTGATAAAGGTAGAAGGTCATTAAACCCTTACCTCCACAGTGAGGCTGTGTATAGTCTCAAATGGTTTCGCACACATGGACCTTACCGACATCTAATCAAAGTTGCTCGTTTCCTGCCATTTCTGTAACTTTCTGAAGCTGATAATCACGCTGTGATTAGCAAGCTGTGCGGAGCTAAGAAATAAACCCGGCTTCTCTCTCAGCTCTCTTTCAGATGTTACGCAATTATTTCTGTCATTTTCAATGCGAACAATGAAGCGCAACACTATGATTCTCTTCCAGAAAATTCACCATTATCTCTGGATGTCTCCATTGTGGCTTTCTTCATTTTATGATTGCTGGCTTTTCATTCTGTCTTAGTGTTGCCATTTTAAACAGCTGTAAACACTTCTGACTTCCTTCCTTTTATTGATTGTGTATGTTTTCCTAGCTCACACTACGATTTATTGCTCATTATTCCTACAACTTCTGTATTCACTTTTTTGACACACACACACACACACACACACACACACACACACACACACACACACACACACACACACACACACACAGAAGCATGTACTGGGCAAAAGTATCTGGTGTCAGAGTATATTTAAATATAATTTTGATAGCACACGTTAGATAAAATAGCCATGCACAGCTACAAAGCATGCAGAATTACAGTGAAATGTAACTTGAACTGTAATTCAGTGTAGAGGTGGGTGATACAGCTTCAAAATTATATCACAATATTTTAAGGTAATTTGAGCGAATTATATGTATGATGATATAGGGGGAAAAAAACTCAACTTTCTATGAAAGGTTACATCTTGCAGGAAACAACATTTGTGCTGTTGGCTACTGTCACTGATATCAGATGGTAAATGGACTCGATCTTACATACTGCTGTTCTACTCTACACCTCATACACACAGGCACTTTTTTAATGCTTAAGTGCTTTCTATCTAACATTCACACACATTTATAGTCCAATGGGTGCATTGGAGAGTGGTGGGGGATCAAACCACCAACCTTCTGATCAGTACAACAACTTATTTGAGAGAGTGGATGAACTGAGGGGCTGTGCCAACATCCAATAAAATACAAAAATCAAGGATTATTTTGAACTGTGAAGTTGGAAATGAGAATAATAAGTCCCATTTTAAAGTTCACGTACTTTGCTGCTTTTAAAAAAATATCAACTACATGGCAGCACAAGGAACGTTTTACATGTTAATGGAAAGTTTGTCAGATTCCTACAGCAAAGAAAAATAAATCTCAGGAACACCTTCAGTTGATACATGAGGTGCTGAATGACTGATTGCATTGAGTTAACAATATAAGAAGCTTGTGGTGAAATTTGTCCCAAGGCAGAAAAAATACAACATTTTAAATTGTTCTTCACATTCCAACATTTCCAAAGATACAAAATTTGTCGGGCTAAAACTTTGTGGAAAACATGTTGAATATTTCCACTTGATGACAGGATTAAAAAAACAAAAAACAACCCAAAAAACAGAAAATTAGGTGTGGATCAAGTGGGATATCTCATGCAAAAATATAAATCATATGAGGCAAATGTGGCACTCCAGAAAACCTCTGTGTAATTATCATATCAGTGCAATGAACAGCTGGAACACGCTGACACTGTTAGTCACTGATGAATTGGCTGATTTTACCAACGTTAAAGCCACTGAAAGGGAAACTAAAGTGTTCAAGGACAAGAAGATGCCAGTGAAACTGAGGCTGTCCTAAACACGACCGCATAACTTTGTCAAACTGTTTATTCAGCTAACTGTAATAGATTACATTATTAACAATATAGTCAATGTAACAAGATGTATATAAAAACAAACTTTAAATTCCCGGCTTTGTAGTGTTGGATGTGCGGCTTCTTCACTCGCTAATTCTCCCATGACATCATGTGGAGGAGCCCTGCATGAAAAGCTGGAAAGTGTTGCTTGATGCTGCCCTGACTGATCTACTGGCTGAAATACTGATGGTTCACCAAACATCGGCTACAATAAACCACTAGATGTAAAACATAATCTGTTTTCACAGGGTTGCTCAGACCAAATACCACCCAAAATTTGTTTGGAAAGACACACTGGAGTCAGTCAGTACCCACCATACCAGGAATAAGTCCATTGCAGAAGAGTTTTAACAGACGCCTCGTGAAGCTGCTCATATTTCAAGGCGCTGGCAGGCCAGGAGTCCAAGTTTGGTCCATAGGCACTGCTGCTGCTGGCCCTGCTCTATCTGGTCCATGAGTGCTGCTCACAACAACTTGTGGTTTAGACTGAGCCGCTGTCATTTCACTGGAATTTCCTGCCATCTGCACTAAAACAAAGTTTCTCACAGATCCACACCTGCTTGTAAAGGTTTAGGTTTGCCAAGAGGGGAGGCCGGAGCAGCATAGGTGAGCGGTGATGGAGGGAAAGGCAGAGACCCACATATTTTTTTATGGTTTGAGTTTAAAAGCGAAGGAAGAAAAATGAAATGTGAATTGGTGTCGCAGATGCTGAGAGCTGAAATGGCATATCTCAACACTTGCCTAAGAAAAAATTTACAGATTGCTTAAGGTCTTGCGTCAAACAGGAATTGCATGATAATATAATGCTGTGTTCATGTCATTAGGAAACTCTGGATTGTTGGCTGCCAGTCCACTTGTGCTGCTGATTCTCACTCATCACTGCAGATTTCTGCTGTCTTTTCACATTCTCGCGTTGCACTTGGATATGTTTTGGTCACAGAGGAGACCCATAATAAATTGCTATTAATAGCTACTGTGTGTGAGTGTAACTTGAACCCAGTGTAATAACTTTGAGGGTTTTTTTATTGCAGAGTTGCAAGTATAAAGTATTAGTGTTTGCTTACTTCTGCCGATACTTCCATATGTTGTGCGCCAAGTCGGATATATCGCAGCTTTAAGGAAAATCACTTAATTATGTCTTGCTTGTTGACATGAGTGCAATTCACAAGTGGGGAAAATGGATTTTGCCGCAAGAAGCATTGCTATAGTCTTTTCAAAACCAAAAAACATACCCTGCACATAAAAGTCATTATGAAAGTGCTTATAACTTAAAATATTTTTGATGGAAAGCAGCGGGTGACTCCTCTGGCAGCCAAATGTTTGCATTAAAGTCTATGGGAAAATGACCCCTAGGCTCTCTGCTTTGATCACCTAAGTATTCACTTTCCTATTGAGTTTATGGTTTCAGTTGCTGTTTCAAGTCTTATTGAATTGAAGTTCCTTTAGTAAGTTATGGACCCCATTAAGGCCTTTACACACAAGTGCAAAACTTTGTGCAAATGTTTCATGCATGGGGCGATCGTGGCTCAAGAGTTGGGAGTTCGCCTTGTAATCGGAAGGTTCCCGGCTCAGACAGTCTCAGTCGTTGTGTCCTTGGGCAAGACTTCACCTACCGCCTACTGGTGTGGGCCAGAAGTGCCGATGGCACGATATGGTAGCCTCGCTTCTGTCAGTCTGCCCCAGGGCAGCTGTGGCTACAACTGTAGCTTGCCTCCACCAGTGTGTGAATGTGTGTGTGAATGGGTGGATGACTGGGTGTGTAAAGCGCTTTGGGGTCCCTAGGGGGGACTAGTAAAAGCGCTATACAAATACAGGCCATTTACCATTAAAAATATTTTTCTCACTCATCATTCACAGCTGTTCAAACCAACCACATAATTTTGCTGGGTTATGTTTTATTT
This sequence comes from Diplotaxodon limnothrissa, assembly GCF_057381915.1. Classification (NCBI taxonomy): domain Eukaryota; kingdom Metazoa; phylum Chordata; class Actinopteri; order Cichliformes; family Cichlidae; genus Diplotaxodon; species Diplotaxodon limnothrissa. The sequence goes on from NC_140613.1 coordinate 9,405,770, forward strand.
TTAAATGTGAACTAACAGATCTGACCATTCAGATCAAATAGTAAAACAATGCTATTCTACCTGAGACACGCAGCTAGACGCTGCTAGACTCTCTGAAATTATTTACCTGCTTCCTCAAATGCGTTCCCATATCTGCCAACAAGCACTCAATCTGCCCCACTGACATGCAGCAGTCGTGATGCAACTTCCTCTCCTGGAGTCTTGATAACTGGATGAACCTATAGACAGATTCTTTTTCAGGTAAATGGGATCTTTTAATGTCTCTTCTGAAATGTTGTCTTTGTTTTACAGACCTTTTATTGAATCTGTTATTTCTTTCTGTATCACTGCTTGGTTTGGTAACATGACTTTGAAGAACAAGAACTTTTTATTATTGTTTTGTTTATTCTTATTGTTGCTCTTGCTGCTAAACTAATTTCCCCTTGTTGGACAATTAAGCATTTAATTGAATTGAACACAGAATCCTTGTTTCTTCCTTTTTATTTATAAAGCTCATGTTTGATGGTGAATGATTTTTTTCTGAATATAATGTTACACTAATTACAAGCTGCAAGTTTGCAGTGGAAACATTCTGAATTTCATGTCAGTTTTGTTTTTTCAACATGTTTGGTGTGTAATCTCCAGAAGGATACAAAAGAATGACGCTGGGTTGGGCCTACTTTGTGTTTGATAAGTTGTTGCCTTAGGAGTATGTAGTTTACCTCAGTTTCACTGTCAAATCCATCCTATGCTTATGGTGTCTGGTTTTCAAAACCTAACCTGGCTCAGCTCATCGCATATTTTATATGGACTCTGGACTTTGGTACTTTTGGACTTAAAGTTTACATTGTCAGGTAATAGCTTGACTCTAAAGCCTATATCATTGTAGTCATTTCTCACATATGAGCAAGTTTCTTATGAGCTACTCAAAACTATGATACAAATTCTTTTTTGTTCCTTTGATTACACTCAGCTTCACCTCACTACAAAATGTAATATCTGCTTTTGTTAATCTGTGAAATCACAACCAACTGAACGTACTAATAATTACAAGTGTTAAGCAAACCCTATTTATAAAAGATGGATTTAGTCAATGTAGCATCATCTGTTGCCAATTCCATCTTCTATTTGGCCAGCATCATCTTGGTTTTTTGACACTAGATGATCGATGGACAGCATCTCCTCCTGTAGTCTGTCGAGGACTATAATGTACAAATTGCACCTCATGTTGAATTTTAAGACTTGAAAATGGTGAACGAGGCCAGTCTCATTAGTGGGAATGCAGATTTAGAGCTTTTTCCATCTTTCATACAAAGTCGACAGTGCTACATGGTGTTTTCTAAATCTGCAACAGATATTACAGTAAATTGTATAATGCAATGAGATCATGGAAAAGCTTGTCTCCACCAGTAACGGGCCACTTGGGAGTCATTTACAACACCAAAATGTACCCTCTTGTTGTTCTTGAAAACACACCAAAAGACAAATTCTCAATCTTTTTAATGTGTAAATAGTGTTTATTTGAAAGGTTTTACTACTTAAAACAAAATCAAAACAGAGGAGCAAAACTACAGTGACAGCACATGACAGAAAGCAGCTCTGCAATGAAAGAACAAACAACTTCAAATAAATTAGATAAACAAAGTAAATAAAATCATTTCTTGTTTGAATTTTTCTCCTCCTTTGGTTTTCCCCTTTGCTGGTGAATCCCCTACTTCTGCACAGAGGAAACAGTGGAAAGTGTGCTGATTTTACGTCTTCACGCCTCAAACATGCAGTTCTCTTCTCATGTTTTAGCTTTTCTAATGTCACTCACTGCTACGTTATTATAAAAACACTTAGTGAAGCAAATTTTTTGTTGAACTGCAGAGCGATTTTGATTACAACCATAGTGTGTGTGTGTGTGTGTGTGTGTGTGTTTCTCATAGAAAACTGAAATAGGTCATTTCTATGTGCAGATATGTAATTCAAAATGAAACAAAAGAACAAAATCCCTCCTGCTCATCCAGTAAAATAGACTTTAGTTTGGAGTTTCAATAAATTGCACATTTCTAAAATCCCTATCTGGGCTATTAAATGTCTCAGTGCAGAGGAAGGATTACTGTGAATAAAGTCAACAGTAATTTAAACCTTTTATTAAGATGGCATGCATGAATTGTGACCCAAGAGCAAATCCTCATGTTCTGCAATACCAGAGTGAATCATTCACCTGCTCCCAGTGAGCTTACTTTGACCCGAACTGCGTCTCGAAATCAAACAATTTTTTGGTTTCGCTCACACAACTTAACTGGACTGGGGTGTTAGGGAATTGGGAGTGTTAAATACTAATGATAAAAGTGACTGAATATATCAAAATAAGGGAGGGGATTTTACCAGTGAGTCAGATTTTCACCAGCCACAGTCATCACGTCAGAGACTCAAGGCAAACGGGGTCACAGCACACTGAGCTGAAACACTCGCAGGAAACCAGCCAAGACTTCGTTAAAGCATCTCAACTTCAGACCAGCTGCAGGTGATTATATAGTTAAGTTTGAGTTACCAGCACAGATGATGGATATTAGTTACTTAGCTTTTATGTGAAGTTCAACAAGAGCACCGTTGCAAAGTCTACAACCAGCAAGAATCACTAACAAAAACAGAATTATTAGAGCAGAAACACTGCATCAAAATAAGTGGAAAACAAATGTTGATATTCTCTCCCTCTGTTTCACATCATCAAAACTCAGTTTATTAAAACAATTGAAGCTATACTGGTGACCCAGTGAGGCTTTGTGATAGATTTAGCCACACAAGTAAGATCAGTTTTTAGGCTCTGTATATATTTCTCTTAAAACAAACAAACAAACAAAACAACTAAAGGTCCTACATCTGTAAAAATGTTGGATGTCACCAGCTTGTCTGCAAACAGCTGACAATTACTAGTTGAGTGGTAATGACTTGAAAAAGTGCAAGTTAAACCAGATATGGAGATTATTTGCTTTCAGAGTAAAAATTGTGCCTTACAGCTGTATTTAACACATTTCAGAAGGTGGAACATTTACTTTGAAAGCAATCAGTCTCTGTTTTTGGTTTGTGTCCCACTTTTAACAGTTTCACTACATTTCAGTAAGTAGTTCGCACATGCATGTCGGCGATTAGTGTCCAGCCTTGTGTGCTTGGGGCTAAACAAAGCCAGTTTTATGATTATTTATATGTATTTTCTATTTGGAACATTGATTTGAATTGCAGGCCTATAACTATTCCAAATGATTTCATAGCACACATCTATAGTCATGCCAGGTGTGGTCAAAGTTTTGTTCCTGCGCCTATAAAGAGAAAATAAACATGTCTGATTTGAATTAGACTTGAATCCACTTCAAGGCCATCTTCTTGTGCAAAAGTACACCACTTCCAGTGTTTAGTGAAGTCCAAATGTGCATCATCCACAGTGTCAGAGTGTCAATATGGCAAGGCTTCAATTTGAAAATTCATTTTTGGTTAAGATAAAGGCAACAGAGACAAATGTGGTGACAAGGTGAGTAATGAGAAAGTTTTGCAGGGATCGCTTGAGGATGTTACAGAAACGAACCTCCGACACAAATTAACAGAGCATGATACTGCAAGTGTGAAAAAACAAGAAAACCAAAAAAAACAAGATGAGGATGATTGTTTAAAAAAAACAATGACTATGATCGTGCTTGCTTTCCTGATCTAAAATGCTGTCTTCACAGCCTTTGGGCTCATCAACTGTAAAACAGATGGTCGTCTCTGCATCTCCTCTACTAAGTTTCATGGTAAAAATGTGCACTGTATTGCTCAACCTTGAATGAAAAAGCAACCAAATATAAGTAAACTATGATTTTTAATTTTTAGAGGCGTAATCTTCTAGATGTATTATGTAATAAGAACATTAAAATAAATGCACATAAAGTTCATTTTCTACCACAACGCACAGGCTTCTTTGACGAGTCACCTGGTTAACAACCAGAGTGCTTATCCGTTGCACATGCCATCTGTCATTGTTCAGTCTGTTATTTGCAGCTCATTTCTGTATTTTATTTACATTGTTGTTAAACATCACTTGTTTTGTCTTTTTGCATGTCTGTTCTAAGCTGTTGAGCTTTCACGGCCACTGTAACCAATCCCAGCCTTGAGGGCATATCTGTTTTAAATAACACTTACCTGGATCTTTATTTTTTTGATGGATGGTCTCTGTTTTTCCTTCCAGCTGCAGAGTCTATATTTGTGGGGATGGAAGACTAATCGGGTCCTCTGTTGGGGTCTTGTATTGCAGCTTTGCATTCTTTCCTTCAGTTTCAAGCTGTGCTGCAGGCATTGGTGTTTTTTGTTACCAGAACTAGCCTTGCTTTCAGCAATGCTTGCAAATATAGACATGGCTGAGCGTCTTAACTGGCGTCACCACTGATTTTTGTCATGGCAGTGTTGCAGCTTCACATTGCCCTCTTTTATTGAGCTGACACGGATGCCGTAGGGATTTATACTTGCGTGGAATAAATGTATTCAGCACCTTTTTCACACAGAACTGGCTGCGAGAAGCTGACTGGCACACAGAGCGGACAGGTTCAGAAACGAGGTGCCAACTCTCAGCCATGTGGTCCTCATCAGTGGCATTGATGTCCCCAGACTGGAACTTTGGCATGGCCATACCATCCACAGGTGTTTTTGCACCTGCTTCATCTTCTAGTTATGTCTGACTTTCCATTTGAGCTCTCGGTCAACACAAAGCTCTTTAATTCGCAGTAGAATTTTTTGTGAAGTGTTCACGTGTCGTTCAGTCTTCATGTTAAAATCCAAGTACAGCATAGGCCTTCAGCAGGATATTTTCTTGACATGATGCCCATATTTGGCAGAAAACCTCAGCAGTCTGTGCTTTCCCAAACCTCCAAAACACAGTTCTTGTAACATGTTTTCATGTGTGACAACACAGTGGCTAAGGTTTGGTTAGGTTTGGGAACAATTGTGGTTGTGGTTAACCTCTCAAGCTCTGGGCTATTTTCCTTTTTTTAAATTTCCACCTGAAAAAACACTGGCAAATTCAGTCAGCAACTGATGCAATGCTTAATACATAAAATTTCCATAATGAAGGGTTCAGACTACACAGTATTGGCATGAAAATAATCTTACCAGAAACACATGGACTTACAAGAACTGATGTTGTACCTCTGGTGTCTTGTAATGTCACGATAAAGACACTAGTATCTATTTCAGTAATCATTTGTGCAGCCTGGTTCTATTCTGTTCTCCACTTGTACTGAAACTTCCCACAGCACGTCTGTCACATTGACTAACTGAAGCTTAAAGCACTCTTACTCACACAACATTGGAAAATGAAAAACAGGCTGAAGTACGGTGGCCCCTAGAGACAAAGCATGTATAAACTCCAAAACACTTACAAATTCCAAATAGCACGCACAAACTCCTCAACACATACAAAATCCAAAACACATGCAAACTCCAAAACACATGCAAAATCCAAAACACGTACAAAATCCAAGACACGTACAAGCTCCAAAACACATACAAAATCCAAAACACGTACAAAATACAAAACACGTGCAAACTCCAAAACACGTGCAAACTCCAAAACACGTGCAAACTCCAAAACACGTACAAAATCCAAAACACGTACAAAATCCAAAACACGTACAAAATCCAAAACACGTACAAAATCCAAAACACGTGCAAACTCCAAAACACGTGCAAAATCCAAAACACGTGCAAAATCCAAAACACGTGCAAAATCCAAAACACGTGCAAAATCCAAAACACGTGCAAACTCCAAATCACAACGGAAGTGCTCCAGGACGCTAGGGGCAGTGTTGAGCTCGATTTGTAAAATAAACGGCAAGTTTGTTGCAAACACATGGGCTCTAGTCTCCGTTGCGCTTCCCAGGTTGCCTAGCAACTATGATACTAACAGCTGGAAACGTGTCATACAACTTTTTTTGACAGAAATGAAGGAGAACATATTTTTTTTCATTTGTTTGTTTGTTTCTACAAGAGCTTTGTGTGATTTGATAAGTATCTGAGGCTGAGACCACAGGACAGTAAAACATGATTTTTGGGCTTCATTTCTGTACTGAACAGTCATTTAAGATTAGCTAGTAAATAACAATTAGCTAATGTTGTTCATGAGACTAAAGTCATATCACTTTGGTAATGTAAATATAATATGGCCAATATTATGGTTATTATATTAGTCATTATTAGGTATTACAGCAGTGAACATGAACTCTTTGTCAAATACTGAGCTTCAGTACAGATTCAAGTTGCAGTTATTTACATGTCTTACCACCTTAAATCTTCACTCAAAGACAAGTATATAGGAATGACTGCCAAATTTATTTGCCACTGAAGCCGAAGGATGGCATCTGAATAAAACCTCTCTTGACATGCCTAGATGACATTAAAGCTTGGTTGGCTCTAAACTTTTTAAATTTGAATGAAAAGAAAACAGATTTGTTGGTGTTTGGACCCAGTGGCCCCTGTGAGTCCTCTTCTTTTCATTTGGAACCCCTGGAGGTTTATTTTAAACCTGTTGTTACTGCCCTTGGTTTTAAGTTGGACCAGTCCATTTTTATCATTTAAGGCGACTGGCAAGAGTGAAATCGTTTCTTTCTAGGCAGCACTTTGAAACCGTGATCCATGCTTTTATTTCTTCCCCTGTGGACTACTGTAACGCACTTTATGTGGGGGTCAGTCAGTTGTTACTCTGACATCTGCAGCTGGTTCAAAATGTATATTGACAGTGCATAGGTGTATCATATATAAGAGACAAATGTTGTTCCTTCAGTATGTTGGCATTACTAAATTTGGCTCAAATGCTTACATACATGTGTAAAAAGAAAATGTACAAGCTGTGAGCTGTTTCAAATCAAATCACTTTTATTGTCACATCACATGTGCAGGTACATTGGTACAGCACATGTGAGTGAAATTCTTGTGTGCGAGCTTCACAAGCAACAGAGTTGTGCAAAATACAATAATGTAAACAAGCAAAATACAAGAATGGCTACATCTGAAACTAATAAATATATGTACAATATATAATAGTATATATATGTTTCTGATAAAATGAAGAGTAGACTGATGTATTAAATATTCCTTTATTGGGTGAGAAAATCAGACCATGTCATAACTGCTTTAAGTCATACAGAATAGATATCAGAGCTTTAAACAGGCTGACGTCTGCTAAATGGGTCAAACTGGGCAGAAAGTATACAAACACATAACATCCTTATAGAATATGATGTAACACTATAGATCAACTTACCTCAGAATATATAAAGCATATAAACAATTACAGCAATATGATGCAACAAACACAGCAGTGCTACTGATCCAAAATACTCAAAGCTTCATAGAACTGAAACAAACATTTATTTTTAGTTCCATTCTGCTGCTGATACAGACTTTAGGTTTCTGAACATTAAACTTGTTGCTGCCTTTCATAGTGTGTAACCTGAAGGCCCTGAGTACTTTCTCCCACACTGGAAACACTGGAATGATAAAATTATTTGAACATTACCTAATAAGACTGATTCAGGACAGACAATTAGTTATTTTAAACTTTTCTAGCAGTCCTTCACAAACAGGGAACAGTCTGTCTATTCTCTCCATCTGTCAGCTGCTGCTGGCTCTTCCTCCTCCTCTTCCTCACATACTGCTGAGATTGTCCTGGTGGATCATCAGGGGTGCAAAGCCTCACAGATGATGTAATGCAGTGGGTCCCTCAGTCTGTCCTCACTCTGGACACTTGCAGGTGTCACACATAGAAATCAAATGTGTGATAAGCTGCAGGATTCAAACACAAGTGTGACTTATAAATACATGTTCATACTTTTATTCCACAATCAGAGAGAAAGAAACAGAGAGAGAGTGCAGGACAGACAGACAGGTGACAGTCTCAGGTGTACACACTGCTACAAAACAGCACCAGAGAAGGAGGATTTAGTGTTTGTGTCATTACGAGTGCTAAACAAGAAGAGTTCCCAGATGGTACAGTGGACACATGTGTGACTCCTGTGATTAAAGCATCTTTCTTTCAGCTTAAGGAGTGAACCGTCAGCTGACTGACATGACTGACTTTAATTACGCATAAAATCATCACATTCTCTGTAAGATTAAAGTCAGCTATTGAACGGCGAATATTTTGAAGTGAAGGCTTTAAAACCAAGTTAGTACAAACGTCGCTAATGTCACATAACTTTCCCGACATGTTGCCAACAGTAATGTTTTAATGTTCTTCATTATAAAAACATTTGCGCATAAATAAGTGACATAATATTCAGTACTTACTTCTGGAAGTTTACTCTTCGTCCGCTCCGCTTCCGCCGTTTTTTTTCGGCAAAATTATCCAAACCACCGCCGCGCTATGAAGTCTGGGATATGTTGGGCCATGAAGGCTACACAGACCCATCCTTAAAATTCAGGGAAATTAAGGACACATTTGAGGGCCGCATTTCGAGCAGCCTTTGAATTGGGACAGTCTTTGTCGTGTCGCTGTGACATAATCAGCCTTAAAATGCGGCCTTTAAGGCTGCAGACCCCAAATCCGGTCATTGGTACTTCCTGGCTTGTGTAGTTACTAGGTAACAAAAGCTCAACACTGCCCCTAGCGTCCTGGAGCACTTCCGTTGTGTTTTGGAGTTTGCGCGTGTTTTGGGGTTTGCGCGTGTTTTGGGGTTTGCGCGTGTTTTGTATTTTGCACGTGTTTTGTATTTTGTACGTGTTTTGGATTTTGCACGCGTTTTGTATTTTGCATGTGTTTTGTATTTTGTAAGTGTTTTGGAGTTTGCACGTGTTTTGTATTTTGCACGTGTTTTGGATTTTGTACGTGCTTTGTCTCTAGGGGCCACCGTACTGAAGAATGAACATTGCAGGTCTTGAAAGATGGTAACTATAATTGGTTCGTGACCAGCATCCAGTCTGTCATCAATAAAAACATAAAGCGCAGTGGAACCACTAAAAATAATGACAACCAGAGTTTTGTTCGTATTTTTGTACATGTAGATACACTGTCACAAGATTCTGTGTTTATTGTTTCTGTAATTTCCTGATTTCTTTTTTTTTTTTGTAATACTCATTTATTTTGCAGTTTAGATAAACTTTTGTCACATCTCAGTCATGTCACTTACATAATTATGATCAAATGCCCCGTGAATGTTTTTCTGTGTGACTTTACTTCCTCCACATCATTTTGGAGCATTTTTTGCCCATTCTTTCTAACGACGTTGCTTCATTTTATTGAAGTTTGCAGGCATTTGTTTATGGCTTCACATTTGACTCTAGAATAATTTGGTATACAGAAGAGTTCACGGTGGACTCTGACTGCGACATTCCCGTGTCGCGCAATAAAACAAACCCCAATTATTGCCCCTCCACCACTGTGCACTGTGCAATTTCACTGAGCGGTCTGACTTTGGGGTCAATTTGCTGGGACATCCATTTCTGGGACTACTTTGTCATTGTGTTAACACACCTGAATGCTCCAGATCATCAAACTGCCAAGCTGTTAAACACGTGTTCACACTTGATGATTAGTTAGTTGTTGCTGGATTGTTGTGGCACTCTTAGCACGAAGAGTGCTTTGCTCTTAAAGGGTTTCTCTTTTTTTGATTTTTCTTTTTTTCCCTCTTTACAAACTCTGATCTTTATGTGTGCGCTCCGATTTTTTTTTTAGAAAAATCTGATACAGTTTTAGACTTTTGGCATCTTGCTTTTTTTGTCCTCTTTTCTGTGCTGATATTTAGTTACTTCTGAATAAAATCCCATCAGAGTTTAGTGGGATTTTAATGTAGGACACAAGTTCCTGTGAATCTTTATCTTGACACTCCAAACAATTTTTGTTCAAACTCACATTTGAACATTTTTAGTTACGTCAGTGTTTAAGTTCATAGCTCGTGATGGCCAACAGCAAATTGTGTTTAAAAATATTTAAGACTTTTCTCAGCATTGGGTACTTGGTTCTTGGTTTTGGAAAAGGGTAACGTACACCTCTAATCACAACAACGTGTCTCTGTATTCAGCCCGCAGTGTCAGGTCAGCAGCTTCAGCTCAGGCGTCTTCCCTCAGTGAAAATAAATCGTTCTCCTGTTGAAGCTGAATCAGTTTGACAGCTTGTACAGATGGGACATTTTTAGAGTTTAGTGCAGAACAGAAGCAGAAGATTGTGCTCATATTTTTATTCACTTTTACAAAAACTCTGTCCCCCAGCATGCAGGACTGTGATCCAAAGCACATTTATAGGAATTTATTACTGCCCTCTATGTGTCTTCTGATGGGAGTCTTGCTGAGGATGATGATGAACAGTTGTCACTGTTAATATATATGCAAAAGGTGCCAGTTGGTCTCTTAGCGGTAGATATATCAGCACAGCAGGTAGTTTTCTTTTCTGTCTTCTGGGGTAAATCGGCAAATAAACACTGAGGTTCGGTGGAGCTGCAGAACTCAGATTTCAAAGTAAGTACATTTCATGTTTGTGAAATCATGAGCTTACAGTAGTAAATTGAAGCTTGTGTTTGCTGTTGGATCTGGATTCATGCGTTTGAGCATCAAAAAAGCAGCGTCACAATTTCTCTGCTACTGTTTACCATAAACATTTTGTGAGGTATCTGTAAATGTGCTTATTTGAGGACCCAATAAATTCCACTAATGTGCACGAATGTATATTTAGCAGCTTGGCTCTGTTACCCATGACCCAGCATGGAACAGAACAGAGATCACTGACAACAAAACTGGCAATGATTAAGTCAGAGCACAAAAGATAGAGGTGGGTTGCAAAGTGGCTTGCAAGACTGTCTGCAGCTTAATCAGTGAACCCTATAGGAGCTAGGAAACTGGATGAATAAAAGGGTATTGGCTGAACCTTCAGGTGATGTGAGCTGGCAATCGAGGTTAGCTGAACTGCCTGAGCTAACTCTGTGCTTAACTGTAAAACTGAGACTGAATTATGTTAGAGCAGCAGTAATTTCCTTCTGTTGTAATTTGCCATTTAAAGTGGTCCAATATTGTAAAGTAGCAATACATTTTTAATAACATTACATTTAATATGCTTTCTTATACAGAATTCAAAAGATCAGTCAAGAATAAACCTGGAATAAAAATTTATGTCTAGATTTTTTCTGCAATTGGCTATGAGTTGACCGGCAAAAAAAAAGTATTTATTTCAGGAAATGAACTTTTTCACTAGCTCATTAAAAGGGATTCATTAAAGTTTTTTGGTTTTTTTTTTTTTTTTGGGGGGGGGGGGGGGGGTGTTCATAGATTTTGAACAGTAGTAGAAAGAAACAGATGCGTCAATCTATAGAAAGATCTATAGGGGAATAAATGGGAGAATATTTACTTAGTTACTGGTTACTGGTTTGTCTTTCTGGAAAATCTGACTTTAATACATGAAATCTCCGTGTGTTTGTTTGCTTGCGAATTCCTCTTACCCCATCAGGAGTTGAACATCCAACACTGGCCCCTGAAGATTTTTATCTATATTGGATGTTATAATTAATACAATCATGTTGCCTAGCAAGCACCTACAAACAGGCTAAAATCACTGACCATTTGTAGCATTTACTCACTTTTAACACCTCATAAAACCACTAAGGATTTAATTTCAGTTTCAAAACAGTAACATCTAATTTATATCCACAAAGCTTTCATTATGCATGATATATAGTGATGTCATCATGTTTCCGAGCAACCACCTAACATCGAACTAAAATTACTGACCAACTGTAGCACGAGCAAGTAGTACTTATAAAAACATAAGAGCAAAGTAGGGAAGCTTATTTGAATCTTTAGTGCAGTCACTTGTATGAATATAGCAAGGTGTGAATGTGTACTGAATATAAAGCAGGAAGCTGTTAGGAAAAAAGTTTGCCTTTCCAGTTTCCTGTGGACAAATATAGGCTAATGACCTGAAAATGCAGTAAACTAGGATTTATTAGCATACCACAATCCCACAAAATTGTTTTCACAGGATTAAGGTGTTTTGAAATTGGAGGATCTGAGACAAATTATTTAGAGAAGTGTAAACTCTCAGACTGCGGCCAACTTTCTTGGTTACTGGGATACTGGTCTCTCATGTTCATTATAAAAACACAAGTGACAGTTGTGAAACTAGTTATGTAATTAAAAAGCTTTCTTTAATGCATTGCCAGCCACATTTATGAGATTTTATTCTCCTGCAAACATATTGTCTTAACCTGAAATATGCTGCTGCCTTGAGGATTTCTACATGTATTTTCTTTCTAATTCAGGAACTAAGATTTACACTTGTTTTAGTCTTGCATGATTTATGTGAGAAGTCTAATATAACTCAATGGGAGAGTTACAAATCAGAACTTAGGTGTACTTTGAAATGAATGATGCAAATATGTCTTAGAAATGCTACTTTGTTTTGATATTATAGCAACTTCTTTCTGTAAGCCAATATGAAAATCATCACTAATGAATACATGTACACGAAAAATATTGTAAATACTGCACATTCACATATGCACATATTATTCAGAATAGTAGATAATGAATATTTACCTTTTAAACTCTTGTTTTGTTGTTTTTACTATTTGATCATTTAAAAAGGACACAAACACAAAGAGGTTTGTGTTCTCCATGTCTTTCTACTTTATTCACTAAAACAGCGGTCCCAAACCTTTTTTGTGCCACAGACCGGTTTAATGTCAACAATATTTTCGCAGAACGGCCTTTACAGTGTCGCAGATAAATACAATAAAATAAAATGATACGACCAAGACAAAAACTATATTGTTGTGTAAACGCAACAATCAACGCAAATTCACTGTGTAATTGTGTAACTTTATTAGCAGCCTTCTCCTGAAATGCGCCAACAACACCGAGAGTAAAATCTTCCTCTTAATGCTCTCTGGTCGCTATGGTAATGCATAAATATTTCTTTCAAAATAAGACGCGCAACTACAACACGGGAAAAGACCCAGGGAAACAGAGTTAACGATAAAATCCCCGAAAACCATAACCCGAGCCTCAACTCTCACGGCCTGGTATCAAGCGGCTCACGGACCAGTACCTGTCGGTGGTCCGGGGTTGGGGACTGCTGCACCAAAACATATCAAAAGCTTGTCTTAGCTAATCCTCCTGATTGCTGCTGTTGTTTTAGCCTGAAGGCACCAAACCATGTTTTAAATTTATCACTAACATGTTGTGTTAGGAAAAAACTTCCTTGTTGCCTCATTTAATCACTGATTTTGGTCTCCACCAACACCAAATAGGCCATTCTTTATTTGCCATTTAGTCCATCTTGGAATTTATGTTATTTCTGAGATTAACCAAAATTACTCAAGAACTTTCAATTTTATTTTTTTTAACATTTGTATTAGTGAAGTCACCCACAAAGCTTTTAAAACAACAACATTTGGGCCATGATTTATCCTGTAATTTCATACCTTTTGTGCATAGTTAAGGCATGCAGAAAAAGAATTGCCGTTAAAGAGCTTGGGAAAATGTTGCAAACAAAGTGTTGTTAACATGACATGTGTGTACTGTAAAAACAGATACATTCTTTTCATTTTAAGTTGATGCAGTTTTTCTTTAAAAAAGTTACACTTATGAACATTATGCTTGTAATGTTGCTATAATTGCAATGTGTATATAACTACAGTTTGCAATAATTACAATTTTAATGCAGTAAAAGGACAAATCTTTGCCACATGAATCTGGAATTTTTGAGAAAAGCTGCTGCAAAGCATTTTTTAGCCACAGTAATCACAAAAGAAATTCCATAGGGAGTGACTAATTCCTTTGCCATGTTCAACAGCTGGTCACTAATGCCGTCTGTCTTGGTCTGGTGCTCAGTAAGTTGTGCACAGAGGTTTTATCAGAGCTCTTTGACTAAAACGGCTTCCTGCTGTGTCTGGAAACATGATTGATGAGAGCATCAAGTTTACATTCATCCAAAACAATGAGCTGAAAGAAACCGAAACACTTTGACACGCTCATCTTTGTTCTTAAACGCTTGCATAACACATATTGATTAATTCAGCTTTAAGGGCTGGGTGGGAGAGGGTAGTCTGACCGTTATGTGCTTGGAGAACCTTTTTCCTCTGTCAAAAGCTCCCAGAGACAAACATATTAAGTCTTACTCATAAGAATCTGACAAAATGCTGAGTTCACATGCACCTGATGAAGTGATAACTCAAACTGTGTGCTGTTTTGACAGCATGTTTTGACAGTGCAAAACAATGAGATCCTGCGTATTTGTGTGTACTAAACTTTACTCTTATGTGTAAATAAAGTTGATCTGTAACAGGCTTTTTCGTGCAAACAATAGCACGTTAGATTCCTAGTCAAACACTTGAGATGTGATTCAAAGTTTGTGGGTTTAAGACCCACCAGTCAGGTTTTTGTTGTTTACAGATGTGGTTTTTACTGGGAAATATCATCTTTTGGTGTGGTATGATATCTTTAATCTGCACACGTTTTTTTTGTTTGTTTATATTTTGTTTTAGTTTTTTTTTTTTTTTTTTTTTTTTTGTTGGTCATCTGCTAATTAGAGGGTCAGAGGCTCGATTTCCTGGCTCCTCCAGTCTGCACGTCGAAGTGTCCTTGGGCAAGATGGTGATAAGAGTGGAAAACAAGAAATAAATATTATTTACTTAGTAATGTGTGCTCAGTCTTAGCACAAGTCAGTGAACTCTAATTGCCACAGCTCTGGATTATTTATGAAGATTTGGGAAACCTAATTCTGTTGTATGTGTTCGCATTTCTCAGTTTAATAAGGATATCTTTCCCACGTTTGAGTTGAACCAAGAGGCACTGAAAAAGTTTGTAATTCAAGACCCAAAGTGCTTATTGTTGAGACAAGTACACATTTGCTTGTCCTGAAATGCCACAGCTGTGTTTAGCTAACCACAGCGAGTGAGTCCTTAAAAGACGCCACATGAGATGAGGCTGCTATTTCATAGAGTTTGCTGGTTCAGTTGAGGCTTTGTGGGTCACTTTTCTTAGTATTGCCGTCTAACTCTTCTTTCTGGATCAAGACCAAAGTGGTTTGCGAACAGACAATGCTAAAAATGTCCTCTGTGTGCTATATTTACAGCTGTATTTATGGCATAGAGGATTTTTACACAAGTCCCGGTTTGACGCTAAAGAGGAGCAGTTAGATTACAAATGTGAACATCAAATCTTCATATTCATAAGCTCTTACAGCTAAAAGAATCTAGTTTGGAATTATCCCATTTCAAACATGCCAAACCACATCTGCTATCGTTAATCCCTTGCAACTCATTGACACACAGACACATCGCAGCCTCTCTAATTAAAAGTCAACCACAGTTCCCATGACATGACTATGGTGGGGGAACTCCAGCGATTTACAGGAAGAATCGTAAAACTGTAAACCAGACTATAACAGGAAACTATGGGCATTAACCTACACTTAGCGACTCCTTCGTCAGCTAATATAACTACAGAACTGAACTTACTCATCCTCTTAGCTGTGTTGGCCTGTGGCTCGTAAAATAACCATCAGCATAAAATCCTTTTGAATCTTTCCAATGACTAATTACACGTGGCAGCGATCCTACTGAAAATTAGATCATCGATATCTGGCAGATGGTAGAGAACTGTGGAAATCAAGTCAAGTCCAATAAACAGTCAAGGACTTCTGCACAGTAGAGCTACTGTATATGTGACAGGGGTGGGGGTGCTTGTGTTTGGCCCACCATTTTCCAGCCTCCCTGTATTGCATCAGTAGCAAGCGGTGAGATGCGGTCCATTACTCTTCCTCTGTTAACAAGCATCTGGACCAGGTTCCAGGCAATCGGCTGCCACACAGCAACTGGCTGTTTGCTGCAAGGGTGGCCTAAATGCCTGGAGTAATGAATCAGCTCTGAGTGTCGCAGCAGCAAACACACACTCGTTGCAGAATTACACTCTAAGATATTTGACTGAAGTCTGCTGACAAGGAGCGCTGGACTGTGTTTGTTTTGGTTTTTACTCCATCCAAAACCTTTCCTTCTGGTCACTGTGGTCTATTTGTTGTTAATGATTGGACACAAAATGGAAATGAGGGAATAACATTGAGAGAATGAGACAGTCTGGGTTTCATGCTTCATACTGTTGAACAGCGTGGCAAGTTGTCACACCAGCTGAGTTACAATCAATCCTGACTCAGTTCAGCCGACATGGTAAAATGTGCTAAGTGCTGTCTTTAAAAGGGCAAGTCCATCATTTTTACAAATCAAAATCTGTTTATAGATTGTGTTTAAGGCCTTTTAGGGAGTTGGGGTAAATCTACTTGAGTCAACTTCTGTTTGATCTCCAAACAGCGCAGCGTTAGTTCAGGCAGGTCTCAAAGTCGAGCTCGGCTGCACTCCGGGCTCAGCAGCTCATCTCATTACCAGCCCACATTAGCTGATGGCTCAGCTGATACCCTTCTACATAACCAATTGGTAAATCTTTTCAAGGGCACACTGTTTATTGTGCTTTAGTCTGTCCCATACTAGGTGCAGATCTGCCTCTTTTTAGACAGCCTCCACCCCAGTTCCTCCTTTTCATGGTGTATCTGACTTGATCAAAGTAAATCTGCTCTTATTGATGCCTGTTGGGTCTTGTCACTGCTCTCACCACCTTTTCCTTTCCACCCATGTTTGCATAAAGATTGAGAGGTCCTAGGCTAGAGCCGTGCTGCTCAATATAAATTACTATAAGTAAAAAAACTTCTTGTGTTGATTAGTGTTTCAGACTGAAACAAGCTCACAAGTCCTCTTTAGCAGCATGAGTGGTACATCATCCTTTATCAACACAACACATGAATGTAGGGCTGCTCAATTAATCGAATTTTAATCACGATTACGATCTGGGCTTTCAACGATCATTAAAAATGACTGAGCCGATTATTAGCCCCTCCCTCATTTATCCGCGACACCTTAAAGGCCGGTCCGTGAAAATATTGTCGGGCATAAACCGTCCGTGGCGCAAAAAAGGTTGGAGACCGCTGATTAAGAGGACCCGAGGGAAGCTCGGAAAGCTAAGCAGAAGTTATTTGGAGAGGAGAGTGACTGCCGTTGGTTGAAAAGAGAGGTAAAAAAAAACTTCAGTGGTGTTGCACACTATTTTATATTATTTTTTAAAGTCATTGTTAACCCTTTAGAGCCGATCGGAGCGGGAACGCTCCGTTTTGTGTAACTATTTTTAAATCCCTGTAGAACCTGAACCGTGTAAGCTAGCGCAATAATTTGTTTTGCATATGAAACCGGAGAAGTTGTACTTACATCTTATGCCATCAGCTTGTCCTCGGTCACGGTTTCGTTCCACATATAGCTTTGCAAAAATTGCATAAAAAGCGCTTGCAGGAACAAAAACATAATATTCCAGAAACACGCTTTGCCGTTCCTATCAGCTGTTCGTAACACTTCCCACAGTGAAATGATGCACATGCTGTTTTCTTTGCAAATTTGCATCATAGGATTGTTTTTTGTTTTTCCTGCAGTATATAAAAATTGCTGTATCTCCAAAATAAAACTATGAAGACACTCAAAATAAATTTCCTGTTGTTGTAAACTATTTTTTGCAACTTTATTGTATTTAAAGTTTTGAGGGATAAACCTCTTAAATTTCTCCAAGTAGAAATATATGTAAACAAAACAAAAGCGATTTTCTATTTTTTTTGTAGTTTATTGCACTTTTTTGCAATTTATGTAATTACTATGCACTTAATGCATACATATTATTAAAATATGGGCTATAACAGTTGTATTGATGTATAGCAACTTGAAATGCTCCCACAAATGGCACTACAGCATGTAAAAAAAAATAATATAAGCTCTGGTGGACTTGGTTCTATAGTAGGTCTTAAAGGGTTAAATAAATATCGTCAAATAATCGTGATCTCAATTTCAGTGAAAAATAATCGTGATTATCATTTTTGCCATAATCGAGCAGCCCTACATGAATGTTTAATGAATTGTCAGTTCAAGGTGATACAAGTATTGAATTTTTATAAGAAACATTCATTAGACAATATGAGCGTTCCAGTCCTCTTTTTTTTTTTTTTTTAAACAGTCTTCTGCATGTTGTGTAGTGGTCAGAAATGAAACAGGTTTTTCTTTTAAAATGAAAGTAAAAAAACAAATCATTAAACCCAACAGCCAGGACACTAAACACCATAAAATCCAAGGACCTCCAGAGTGTTACAGACAGTTTTGGTGAAAATAATCCCCAGTTTGATCAAGATTTTCTTAGTTTTGTGAGTCCTTAAGTTTAGAGTAATGCTTCTCATGAGAGAAGCATCTTTGGAAATTTGTTTGTGAAGGAAACTCTGCTGAGGCAATGGCCGAGTGATGAACCAGTGGTTGATGGGTGAATTCCATGGTAGATGTGGTGAGGCTTGAGTGTAAGAGATGGAATATCTCTTTTCAAATGCACAGATCATCACACGTGTCTCGTTCCAGCGCAGTGACTTTTTGCAGCTTTTCCATTTCATGCTGCATCGTACGCTAATCTTTTTAAATTTCAGGCTATTATATTTTATTTTTTGCTCTACAACATTTATCTGTCTGGTTCACAGCCCTTTTGACTATAGATTTCTGTATAGTAGGCCCTTTTTATGTCAGCGCTGCCCTTGAGCAGTAAATCCCCACCCACCTGTTGTTTTAGCGCTCTGTCTGCAAAAGACAGCCAGTCAGAAGACAGAAAAGTTAAGGGCAGATAGGCTAGAACAACTTGTTTCAGACACTAGATGAACAAAGGGGCTGCACCAAGGCCCAGGATAAGATAAATAAGGATTATTATTGAAATGTGGCCTATGCAAAGCTGTTCTGCTAGATTCCAATATTAAAATTATGGAGCTGCAAAGAGCATCATACTGTAGGTCAGCTTTAACTCTAGCTTCAGCAGTAGCTTTTGCAGCTAACTGACCTTGTTTATTTTCAAGACTTGTGTCGTAGTTAGGCAAGAAAACTAGGGTACATATACTTGAATGCAATTCTTCAGGTTTTAAACTGTTTTTTCGATCATAAAAGATTCAAGCACTTTTTTAAATTTATGTATTTTTTTATGATGACTCATTTGGGTTTGGTTTTTGTCTCCCACAGTGCTGGAGTGATGACTGACCACGCAACACTTTGGAACAAATGACTGAAGTCTACACATTCAGAAGGTGCCAGAAGTTGCACATGAATCTAATTTGATTACCTTTGAATGCGAAAAGATGCTGCAGAGGGTTTTATCTATAATGGGGTCTTAAAATTGCTCCAAGATAATTGACTTCAACGATTTTACTGACAGGATCTCTTGGTAGGAGTCTGTGAGTGGGGGCTGGCATGTGGCCCCCTGATCTCGGGCCTCCAGATGTGACTCTTCCTGGATTTGGGAGTGTGTTTGAGGATGCTGAGGATCTTCAGGCGCCGCTGTCTTCTGGTGGCTTCTGCCAGCCATCGATCCAATCGGGAGGCCTGTGCTGTCTTCCCAGGACCTCACTGTCGCTCTCCTCGCTTGGGCGTGACCTCACCTCCCTGCTCAACTGTAAGACAGCCGGATCCCACGTAGAAAAGACTGTGGAGGACTTTGCAACCATAGCTCACACAGACACCCAAAACAGCACTCAGAGGTTTAGCTGCTACCCTCAGCCTTCCTTCCCAATTTCCTACATGCTCACCAGCTGTGCCACATCTTCATCTTTCGCCTCGCCACCTTCCTCACTGTCTTCTGCCTCCTCATCTCTACTTTTTGCATCTTGCTTGCCTCTTTCTGATGCCAACAATAAATTGTCTCAACAACAACAAAAGCCACAGGAGGAATATTGCTCCGTAAAACAAGAACCTGCAGATGATTTCTTGCCATGTAAGAGGGAACTGTTTCAAATTAGCAACCAGCAGGGGGAGCTGTACCATTTAAATCAGGCTTTTCAAGGATACAGCAATCAGGACAGCACACAGTCCTCTCTTCAGTCCCCCATGATTAACGTACCTGTGGGACAGGACCCCACGCTTGACCAGCAGGAGCAACCGTGTCATTGGATCGACTGCAGTGCCACTTATAGCACCCAGGAGGAGCTAGTGAGGCACATCGAGAAAGTGCACATCGACCAGAGAAAGGGGGAGGAGTTTGCATGTTTCTGGACTGGCTGCGTGCGACGCAACAAACCGTTCAATGCTCGCTACAAGCTGCTTATCCACATGAGGGTCCATTCTGGAGAAAAACCCAACAAGTGCATGGTGAGTTTGCTTTAGTCAACAGTTAAATGACAGAATAAATGGATAACCGAGTCAGAACGGACTGTTTAAAATAAATAAATAAATAAATCTGAAGTTACTGAGAGAAGACACAAACTACTTCTCAAACTGCAAAACAGAAATCTCTTGGAAGAGTTTTCCCCGTTAAGGAATTTATACAACAGTAGTTTATTAGAGCAATGCGGCAACTATTTAATTTAGCAATAACAGTAATATTCTTAGTAGTACCTTGTCAAATGGAAGGGGTTTTAAGCATCAAAACATAAAACCAGCACTTTGTGTCCATTAATTCTTTGAAAGGGACCTGTTATACTTATTTCTAACTTCATGTTTTCTAGTAGACCCACTTGACATGATTCCCAGGTCAAAATAACCATTCTTTGTCATCCTTTATCTGAAACAAGTCTTTTAGTTCTCTTCCCCTTCCCTTCCTTTAAGCTAACTTTCTTCTGATTTGATGCCCCAAATAAAAAGATATTTTGAACAGCAATTGGGTGGGGCTTGTGTGTCTGAGACAGCCATATAAGGGATATCTGCTCTAGCTCATACAGAATCAGGTGCAGATGGAAACTAAAGCCAAGCGTTTGTAGCCATCTGCAATTAATGAGGATTGTACATACACTAATGTCATTATGTGAAACTTAATGAGCATCCGCTATTATAACATAGACATATATATATTACCTAAGGAAATGAAGAAAAGCATAATGGGTCCCCCTAAATGTGTGGCTGTGATAAAGTACTGGCATGCACAGCCATCGTACCAGAAGGCTGTTTTCTCCTGATTCCCCTGGTATATAACGAGAATGTTGGGACCTGTTGATCAAGGAAGGGAACATGATGCAGGACACAAGAGGATCACAACTGTGAACAAACCCAAATGATAGCTGCTTTATTCTCACCTAAGAACTAATGGACGTACAGGCAGCGTATTTTTCGGGCTATAAGGCGCACTTAAAATCCTTTAATTTTCTCAAAAATTGACAGTGAGCCTTATGCACTTTATGTATGAATTCTGTTTGCTTACTGACCTTGAACCAACTTTATGTGGTACACAATAAACACTGCGACATCACTGAGAGTTAGAAACGGTCTAAATTCTTTTATCTTTAATAAAATGATCAGTGTTGCTGCTTTACCAGGTGTAACAATTAAGTTTAACATCCGGGCATCCATGAAAACAGAATTTATGAAATTTAACAGAGTTAGAAGTTAGCAGGAAGTTAGCTTGCTAGTTTCTACCTAAGGATGATATACCATGTTCTGTATGGGATTTCTAAATAAATTAAAACATACAGCTCTGCTATCACTTCTAACATAAATAAAGAAGAAGAAAACTAAACAGCAGTGACTTTTGTAGGGTTACTGAAGTTGGACTAGCATGGTATATAATGATGTGCTACGTGATCGCTAGCGACACTGCTATGTTAGCATAACATAAACACAGTGAAGCTGGAGGATGAACGCTAACTTTTTTCCACTCAAAAGTTAACGTGAGGGTTCCTGATGGTTAGGGACAAATGCAATCGCATGGCAGGGTGCTGTAAAATATAAGGTTAGTCATTAATATACTGTGACAACATGGGAATAGAGTAGCTGCGAGAGAATTCAACATTAATGAATCAATGGAACGAGTTGAGTAAAGTTTGACTTATCTGACTTTTTTTTTTTTTTTTGCTTAATGCGCCTTATAATCCAGTGCGCCGTATGTATGAAAAAAGACTCGTTCATCGACCGTGCGCCTTATGGTCCGAAAAATACAGTACTAGAAAACCGAGAGGTTAAAGGCTGTTTTGTGTCCGATCCAGTCTGCACGTGCATCCCTGTTGGTTAATGTCTAGTTAAGCTGGCTGCTACAGTGTATGTGTTTTTTTGTGAGAATGAACGTTTTTTGTTTGTTTGTTTATTCCCTTCACTTGGAGAGATTTATCCAGCACATGCCAAATCTTAGAACAGTCAGTCAAAACATACAGTATCTCATCCTTTCCAGCATCGCATGGGCCAGGGCCACTTGGAGCTTTAACTGGGTTTGAAAGGCATTAATGAGCTCACAGTCTTCTACTGATTTCTGCCAGACTGATGAACCATCTGTTAGACAGGGAAATGATTTAAACCTTTTCCTCTCGTCACAACAGGTTTCCCTGACTCATGAATGCCAGAGGAGGAATGAATGAATGTATGAATGGAGGATGTGTCTAAGCATACGAAAACCGCTGATCACCCTGAGCCTTTTCTGACAGATGCATTTAATTTATTGCCTAGCATAGACATTATGCATTGTCCTTAGATCAGCAGCTAAATGATTGTCTCTTATGGAAAGTATGTTCCTAAAGACAAAAAGATGGTTTTTCATATTTGTGGCCATTGTGTGCAGTTTTTGAATACTACAAGTCCCCAGGATTATTACCTATGCAGTTTCAGAAATGCAGCACAAGAGTAGAAGAAAACCACAGTAAAATGTGTATGCATCTATTGTTATATATATATATTTTCCTGTCACATTATGTGTAACTTAATCTGATTTTCCCTTTTTCATTTATAGAATTAAAAGGTTGATTACCTGATTATTTCACAGTGGAAAGTGACTTGGTGTCCCTCTGTGGGGGTCTTGAGACAGGGAGGTTCTGGAGGGGGGAGGGGGGGGGGGGCTGCCTTGACTGCCTTGACTGCCTTGACTGCTTGCCCCACAGCCCAGACCCAGATAAGCAGCAGGAAGTGGATGGATGCAGAATCTTTCCTTTGTTTTGTTCATTGCACAAACAAAAAACACCCAATGGGTTTGCTTCTATAGCTCGCTAGTTTCAGCAGATAAAACTTTAAATGTCAATAAATAATTAACCCTTTAGAGCCGATCGGAGCGGGAACGCTTTGTTATGCGTAACTATTTTTAAATCCCGGTAGCACTGCAACCACGTAAGCTAGCGCAAAAAATTTTTTTGCATATGAAACCGGAGGAGTTGTACTTACATATTGTGCCATCAGCTTGTCCTAGGTCACGGTTTCCTTCCACATAAAGCTTTGCAAAAACTGCATAAAAAGCGCTTGCAGGAACAAAAACATAATATTCCAGAAACACGCTTTGCCGGTCCGATCAGCTGTTCAAAACACTTCCTACGTTGGAATAGACGTCAGCGCGAACTTTTGCATTTCCGCCATTACCTGGCCGAAACCGGAAGTGACGTCATTTTCGCGGAAATGTAGTCTTTTTTGCGATCAGGGCCTCAGGGCCTATACTGCTCTTTTTAAAAGTTATCTTTGACTTTATGACTTTCTGTGTCGTTTCTGGGATGCTTAGGACTCATATTGCACTGCTGGAAATAGTTTATTTTGATGCATATGCTGCTTTTTTGCAAATTTGCAGTATAATATTTATTTTCGTTTTTCCAGCAGTGTATAAAAATTGGTGTATTTCAAAAATTAAACTATGAAGACACTCAAAATAAATTTCCTGTGGTGGGAAACTATTTTGTGCAACTTTTTTGTATTTACAGTTTTGAGGGATAAGCCTCTTAAATTTCTCTAACTACAAATATATGTTAAAAAATCAAAAACGATTTTCAATTTTTTTGTAGTTTATTGCACTTTTTTGCAATTTATGTAATTACTATGCACTTAATGAATACATATTATTAAAATCTGGGCTATAATGGTTGTATTGATGTATAGCAACTTGAAATGCTCCCAAAAATGGCTCCACAGCATGTAAAAATATAATATAAGCTCTGGCGGACTTGGTTCTATGGTAGGTCTTAAAGGGTTAAAAAAAGAGGCTCATATATTTGAGCCATAAATTTAACCCAGGCCACTAAGATAAAGACAGATCTACAACCACGCTGGTGTGAAAACACGGTCCTTTCTACATTTACCATCACAACAGTGGCCTTTGAGCCCCAGCGATGCGTCATCCTGCATCACTTCTGTCATGAGTCACTTCATGAAGCTCAATAATTCATGACCTGAATACATCTGCCCCATTATGACCTGCTGTTTGGTGCCAAGTCCCCATCCCTGAGCAGCTCTCTCCGTTATTCCCTGCTGTCATCAGCCTAAGGATTAGTAATTCATTCAGAAGTTCTCACTCTGGGATACGCTTCCTTCATAAGTGAATTAGTTCATTATAGTGATCCAGCCTGCTGCCAACTAATAAATATTAAATCAACATAAACACAAAAAATTAGTCAAACTTGAACTACGTGAATAACGTCATTTCATTTTCATAAAGTTCTTATGCCAGAAGATGTGAATTAAGTCATTCCCGGTGCTGCAGTGGAAAATGAATATATCTCACATGAATGCAGTCAGTGTTTGTTAATGAATTCAGCTTTATTTACCAGCTCGTAATGTCAAGCCCCAGATTGGACAGGTGTTCCTCAGGCTGTAAACACGAGTTCTCAAAGCACCTCTAAACCCACTGTGTGAGAGTCATCATGTGTAATTTATGATGCTTCAATAAAATACACATGTATGTACATTTATGATCTGTCTGTCATATAACCATGAAAAGACCAAAACCAGTGACCCTCGAATGACGAGCATTGTCTGAAAAATTAATATTATCAGCTGTAAAGGCAGAATAAAATGTCTTCCCATCAAAATATTTTTAGCAGGAATTATAAGACTCAAGAGAGTACCAAATATGTAATTATAAATAATAAGTATTAGTCAATGGTTCTTTTACTCGTCATTATATCACATCTGTAGTATAAACTGCAGGGCTTGTTTTTTTTTTTTCTTTTATGAAACTTTACCCATTAGCTAGTTTTGTTTGTTTGTTTGTTTGTTTTTAGGTATTAGATATCTATCAGCTAATCATGGCAACCCAAGACATGGATGAAGACATTCTCGAGACAACCTGCTGAAGTTTAAACTGGGCATCAAACGGTGGCATGATTGTTAGTACCAGATGGTCGGGTCTGAGTATTTCCAATACTTCTAATTTACGCTGATTTTCCTGCACAACCACCTGTAAGGTTTACAGAGAATGGTTTATAAATGAAATAATCCCATCGGTAGCAGTTCTCTGGGCGTAAATGCCTTGTTGGTCTAATAGAAGACGGCAGGAACTTCAATAACAACTCTTTACAATCAGTGAAGCAGAAGAACATCATCTGCCAATCCTGTTACCTAATAACAGGAACCTGAATATACAAGTTGCATGGCCTCAGCAAAATTGGACCGTAGAATATCAGAGAAAACATCACCTGGTGTGACGAGTATTGATTTCTGATGTTAAATTTGGGTTGTAGGGTTAGGATTTGGTGTAAACAGCACCTAGTTTAATCTGCACCACCAAGAATTACAGTAAGATGCCTGTGAAGGCAAAAGAGGGTCCAACCCAGTACTGACAAGGTGTACCTGATATAGTGTGGAGTGATCGTCTTTTTCATTCCTGATTAGAGATGGACCGATCCGATATTACGTATCGGTATCGGTCCGATACTGGCCTAAATTACTGGATCGGATATCGGAGAAAAAAAAAAAAAGTAATCCGATCCATTAAATATCACGAAAGCACCTCACAAAACTTGCAACACGCCGTAACTCACCTCAGAACGTTAGCACGTCGGAGCAGTATGCATCACGTGATAGAGCGGCTGTGGCATGCGGGACCTGTCGGTGGTCTGGATAGCATTTGGAGCTTCGCTAGCAACCCGGCATTTCATCTCCGACAAAGTTATCCCCGAGAGAAGTAAAGCAAGTGTGTAAGTCCATCTCTGAATGTTTGTAAAGCATTCCTGCGTTAAGCTTAACAGGCGACTGCCTCTTCTTGCTGCTACTTCAATCATGA
Source organism: Diplotaxodon limnothrissa (assembly GCF_057381915.1). Classification (NCBI taxonomy): domain Eukaryota; kingdom Metazoa; phylum Chordata; class Actinopteri; order Cichliformes; family Cichlidae; genus Diplotaxodon; species Diplotaxodon limnothrissa. Next base: position 9,431,744 of record NC_140613.1, read on the forward strand.
AACTGCTTAATGATCAGCTGATCGGCTTTTCTGTCGCGAGTCCGTCTCTCTAGTTTGCTTTTGGCCCACTTTGCACCAGAAAGAGGAAACCAGCGGCTGAACAACAGCAGCACGTTTAAGCTTGATAAGCTGTTGTTAGAATTTATTTAATATTACTTTCTACTCGAGGATCTTTTTGTACGCAGCTGACGGCTGGTAACTGTGCAGGGGCGGATCTAGCAAAGTTTAGCCAGGGGGGCCGATAGGGCATGAACAGGGAAAAGGGGGCACAAAGACATACTTTTCTTTCTTATTCTCATTTAAAATGTCAAGCTTTTAATAAATAATTATCTGACACCCAAAGTTTTAATTTGATGTAAAATGAATAGAAGTCCATTACTGTATATAGTGACTATTAAGTCTAATATCGGCAGATATCCAAATTTATGATATCGGTATCGGTATCGGACATAAAAAAGTGGTATCGTGCCATCTCTATTCCTGATAACGTAGTTTTAAATTATAAGTGTGTGTGTCTGTATGTGCGAACATTGGCAGGGTTGTGTGTATTAGTAAAATAAGAAGAAAAATTGTTTTGAAAAAGTAGGTGCTTTTTCAAAGGGGAATAAAAATTAATAATGGCAAAGATATTAAGTCTTGAAAAATGTAGAGTAAATTACATTTGCATTAAATATCAGAACATAAACTATAGATCTTAAATATTGTCCTCCTGTGGCAATGGATTAAACTACAAAAAAGCTTCTTTTTTTTCTCAGATAACTCAGACTAATGTTGTGAGGTTTGACTTCACAGCTGCACATTGTTGAAATGTTACAGCTTCACTTTCTCAGGGCTTCATCTGTGTTCTTGTGTGACTCAGTGTTTGAATGCTTCAATTGCCCATCTGTATTTTTGTGGCGAGGTGTTTTCAAAGCTTGGATTAATTAATCAAGATGATGTAGTGTGTTTTTTATGTACAGGCTTATTAAACCTAATGAGGTGAGTGACATTTATAGACTCATTAGTGATGGCTAATAAATGTGTGGAATAAATTCTGGATATTAAAAAAAAAATGTAAAAGAATTACTTTATTCAAGCCTTCAGTGCTAAACTAGAACTGAGTCTAGAGACCAATTTTCTGAAGATTTTATCAAAAGTTTTAAGAAATAAATATAATATTTGTATAGAATCTATAAAATATCTATAGATTATAAGGGGATTATTTTCTTTTAAATGCAAATTTAAGTGTCACACACACGATGATTGGTCTTGATTTTTTTTCTTTGTCATTTTGAAGAGAGAACAGTTAAATCTATAGAGTAAATTGTGTCATGGGAATAAAAAATTATTTTATTTTGATTCAAAACCTTTTTCTAAATATAAAAAATACTGACAAATGAAAATGGTCTAAATCAGGGGTCCCCAATCCCAGTCCACAAGGGCCGGTGTCCCTGCAGGTTTTAGATCTCACCCTGGGTCAACACACCTGAATCACATGATTAGTTCATTACCAGGCCTCTGGAAAACTTCAAGACATGTTAAGAAGGTAATCTATCCATTTAAATCAGCTGTGATTGATCAAGGACACATCTGAAGCCTGCAGGGACACCGGCCCTCGTGGACTGGGATTGGGGACCCCTGGTCTATGCTGTCTCTTACTTCCTTTTTAAATATTTCCATATATTTGGCGTTCTGACATAAAGATACAATATGAAACACTGATCAGTAGAAATTGGAATTTCTGTAAAGATATAAACCATAGGCAGTATGTCGGGCAGTATGTAAGCATGCTGAGGCTCATTGAAACAGTACCTACCGCAGTCGGTGCGTGTGTGTTTGTGTGGTTTTGGCTACGTTTTTTTTCTCTGAGTGGAGAACAGCCACTACCTGAAGTTTATGATATAAATACTGGTACATTGCCTCTGGTTTAGTTTTTTCTGTAAGGACATTAAGTTCTATGTCAAACGTAGTTACAACTTAAGCATTTTAAAGGAACATAAGGGGATTTAATGATTTCTTAGTTTATGTTGTAGTTTTGTTATTTTGTTTTGAGTCCCTAAAGAGATGTCAGAATGATTTTTTTTTTTTTAAATTCTCATGTAGTTGTTAGTCTACCGTCACAGATTTGAATCGGTAGATCTTAAAATCTTTCAAGAACTAGACACTGATTTCTTGTGTAAATGCAATAAACTGATGGCAAACTGCACTTAAAAGCCCCCAAACTTTTCAAATAAAGTGACAGAAATCGTCCAGTTATGAACATTCTTTTTCCCAAATTTTTAAATAAACTGTTACGTTCTCAAAGTGCTGAAGCTTTATTTTGGCTCACTGCATGCACTTTCACAAAAAAGTTGGTCACACCGGGGTTTTTGAAACCCATTACTTTTATATGAAGCACATTATACCCGTGTTCATGGCCAGCGTGAACAGGAGAAACGAGTATCGGGTCAGCGGAGTGAGTCGGGACTGCTTGTCACTGGATTAAAGCGGTGGCGGTAGCTTTTAGGCGATATGACATTCAACTCTCTAAGGTGACAGTATCTAGGATTTGAATTTCAAGCCCTCTTTTTAGATTGTTACACAACTATTATCAGCAGTGTGCACAACACTATCAAGTTATTTCATCTACTGCTTTTTCAGTGCATCTGAGTACAGTTAAAATATATAAATGGAAAAAAAAAATCCTTTAACTCCTCTTTAATCTTTAATTATGAAAGAAGCAGACTAATGACAATATATTAGTAAACACTGATACTGCTGAACCAATTTTAAATATTTTTACTCCATTACCTGTTACCTGCTGGATCTTCTTAGTCATGGTTTCACTAAGCAACTTGTTGAGTGAATGTAGACTTGCTTACTAGTCTTTATAAAAAGCAACAGGTTCTGTTTAAATATCACACGGTCTCCTTCTAATACAGGCGCCTCAGGAGTGGAATGGGTTAATGCGTTGTCCTGTTACGAACATTCTTTTTAATATTTGGAAAACATAGGATGGCACATATTCACCGTGTATGGTTCCCCACTAACTGATGGTATTAAATGCAATTGATTTGCAAAAATGTCTAAACACATGGTTTCATTTTGTCATTGTTGAGTGTACGCTGATGGGCAAAGTGCCACTTTTACTAATTTTTAAAGATAATCTAGGCACATTTTCTTAAATAATTTTTCTATATAAAATCTTCTGCTTTTCTATTTGTTAGTTTGAGGGCTGCTCCAAGGCGTTCTCCCGTCTGGAGAACCTGAAGATCCACCTGAGGAGCCACACGGGGGAGAAACCTTACATTTGCCAGCACCCCGGCTGCCTCAAGGCTTTCAGCAACTCCAGTGATCGTGCTAAACACCAGCGCACACATCTGGACACGGTCAGTGGGCTCCTTCCATTTAGGATGTGCTCTATTATAGTGCACGTTCTCCTAATTTGAGCTTTCTGTCAGTTTGTAGTATTAGAGTGGACTCAATAGCTGGTTGCTTTTTGCTTCTCCAAGCAAACGTCACCATAACAGTAGGTCACAAAGAGGTCAAGGTCATGTAAACACGCTATATGCAAGTACAGAAAGAATCTGAAGATAACATGAAGAATTATTCTGGCTTGGGTCAGAGACAGTGAACTCATCATACATGCATGTAACCTCTTTCAGCCTGGTTGAACTGCTGTATGTTGGAAATAGCGCCATTTTTAAAATGGAGACAAAAAAACGAGCTTTTCTTGACATGTTTGTATGCTATATTAACTCTTGTAATTAAAGACACTCACTGGCATTAATGCCCATTCTGTTGCTGTATTTTGCCTTTGCCCTAATTGCATATTGTGTAAATGCACTAAGGCTGATAATTCAAACAATGTAGGATCCCAATACCACAGCAACAACTTTATTACTCTTTAATGAGAGCACACACAGCAAAACTGTAGATTTCTACACTTTTTTTTGTCAACATAGTATTTCTAAACTAATGCAGTTTAATAAGTTTAACACAGCTTGGGAAATGGTCACAATCTCTAGAAGTACAATAGAAATATCCTTTATTGTCCCTCATTGGGGAAATTCAGGTAAACAAGCTTCTTGCTAATGTGGCGTAGGAAAATGAATTCAGCTCTAATCAGCTCTAATCTAGTGCACTGTGTTTCTGGACATGATTTTTATTTTGTAGTGAGTCGTAGTGGAGGTAGTCATTACAGCCGGAGATGCAAGTTTGAGTCATACATGTTTCCTTTTTTAGTATTTTTAACTATGTTGTTAGTTAAAAATAAATTACCTGATTGGGTTTAGATATTTAAAACCTCTGGGTTAAGTTTATAAAAAAAATAATACAAAATCATGGTTTGGGCTACAATGTTGCCACTTATGTTAGAGCTCTGTTACTTGGGTTGGCACGGCGACATGTACCTGATTTGTCTGGACAACATAAGTGACAAACTTTCTTTAGAGGTACATTTGTTTCAAAGTAATCCTGAAAAACAGACTGTGTTTTTGTGACTTTTGTGATGACAGTACCCCCACCAAACTTCAGCGGTTGTTTTAAATACAAAGGTACGGTGTACAGGTTAGGGTTAAGGAGAAAAAGGTTCCACCTAATCGCCGACCACAATATTATAATTCTGTTTGCCACATGAGAACTTTAGGCAAGGCAAGTTTATTTATATAGCACAATTTGGTCTTTTTTTTAGACGTGTGCTGAAAAATGAATAAACATTAAATTGACTTTTTAAACTTTCATACCAACACAGGTGTGCTTAAAACGCGTTAATTATTTTACAGTACTGCATTTATTCAGGATTTTATATGTGCTTTGTTGTAGATGTAGTGCTATGTTAACAGAGGCAGCAGACAGTTGAAAACAGTGGCTGAGACCTCAGAGGGTTAAAGTGCAGCAGACTGCCTCTCCCTCAGCTTTCTATGGGACCTTCTGGGAATGACTCGGGAAGATAAACTGCTAGTGCGTGTGAGCCAATTTTAACTTGCTGTGCAGAGTCTGCTTGTGTCAGATCAGTTTATACAAAACAGGGAAAAAATAGAATCCATTCAACCGTGAAGACAGCGTGAATTTCCAGGAATTTTCATACACACAATCTACAGTAACGACATTAAATTCATCAGGGGACTCAAACTAGTGGGAGTGAGTGTCCCCCGTGCTCTTGATGATCATAAATTAAGGTTACAACTGCAAAATAAGTTATGAAATCCACAGCTGATGGAGCCTGAGAAAGAACAGAAACAGGCCTTTTCTCGTAATCCACTCTTGTGTACCAGGTGTCAAGTGTCGTGCCAGCATTGTCACTCTTTCCATGAAGGTGTTCTCATGCCCAGGGGATGTATTTAAATGCTGCATTAGTATGGTATTTATCTACTTTAATATATATATATTTTTTAATATTACATAATAACTTTGCTTGACTATATTTTAGGGAAAAAACATTAGTTATTAAACCATTACACTTATTTTTATCGGCTGAAATGATTAGTTACATTTTTTGGACCAAAGTGTTTGTTGGCAAAACATGGAAAATGTTATGAAGTGATTTTATAATAATGATGTAAAAATCAGCTGGATCAAGACTTTCACAAGATATTTCTGATAAAACTTCCATCCCTTGGGTAAAATGTTATTGGAGGACATTTACTTGTATTATTAGATTGTTGAAGAACTGTTTTTTAAATAAATAGGATTTAATAATATGATGAGGTCTTTTCAGAAAGCGCTTTATTTTTTTTAAATCTCATTTAAAATATTGTAGAAAAAAGTACTGAATTCTAAAAAATTTAAAATAAGTTTTAGAATAACTTTAAATATAAAGTAAGAGTGCTTTGCTACAGTTTGGATGAATCTTGTAGATGAACCTGTCATAACTTTTATGTTTAAACAACATTTTAGTGTCTAAGGTTATTCAAAATAATTTAATATTTGGAAATCTCTGTCCACCTCCAAGCCTTTGATGCACAGTATAACTTTTTTGAGCAAACCTGGTAACAAATAACAAAACAAAACAAAGCAGTCAGTTACATCACCTTCTTGGCAGATGGTATTTACCTAAAAATAACTGAGTGAAATTGACTTTTCCTTTTGAGCCTCTGGGTTAGATACACTTTCGTAGTATGGGGTTAACCTCTTAGGACCTGGCGTCCACATATGTGGACATCACATTTTGGGTTATTTAGACCAAAATACTCAATTTTGCTGCTACTGTTCTATCAAAATTTTAAACGAATATCCTCATATGTGGCTCTTATTTTTCTTAAAAACAAAAAGAAGGTAAAAAAAAATCTAGTAATTCTTTGTTTTTACATTCATCGGGCCCCAATCAGCCCAAATATCAAAGAGAAATTAAAAATGCATGCCGTGGAAGAGTTCGGGTCTTAGGAGGTTAAATCCACTTTTGTTTTCAGAACTGACTTATCTCTTCATTGCTTGGATTCAACACTATGCTGCACAGTTGCTGCACATTTGTTGGCTGCACATCCATGATGCCAAACTGCCATTCCACCACATCCGAAATGTGCTCTATGGGAGTGAAACTGATGACTGTAAATGTCATTTGAGCATAGTAAACTCATTTTTATGTTCGGAAATCAGTTGGAGAACATTTGAGCTTTACGAATCTGCTGGAAGCAGCCATCAGAAGATGGGTACACTACAGCAGTGCTCAGGTACCTCGTGATGTTTAAATGATCTTCAGCTGGTACTAAGGGAAAATATCCCCTACACCATTACACCACCAGCAGTCTGAACCGCTGAAACAAGGGAGGATAGATCCGTGCTTTCATGTTGTTGATACCAAATTCTGACCCTACCATCCGAACGTTAGAGCAGAAATCCAGTCTTCTATTGTTCTATTGTGGCATTCATTGTGGTTTTCTGCTGCTGTATCCCATCTGATTCAAGGTTCAACGTGCTATTCATTCAGGTTATTTGAGTTGTTGTCAGGTTAAAGAATCCGGCTATTCTCCTCTGACCACTGACATCAAGCAGGTATTTTTAATTTTGTCTCTCTGTAAACCCTACAGATGACTGCGTGGAAAAATTCCCAGTAGATCAGCAGTTTCCAAAAAACTCAGACCACCCTGTCTGGAACCAAAACGATGCCGTGTTCAAAGATGTTTAAATGACCTTTCTCCCTCATTTTGATGCTCAGTTTGAGCTTCAGCAGGTTGTCTTGGCCATGTCTACATGCCTCAGTAAGCCTAGTTGCTGCCATGTGATTGGCTGATTAGATTAATGCATTAATGAGCAAATAAACAGGTGTATCTAAAAAAGTGGCGAGTGAATCTATAGTATCACTGCTCATGTCTGTCTGGGTGAATTTACTTGAAACATTTATACAAAATACACAATAAATTATGTTTAAAAATTGCTGCAATGCATGAGACCATACACTTTAAAAACACAAGACTACACATAATTGCTCTGAATATTAAGATAAATAATATTTGCTCAGTAATATAAGGTGTGAGGTGGTCTCTGCTTTACAGTCTGACATTTTTGGGATTGTGAAACTGCATACCTGCTGTGGATTTACCCTACAGACCACAGTTATTTCTACTCCTGCTGACAAGTGATGAGAATTTAGCTGTAATCCCGCGAATCAGATCTCTTATTACACGGATGAGATGGAGCTTCACGATTCGCTCCACTGTTATTACAGCAAGTTATTTTCTCCCTTTAGTGGTTTCACACTGGCTAATGGGGGCTTCGAAGTTGCGTCACAAATTAACAATCAGACACATCTGGCGCCATCCTGGAGGCCCAGTGGAAGCCTGTCTGAATGTAAATAACTGCTGAGTAGTGCAACGGCAGGCCAAGAAATGTTTTTCAAGTTTGATTAAACAGCTTGTATTGTGTTACTAATATGACACTTTGGGGAATTTTGTCCTAAAGTAAGTGCAGGCTCAAGCAGGAATTACCTTTCTAAGTTAACGCTCACATAACATAAAAATGTGGTTTGTTTTGAGAATTTGGAAATGTATTAAAAGCATTGAGAGCTTTCATTTTACGATGGCAGTGAAGTGCAAAAAGGTGATGGACTGTGACAAATCCGATATGAAATGTGGTGCTGAATAATGCCAGGGTTTTGTTTTGGGTTTTTTTGGGTTGAGCCCTGGCAACAGGAAAAAAAGATTTCAAAATTTTTTTGGCACACATAATTGGAAACTGATATGCAGTTTATGAATTTACAGTCTGTCTCAGAGCTGTCATTTGCCATAACCACTTTGCATGTCATTACCCTGAATTTATGCTAAGATTAGAAAGACAGCACTTCATTTGGTGCTGATCTGTTTAGACTAAGAGAGAACTGAGCTGGTCTCACAGGGAATATTTTTCCTGAAATAGTTTTGAAATTGCCCCCTTTTTTTTCTTTTTTTTTTTTTACAGACACTGTAGAGCAGCACTTACTCTGATGCCAGATCTACGTTGGTATTGCATGTCTATAATTTGAAATGTATTTGTTTAAGAATTACACAAAAATTGGGAATACTGGAGAAGAAAAATCGAGCAGACATTAGAAAAATAACAATCCCACTGACACAAGCATTATTATAGTCAAGCCTGTCCTGATATATTTCTACTAAAAATTCTTTTTACAGCATTTTTACTCATTTGCTTCATTCATTGTTTTGTTGCATCATTAAAAAATACAAGTGATTTTTCAATACTACTTTGTTTTTTGCATTACTGTCAAACCCAAGATCATCAAACAGTTTTTAACATTAGCCAAAGATAACCCAGGTAAAATGCAAAAATGCTGTTTTTTCTTTTTTATATGATAAAGGAAAAAAGCTTATCCAATCCTACCTGAACCTTTGTGAAAAAGCAGCTGACTCCTAAACCTAATAACTAGTTGTGCCAGCCTTGGCAACACAAACAGCAATCAAATTTTCAAGTTTTTGTAATAATAACATCACTGTGGAGGAATTTTGGCTTCTTTGCAGAATTGTTTTAATTCAGCCACATTGGAGGGTTTTCAAGCATGGACAGACAGTTTATGGTCATGCCAAAGCAACTCAATTTCATTTAAATCCACACTTTGACTAAGGCCAAGCTTCAAAGGCTCTTTTTTTTTTTTTTTTGCATTTCAGCCATTCAGAGGTGGACTTGCTGACGTTTTTTGGATCACTGTCCTGCTGCATAACCAAACTGAGCCTGAGCTTCAGGGCTTGAATTGATAGCTAAACATTTAGCTTCAGGATTTTCTGGTAAAGAGCAAAATTCATGGTTTCCTCAACTATGGTTGTCTGGATCCAGACCATCACACTACTGCCACTGCTGGTATGATGTTCTTTATATGAAAAGTGTTAGTTTAACATGAGATGTAACAGGAGTCAGACATTCCAAACAATCTACTTTTCACTCATTAGTCCAACAGTGTCGAGACACAAAAGTCTTGAGGATTATCAAGATGTTTCTTCGTTTGTCTCTTTTTTTAATTGTTGAATCACAAAAACTGACCTTAACTGAGGCAAGTGAGTTCTTTAGAATGTTCTGGGTTCTTCTGTGACCTCCTGGATGAGTCGTCAATTTGCTCTTGCAGTAATTTTGGTGGGTCAGTCATTCCTGGGAATGATCACCACTGTTCCGAGTTTTCTCCGTTTGTATATAATGACTCTCACTGCGGTTCGCTGGAGTCCCAAAGCCTTAGAAATGACTTCATACATCTGTCTTCATTTCCAGACAGACAGATGTCAATGACAGAGGAGTTTCTCATCTGTTTCTTTAGATTGTAGCATTATTTGTTGTTATTGAGATCTTTTAGCCTACTTCCCTTTATTAGATGGGTCCTATTTTTTTTTAATTAATTCATCAATTTAAGGGGGAAATTACTTTTTCTCACAGGGCAAGTTAAGTTTGGATAGTTCTCTCCCTTAATAAATGAAATTATCATTTAAAAGCTGAGTTAAATTTTAATATTTTACAAAGATGAGTGTGACAAATATGCTGAAAGCTGCCATATTAGAAAGAAAAAAGAAATGATATTTCTTTGCAGTGTTTCCATATTAGATCTTCAGGCAAATGACTAATTACAGAGAAAGAAGTCATTTTGAAAAGCAGGGGTTTTCAAATGTTGTCTGGGATGCTCCACGTTAAGAAGCAGATAAAAAGTCATGCCCAAAACACCTCACTGTTGCCCATGGTGATTTGTTTTTCCTACCTCACTAAGCTCAGCTTTACTCTGCATTTCCTCCAGAGGAGATTGGAGAAACAATATTGCCTTGTCTGGTTCTGTGACATTCAGAATTTAAACATAAAAACAACACGAAAGCATAGATCCACCCTGCTACGTGTCAACAGTCTAGGCTGGTGGTGGTACAGGGGTATTTTCTTGGCAATTTCTTTATCTTTTTCCTTTTTTTGGCATCCTTGGTGTAGTTTAAACACCACACTACACTACCTGAGTATTGTTGCTGACTATGTCTATCCCTTTAATACCACAGTGTACCTATCTTCTGTTGGCTTCTTCATAAAGCTCAGATCAGAGCTTTTTACAGATTCACTATATTCAAATGCCCCCAACTGAGAACTTCTTGGATATGTTGGAATGCCAGATTCTCATCATGGATGTGCAGCAGGTCCTAAACCCTTTTTAGTCCAGGCTGACCTGTGTGGTAGCCTCACAATGTTCAGCTTCATGCACCTCTAAAACCCTTGCCCTGGTGAAGTTAACTATTTATTTACAACATCAACAATGTGTTGTTTTAGCTCTGACTTGTGCAACACCTCCTGGTTTATAATACAACACAAAATGATCAGTTTTAGTCAGATTTCGCTACTAATGTAACAGCAGCAAGTTTATCTGATTTCATTTAACAAATCACTCTTCGTCATAGTCTCTTTCATCTAGCACACAGCTGTGATCTCTGCTGTAATCTCAAACTTTTTTCGTAATCCCACGTACAAAGATGAGAAACTGGGCAGTGTTTTTTTTTTTTTTTTCTTTTTTTTTTTCTAAATGACATCAGAAACAGCAGTATGCGACATTACGTGATGGCAGAGCTTCAGTTCATCCTTTGTCTTTTTTTTTTTTTTTTTTTTTTTTTAATAAATAGGACAGGGGGAATGAATGAGAGAAAGAGGGGGAGAGAAAGAAAGAAAACCAAAGGGGAGAAGAGACGGTGAGAAGGGGGGGGAAGAGAGAGGAAAAAAAAAAAAAAGAACTCCTGGGTCACCTGTATGGAGAAAAAAAAACAAACAAACAAAAAAAACAAACAGAGGAGACAGCAAACAACAAAGAGCAACATAATAATAGAGAAAACAAAGCACCATCACAATAAACTAGCTAGTCATAGATATCAATATTTACTAAATAATAAACGATATTGTGCAGCACACAAGATAGACAGCGCACAGTGTGCTTTGAGGTAGCAGCCAAGAAAGCTTTAGTCCGCGTCTGTGAATACCCATGTGTGCATACCTGTGTGGATCAGCATGCTTGCATTCCAAAGGTTTCTCCATGTAATGATCTGCTAGGGAGTGTGGGGGGGCCACAGCCCCGTCCTCCAGGGTGTGAAGCGGGTATGGAGGAGATCAAAACTCCAGACATCCAGAGGCCCCCAGAACACAAGAGACCATGGAAGACCAACAGAGGGGCAGCCGCGCCACTGTCCCAGTAAGAGCTGAGGAGAGTCCCAGATGAGGGCTCGCCCAGCAGCCGCGGAGCAGAAGTCAGGGGGAGTTGCAGTGACGCGCCCGTGAGCTCCGCCGGCCCCCAGCTGTGCCTGAGTGACCGAGCCCCAGGCCGAGAGGCCGGGGGCACCCCACCTCCAAAGGGGCCCGAGCGAGCCCCAGGCCCCAGGCCCCGACAAGCAGCCGCCAAGGAGTGAGCCGGTGTGTACCCGGACGCCCACCCCCAGACACAAAGAACCACCAACACACCGACACCTGAGGGAGTCCGCCACCGGCAGGGGAAGTGGTGGTGGGTGGAGATAGGCCTCCAAACCTTGGAGGGCCTGAGGTGTCCCCAGAGAGGTGGCGTCTGATACCCTACCTGACATATAGACACAGACATACAGGCACACACAGACACAAACATCCATTCCCACCCTCATGCTCTCATATGCACTCACTCCACACTCAACCAACGTGGAGACAGACATAAAGAGACGCTGTACACACAATCACACTCCCCAAGCGTACTCTACAAACCGGGTCTAGGTACCCTTGCCCCTGGAGGGGGGAATTGCACCCAGACCCAGGTGGTGTTACCCTTTTCCCTGCGGTGGGGAGAGGCAGACCACCCCGACTCCGCAGCAGCAGGGAGGCCCCACACCCCAGACCGCAGTCGGACGGCCAACTCCTCCTACTAGCCCTCCCGCTCCAGCAGGCCGCAGAGAATGGGGGTGGGAGAAGACTCCAAACCTCCCTCCACCCGCTCATTGTAGTGTTGATGCATATGTGTTCTAAGGTGCAATTAAAACCCAGGAGGGCATGGCGCTACCTGCCATGGAGCAGCAGGTAAGCGCATAGTCCCTCCTGCTAGCCCTCAATGACTAAGTGTATTTAAAATTGAGAGGTGGGCAACGACGTCAGGGGTGAGGTATACACCCTGATGGTAATTTGGACTCCGTGATTGTGCCCACCCCCAAGATCCTATATGTATGTGTAATGAGAGTGTGAATAATGTGAATGTCTAAGTTGTGGGATAAAATTGAGGCAGAGGCAGCCAGAAGGGGACGGGGGGGGGGGGGGGGGGGGTAGCCTCCTCTGCACCCTGGTGACATACCCCCACTCCAAGGCCCTGCATGTGTGGGTGGTTGTGGAGGAGCGGGAAGAGGGAGGCAGCTGGAGATGGGGAGGGAAGGAAGGGAGGGGCAGGTAACCCCTCCCTGGGGCCAGCTCCCCCGCTGACCCCAGTAGGCACTCCCACCCTCCGCGACCCGCCAGGGAAGGGGGGCCCAGGCCCATCAGACCGGGGCCCAGTGCAGTAGCGCCCTCCGGCTCCACAGAGCCCTGGACAGTCCACCCAACCCCACCACAGAGAAAACTGCACCCACCCCACCATCCACACATCTTCCAGACTACATAAGACGGTAAACGCCCAGGCTGAGATCTTCCTCCACCTCTCCTGTATCTCCCCCTCCTGCAGAGAGTTCCTGAAGAGAAGAAAGCTCCTGCAAGATGTGACCATCCCCCCCACCAGTTGAAGAGCCCCCCAGGCGGCTCGACGCACCGGCGGCACCCTGCTCCAGGGCCGGGCCCCCATGCACCCACCCGCCCACAACCCCGGCAACCCACCAACCAGGACCCAAGCCCCCGAGGCCCGGCCCGGGCCCCAGCCCAGAGACGGAGCGCCCCCAGAACCTCATGCCCATCCCGGACCCACCCAGGGGCAGCCAGGTTGCCAGGTCAGTAACCCACGTCCGTCAGCACAGACCCTCCCCTAGCCCCGCTGCACGCAGCCGCGAGGAAACAGTCACCTGAGAGCCAACAGAGCCCCCAACCGGACGTGACCGCTAGCCCGGGTTGAGCCCCCCAAGGAAGATGCCTCCGGGGAACCCCCCGACGCCCTAAGCCTGTCCCTACCCCCTCACCAATCACAACAGTGAAGGCGGGACCAAACTATGACCCCCCACCCCCACTAGGTGATGGAGCTGATAAAAGGGGCCCAGAGCAATTGATCTAATGTGGTGGCAGAGGCTGTGTCAAGACTAATGTAATCTAATAGATAATTTCTATATTGGTTAGAATTAAGATTATTTTTATTTTTCCAGTTCATGAGGACTGTTTTCTTGGCTATGCATAGGGCAGTGAAGATCATATGGGCTATATTCTTTTCTGAAGTGACATTATCTAAGCTGCCCAGTAGACACACTAAGGGGGAAGTTGGAATGTTACATTTCAGACACTTTGATAAGTCTTCACATATCTCGCGCCAAAACTTTTGCACTGGTGGACAGAACCAAAGAGCGTGGATGTAATTGTCTGGTGTATTGCCTTGACAGTGTGAGCAGTTGTTGGAAGATGTAAAGCCCATCTTGAACATCCGATGACCTGTATAGTGCACTCTATGAAGTATTTTGTATTGTATTAATTGCAGACTGGGATTTTTAATTAATTTAAAAGTTTTTAAGCAAATCTGAGACCAGAAGTTTTGGTCTAGGTTGACTGATAAATCTGCTTCCCACTTTGCAGTAGGAAGGGATATTGATTAATCTAATTTAGAAAGTGTTCTGTATATTTTAGATAATAATTTGGGGGATTTAAGAGTAAGAAAATGTGCCGCACTTAGTGGTGTTTGTAATTCAACTTGACTGAGGTTAAATTTCTTTTTTACTATGGATTTAATGGATTTAAAACCTTGTCTTGTTGATCCCATATTGTTCAACTAGTCTGTCAAATGGAATAAATTCTGTTCCCTCTAATATATGTTCTAAGTATTTAATTCCTTTACAACTCCATTCTGGGAAATTAATCATATTATTGTTTTGTAATATGTCAGGGTTATTCCAGATAGGTGTACGTTTGCATGGGATTAATGAAGACTCCGTTATTTTTAGAAACTCCCACCATGCTGTTAGAGAAAAGCTGATGTTGATACTTTTAAAGCATTCATGTCTTTTGATGTTTGAGCTAATAAATGGTAGGTCTGAAATCTCTAGATCCTTGCATAGTGCCTGTTCAACATCTAGCCAGGGCTCAACTAAGAAGGTATGTTTTAACCATTCTGAGATGAACTGAAGCCTGTTGGCTAAGAAGTATTGGTGAAAATTAGGCAGATCTAATCCTCCTCTATCCTTGGTTCTTTGTAGCGTTTTTAAGCTAATACGCGGGGGTTTATCTTTCCAAAGGAATTTGGAAATATATGAATCCAGAGATCTGAACCAATCTTGTGATGGTTTGTTAGGGATCATCAAAAATAAGTAATTTATTTTTGGCAAGATCATCATTTTTATAGTGGCGACCCTTCCCATGAGTGATATGGGTAAAGATTTCCATCTAGTCAGATCGCCTTCTACTTTCTTTAGAAGTGGGATGTGGTTTAGTTTAGTTAAGTCTGAAAGCTTAGGAGAGACATTAATACCTAAATATTTAATATTTCCGGATTGCAGTGGGGCAGAGGAAGAATTATGGAAGGAGCAGTTAATGGGGAGAACTGTAGATTTTGGCCAGTTAATTGAATAATCTGAAACTCTTGAAAACCAGTTTATTAAAGTAATTACCTCAGAGAGGTTGGTTTGTGTGTTTTGCAGAAAAAGCAACACATCATCCGCATAGAGACTGATTTTATGTTCTATGTTCTTACATTTTATGCCCTTAATTGTTGTAGCCTGTCTAAATGCTGCTGCTAGGGGTTCGATAAAAATTGCAAAAAGTGAAGGGGAGAGTGGGCATCCCTGTCTGGTGCCCCTCAGGAGACAGAAGCTGGAGGATGTCTGGTCATTTGTTCTGATACGAGCCGTTGGGGAATTGTATAATATTCTTATCCAGTTTATGAAAGAGTTTCCAAAACCAAATTTGTGTAAAGTTGCGAATAAAAATTTCCAATTAACTCTGTCAAATGCTTTTTCTGCATCTAGAGATAATATTATGGTTTCGATGTTTTTATCGTATGAGTAGTCTATTAAATTAAGTAATCTACGAGTATTTGTTGAGGAGTGCCGACCTTTTATGAAACCAGTTTGGTCAGGATGAATTAAGAGGGGGGTCATTTTCTCTAATCTCTTTGAGAGAGCTTTGCAGATTATTTTAAGGTCTACATTTAAAAGAGAAATTGGACGATAGCTTGAGGGAAATAAAGGGTCTTTGCCTGGTTTTAGCAGGAGACTAATGTTGGCAGAATTCATATTTGGTGGTAGTCTGCCCTTTTCCTCGATTTCCTGCAACATGCTGTGGAATACTGGTGCCAAAATTGTCCAGAATTCTTTGTAGAATTCTGCAGGGAAGCCGTCTGGACCTGGAGCCTTATTATTGGGCATACTTATCAGGGCTTCCTGGAGTTCACTTGGCGTCAGTGGCGAATCCAGTTCCATTGCTTGACTGTCTAGTAATTTTGGAAGAGTTACGTTGTCAAGAAACAGATCAATTTCATTTTTAGATGGGTTTATTTGTGGTGAGTATAAAGTTTCATAGAAATCCCTAAAAATGTTGTTTATTCTTCCAGGATCATATATTGTGTTCCCCGATAAATCTTTAGCAGCACATATAGTTATTTTTTCTTTATTTATTTTTAGCTGGTTAGCTAGAAATCGACCTGATTTGTTACTGTGTTCAAAATTCTCCAAGCGAAGTCTTTGTATAAGGAATTGTGTTTTTTTATTAATAGTTTCATTTAATTCTAGTTTTGTTTTGCATATTTTGTTCAATGTTTCCTGATCTTGGTGGGACGCGTAGGCTTCTTCTAGTGATTTGATGTTTTTTTCTAATTCCTGAATATTTTTGTTTTCTTCTTTCTTTTTGTGTGATGAGAAAGAAATTATTTTACCTCTCATCACAGCTTTCCCTGCTTCCCATAGAACAGAAGCAGATATTCCGGGAGTGTCATTAAAGTCTAAATATGAAGTCCATTCCTTTTTAAAGTATTTAATAAAGTCTTCATCTTTAAGTAGTGATATATTAAATCTCCAGTTTTTACTTGGCGTAGTATTATTCTTGTGCATTAGTGTTAAAGATACAGGAGCATGATCGCTGACAGCTATAGGATGAATCTCAGTGTCTGAAATGTCACACAGCAGTGAGCTGCTGACCAAAAAATAATCCAGACGAGAGTAAGAGTGATGAACATGCGAGAAAAAAGTATATTCCTTACTGGTGGGGTGAAGAGAGCGCCATGCATCGCAAAGACCAAAGTCGTTCATATATTGTTTGATTATATTTGTGGACTGCCAATTACGCTGAGTTCCTGTTGTGTTGAGCCTATCCATTTCTTCATTTAGTCCAAGGTTGAGGTCACCGCCAAGAATGAGTGTGCAATCAAGGTGTTCAGAGAGTGCACTAAAAAAACCGTGGAAGAATGAGGGTTCATCAACATTTGGACCATATATACTAACAATACATAGTTTTTTGTTCAATATTGATAGTTTAATAATTAGAAATCTACCCTCTGGATCTATAACTGTATCGAGTACTGTAAAATTAACATTTTTATGTATTAAAATTGCTACTCCCCGTTGTCTAGAATTATAACCGGCTGCAAACACGTTAGGAAACTCAGGTGTTTTAAGTTCATTTAAACCTGTGACAGGTTTGTGAGTTTCTTGTAATAAAACAACATCTGCCTGTAGTTTTTTAAGCTGGTTAAATATTTTTAACCTCTTTCCTCTGGTGCCAGCTCCATTTACATTCCATGTGACAAACCTCAGCATGCCCTTAATTGTGCGTGTATGTCTAATGATGTATGCTGGGTGTTTCGTTTAGACAGGTGGAGAGAATATGGAAACATCCCTTGTTTATAAATAGAAAGAGAAAAAGTGTGGTGAGAGACTCCATAAGTCTGACTATGTGTGTGAATATTCACTAATATGAACAAGCGTGGCTTGCTTATGTGTCCTGCAAGTCTGTGCGTGCTGTGAGGCTGTTGTGAATGTGCTGCCGTTGAGCTGATGTGTTTGCGTGATCGTGTTGTGAAAATATGGAGAAATAGAGGGTGTTGTTTGTAGGTGAGTAGGGAAGTAGGTGACCACAGCAGTGAAAGACAAGAGAAAGAAAGAAACCACATGAACTGTGAGCGACAACAAAAAAAAAAAGAAACGAAACGGAAACATTCCAATTAAAGCAATGACGGAGGGTGACGGTGTTATATCTGCTATGACATCATATTGATATTACTAGCTTAAACTCATGTTAAAGGAGAAAGTGTGAATGAATAAGAAAAGAGTGTAGCGGGTTCTTATCTGGAGTGCAGTTAATATAACCACGGTGTGGTGCCGAGGTCGCGGTAAAGCTGTCCGTCCACGTAGAGCCGGTCCACGGCGATGACAGCACGGGAGCCTTTCTGGATGAAGCTACGTCGAACTGGGAACAGGACCTTGCGTCGTTCCAGGATCTCTTTGGGGAACTGGTCGTTCACGCTGAAGTCCGTTCCTTTCAGCTCTCTGCCGCGACTCTTCACCTGTTCCTTCTGTTTGAATTGACTGAATTTGGCCACAATAGGCCGTGGTCTCCCGGTCCGCGACCGCGCGCCCCCCAAGCGATGTACTCTATCGAAGTCGATGTTCTTTACGGTGTCCTCCGGCAGCTTCAGGTGGATTTTAATGAAGTTTTTCACCGTTGCCTCTGCGTCCTCTCCGGCAGTTTCTGGAATACCAGAAAACACAAGATTATCTCTCATGCTACGGGCTTGTAGATCGATAACGGACTCTTTTATTTTTTTATTTTCAATGTTTAGCTGGGTCACGTTATCGGTGAGAGATTTAACCGACTCCCGTAGCGTGGCATTTTCAGCGGCAAGCGTTTCCACCTGCTGCTGGCTGAATTCCAGGGATTCTCTCAGAGATTTAAATTCCCGGTGTAAAATCTCCACCAGGGACAGCCTCGCATCGAAACTGGACAATCGCTTGTCGATTGACTCCAGGATTTCTGCGATGTCTTTGCCGGCAGGCGATGTTGTACCGGGGGAGTCTGCCTGGCGACTTCTCTTCGATGACGGCGTCTCGATTTTGGCCGGGGAAGATGCACTCTGGGCCTTATGCATTACTAAATCTTGAAAACAGCGGTCGATGTAATCTTGGAGAGCGTCTAAACTCTCCCCGTTGTCCTCCAGGGTGTTAGAGATGATAAAACAGATGTTGTTAGTTATATGACAATTGATTAGTATATTTGGTTCATGAATGTATAATTGAATCCACCTGTTAAATACTTGGCAATGAAAAAGAGCGAATAAAAAAGAGATCTGAGATTCATGGCAATGAGCTCATTTATTCACTAAATTGTGAAATACAGTCATCTTACTCAACTTTCTACTTCGAAGTAAAATGATGAAAACCTGTCTGCATATAAGAAATGAGCTATTTGTACAGTAAAAAACATTTCAACACACATTCCACGATGTTACTCATTTTACTTATTTCAGGAGGACTCAGTTAACTGTAGTATTTTATATCATTACACCAGAAAATACTTTGTCTTCCAGCTGCTTTAGCCTGCTATGAAATGTTTATTCCTTCAGGAAATAATGTGCAGAAATAAATACTTTTATATGAATACAAAGACTGCAGGTAGCTCATACAGTTTACTTTATGAATGAAATGATTTATGGCTAAACTCTCTTCTCTCTTCCCCTCTTTTAAGCCTGCAGATGAAAGGTAAATATCCTCCCTTTCAGCTGAGGAGCACTTTATGTAAAATGTTGACAGAACTACATCTTCTTTCTTCCTCTGTTAGTCCAGTTGTCACAAGAAGTAGCCACATTTACGATCTTTATCCTAAATGTTTATGCCTTCAGTGTGGATGTGAGTCATCTGAACTTGTGCCATTATTTGTACACACATTTTATGTTTGACATCGTTGTATCTGATGAGACTATAAAATCATCATCGTGTTGTGAATATTATTCAGTTCTGGTGTAGAAAATTCGTAACCTTCTCAATACATAATGTAGGATATATAAGAGATGGTGTAGTCTGCACCTTACAGTAAATCTAATAATAACTCTCAAGCTCTGGGTTTAATTTGGCGTGTTGTGCTATTTTTGTTGTGTTTTCTGTACAAAAAAAGGTTTGTTCTCCTTAGCTCAGTACTGAAATCAACATTGCTAAATTTTTGCAATCCGCTAGAAGAAGAGTTGCAGGAGAAAGTGTTCCCCAAAACACCAAAAAATAATTTGTGCTCTTTTTAATAGCAGCACACCTGTTTTCTTTTTATAACAGAAAGTTAAACCAAGGTGCTTCTAAATGTTCAGTCAAACTTCTCTCACCTCTCCTTCTTGTGGTTCATTCACAGAAACCATACGCCTGTCAGATACCGGGATGCACCAAGCGCTACACTGACCCCAGCTCATTACGAAAGCACGTCAAAGCTCATTCAGCCAAAGGCCTTCAGGAAAAGGAGGTCAAGGTAATGAACATTAAAACCTTTCTATGTTTTTAAAACTTGACTGTGTGTCGTTCAGAAGCAAAGGGAGGATTCAGAAAGTGTGGTTAGAAATAAAAAATTATGGCCAAAGCATTTTTAAAAGCAACCTGGGGACGTTTTTTTAAATTTGAGCTGCATTTTTTTTGCCCTTAATGGATGGTTTGGGTGGATAGTGGAAAAGACATTCAATAAAGGTCCGTCTAGCCAGGAGTAAAACATGCAGTGTGCACCCTAACCACTCACCTATCAGGTTGTCCAATAGTGGGGTCATATTTAAGCTTTTATTGGATGGGATCAAAAGTACATAATTTAAACCAGGATCACATCAGTGCCTTGTATTCCTGAGCCACCTTCACAGGGCTGAAATTTACTGGAATCAATTGATTATTTCTCAACAGCTTAACATCATAAAACATGAAATGTTTTAAGTTATATTACTTGATAGATTTTTTTTTCCTTCCCAATTTATTATACTTGACTGTCTGCAATTATACACAGCACATCTGGAGTTTGTATTTATGATGGATATTTGTCTTCTCTTTTTTGGAATACATGTTAAGTTGTGTTTCTTCTCATAATAATGAAAACAATACAAACTGCTATGAAGGCTCCACTCATTATTTGATGAAGTTATTAGGAGCAGCCATGCATGTTTTTGATTTTATTTCAGCACAAAACTTGAAGGTTATTATGACAAATGACAAAGAGGCTCTACAAACTAAAAACAATGTCGGCAACTGTCCCACATTTGGTAAAAAACAAGCATATCAGTACAAACACAACATAGCTGCTATCAACCACATTGATGAAGCGGTGATCATTTGGGTTTCTTTTGCAGCCACAGGACCCGGGTACCTTGCAGCCACTGAGTCAAACATGAACACCTCTGTATACCGATATTTAGATTCAATATAAGGCCATTTATATCTTGCTTATACTGGGTCATGCAACAGGACAATGAGTCCAAAAACAGCAAAAACTCTACAACAGAATGGTTAAAAAGGTGTTGCAATGGACCTCAGGCTGATTGAAATGTTGTGGTGGGACCTTAAGAGAGCTGTACATAAACAAATTCCTGCAAACCTCAATGGACTGAAGCAACGTTGAAAAGACGAGTGGGCCAAATTTCCTCCACATATTAATAAAGTCATACAGAAAACAATTATTTCAGGTTATTGCTGCTAGATCATAGGGTGAACTTAGATTTTGAAACCTTATTATTCACATGACTGCATGTTTGTATTTAACCTCATTTTAACCTGGTGACAAGACCCTTGAGGTTTAAAATGTCTTTCGCAACAGAGTCCTGGCCAACATAGACAGCTGCTTAATCAGCAGTGGTTACGGAACAATACTCACCATTATAAGCATACACATTTACATAAAATAAAGAATGAAAGACATATTAATCAAAAGCCAAACTGAAGCATTTATGGTCAAGCCTAACATCTGGAGGCAGATGTCCTGCCTGCAGGTGCCAAATCATTTAAATGACCTTGAATTCATTTAAAATTGATCCAATTTGGAAGAAATGAGTGACCGTAAAAGCATGCAATTTCTGAACAAGGATTTTCTTTCTGTAAAAGTGACACACAAATAAAAGCTTTGCTTTCCTAAAAATATCAGTGAGTGTGCCATTCCCCAAATCTGGCATTTCAGTTAAAAATAGACAGCTTTTTTCAATAATTATTAAAACATAAAAATTGCCCCCCAAAAAAGGTTATGTTTTAAATTCCATAAAGACACACACAGTCATTCATGAGACCCTGAATAGAAAATCTGTAGCTAAAAATGAACAAGCTCAGGAAGAGAAAGTAAAACAGGGTTTTTTCTGGTGCTACATCTTGATTTTATTTCCTGATTGTTACCTCATGTTTAAAAGCAAATGAGATGCATGTTTGTTCCCGTTTAACCTTAAAGTTCAAAACAATGTTGTTCTTCCAGAATTTTTTTTCTTAAATATAGATAGTAGAGAACTGCTTCTTTATATAACTTTCAAAGAGAAAGGGGGCTTCTCGGGGGTTGCAGGTCTTATTTCTGGAGAACTACAGCAGCAGCAGGAGAGAGTGGGTATGTTTATGATTCAGTAGGATGAAATACAACAAAACAAAGTATTACACACACTCCCTGGAAGTCCGAATAGGGAGCCTATTGTTCTGCTTTATCTGGGCCTTTTTTGTTTTCTATGGCCTGTGAGTGACACTGGGGCTTTGTGTGTGTATTCGCATGCCTTGTTTGGTTTAAACAGAACCACGTGTGTTGGTAAGTTGTGACACAGTCGACACGCCCTGTGCTGCAGTAAACCCTGTGGGGCTAATTGGAACTTTGAAATATTAAAGATGAGCTTCTTAAGCTCCTCACGGGCATACATTTATTCGAGCTGATGTGTCACAGCGATTGAAGTTTCTGGCTTCGTGAACGCTACTTTGGGTGAGCATTTCTTGCTGATTATTCACGCCGCTTTTGTGGTTCCTGGGTGTCTGCCGCGAGCTTCTTCTGAATCCCGAAGCTGTCAATAAATTGTTTTGGAAAGTTCCGGGGGGATGTTCTGTTTAGCGCTGGAAAATAAAGCCAATTGTTTAGCCTTAACTTTGCTAGAACGTTTTTGGAATACGATTGCCTAATAAGATTTCTGGATTTTGTACCTCAAGAAGCTGGATCGCAAGATGAAACAAGAACCAGGCATCTGGTGCAAACTCATTTCTTTGATAAATGAACAGTAGAAAACCTCCTGCAGCTCGCTCACTGTGTTTTCAGTTGCTTTACTGAATGAAATCAAAAGAGAAGTCATTTAGTTTAAACTTGCATGGGAGCTGCGTTGCCCAACAGCATATAGTTGGAAGACAACTAAGCTGCAGCTTTAACGTAATTATTCTCATCCCTGCATGCTGGCAAACACCCACACTTGGTCACCAGCATGATAACACAGTGCTGTTATATGACATGTATCTATATGGCTGTAATGCGTTTTGTGTTGTTGTCAGGTTCAGGTGCACACGATGCTGGAATCTGACATCTTAAGTGACTGCCTGGCACGCCAGCATCTCCACAGCTCTGCCTCGTCGCACCAAAAAAACAGCTCACCTTTACCGGCTTTAGATGACTTCACAGGTATGTGCAGATGAAACGGTAGCAGAAGTCTGTGCTTAGCCTCCAGCGCCTCTCTGGAAATGAGCAAAACCCAAAAGAAAAGAGTAATTGCCCAAAACACCTGGGCTGTTAAGCTGTCTCTTTCATTTTCTCCCATGGCCTCATTTGCTCCTTTTCCTTTCCCTCCTCTCTCATTCCTTCGATGATAGCTCATCATGCCAGTGTTTACCTTGTCCAATTACTGGGCACCATGACTGTGGGCAAGTTGGCCTTCACCCCACTTGTCCTTCAGCTTCTCCAAACGGGTTTTCCAGCCAAGCTCTTTTTCTTTCCATTTCAATGGCTGAACCAGAATCAAGAAGCTGTCAGGTACACTGAGGCTCAGTTGGCCAAAGACAGTGGAGAGCGTCCAGGAAAGCTGTCCATGTCTATTACTTCAGACTACTCGCCGTTTTACTCAGAAGACTTTGAGGGAAAAGCCTCAAGCGGCACGCTATGAGCTATGTTTAGTCAGGGTGAAACAAGCATGTCAGTGTTTAATTTTGAAAAAATCCCAGGAGGACTTTTTCTTATCTCAAATGGCCAAATGTTATAGCCTGAAAACTGCTTTCTGTTGTGGTATACTAGGTGGATTTATGGTGACACACACTATCATTGTCAGCTTGGCTTAAAACCTAGTGCTGACAGCTTACTGATTGCATGCAGGTACAAGTTACAGATTTAAATGAACAGCATGAAACTATATTTTTGATATTGAGCATTCAGCCCCTGTAGGCTTGAAATGTGGCTCTGAAAGGTTTACAGAAAAATGGATTACGCTGACCATGGAAACTCCTCAAAGTCTGCTTGCAACATAGTCTAATCCCCATCTGTCCATATGTGCACACTGTGTGTAATATACTTGTATTTACACCAGAAATTGTTTTTCTATAGCACATTGAGTTGCTCATCAGTGGGGGGAAATGTCACTACTGCACGATAATTTGGAAGAGTTTCATTTAACTATAAATTGAGTATTTTAATATTTTCGACAGTTTTGTTTGCCTACAAGGAGCCAGACTTTCTTGCCATTTTTTAAAGTGGTCTTGAGCAATAATTCTCTAGGCTTTCTAAAGGTCTTTCAAAGCTTTTCTTTGAACATTGGCTGCTTTTTTTTGTTACTCATTTTTAGTCCAATCCTTGTAAAAGGGACCTAATTGAATCAGTGTTGTGTCTACACAGACAACTTTGCAAAGAACCCATTTTAAATTATGTCTGCAGGCACCTTGGTACCAACAATCTGTTGCAAAAACATAATTTCTTCCCAAACTTAACAAACACACCCACCAAATGTTAGGAAATACCTAACACAGGACTTGAGAGGAAAATCTAACCCCTCAGGTGATCCATCTACTGTTCACTGAAGCCTCATCAGAAATGTGAAGAGAGGCTGAGGTATGCCAAATTACTCAGTAACTGGACTGAAGATCACTGGCAACAGCTGTTATTGGGAAATGAATACGAATTAGAGTTTTATTGGCCTTTCAGTATTTATGGAGGAGGTCAGTAGAGCGGTACAAACATCCCTACAGCCATCTGTAAAACATGGAGGAGGCTCTGTCATGGTCTGGGGCTGCTTCTCAGCCAGCGGTGTTGGGGCGCTTGTCAAAATTGAATGATTGCAGAAGAGTACAGTCAGATTTTAATCCACCATGTTATACCATCTGCAAAGCATCTGACTGATATTAGTTCAATTTTTCACCATGAAAATTATTGCGGACAGTAGAAGCATACCTGGATAGAAGAGCCAACAGTGGAGCACTATCAGTCATGGACTGACTTCCTCAGAGCCCAAACATCAGCATTGTTGAAGCAGTGTTGCATTATCTTGACAGAGAAAGGAACAAGAGGCAGCCAACATCCAAAGATCTTTGAATGTCCTTCCAGAAGCCTGGAGAGCCGTTTCTGAAGACTACTTAAAGAAATTGCAAGACAGCTTGAGAGAATTCAGGCTGTGCTGAAAAATAAAGTGCAACACTGAGTAGAGTCAGCCTTTCATTTCTTTATATTTTATTGGTGTTTGTTATAATACAATTCAATACAGCTTGAACCCAGTGAAAATCATCATTACAGGTAGTGATGTGATAGTGATGTAGTAGGAAGATTTAACGGCACAGATGCTCAGCAACTTTTATTTATATATCAATCAATCAATCCATTTATTTATAAGGTCATTTAAAAACAACACAGGTTGACCAAAGTGCTGTACATAGTAAAAAAGTAAAAAAGTAGAAGAAACCCACACAAAGAACAAAGTAAAACACAATTTTAACACAATTAAAAGGTAGAGAGTAAAAATGTGTTTTCAGATGGGTTTTAAAAATGTTGGAAAGATCCTAATTTCAAGAGGCAGACTGTTCCAAAGTTTGGGCGCAGCTATCGCAAAGGCCCAGTCTCCTCAGTTTTTCAGCCTGCTTCTCAGCTGACCTGAGAGTTCTATTTGGAGTATTTTTAGTTAACAAATCAGAGAGGTATGACAGAGCTAATCCATTTAGAGATTTAAAAACAAGCAATAAAATTTTTAAATCAATTCTACAACGTCCTGGAAGCCAGTGTAAACAAGCCAAGACTGGGGAAATATGGTCATGTTTACGAGTGCCTGTCAAGAGTATGAAAATATATGAAAATAACCAGAGTACAGCCAGTTAGCAACTAGTTGAGTTAAGCCTTGACTGACAGGAAAGGTGTTGCAGGCTGACACAGATTTATTGCAACACCCTGGTAATCTTTCTGCATTTCTAAATGCCAGTTATCTTAAAACATTCACCAGTCTGTCTAAAACTAATCAAAGTCGTTCTGTCTGACTGTGATTGTTTGTGCAATTGCTGTGCAATTGAAAGTATTTACCCAGTGTATGAGGAGATTGCACACTCAGCCTCCGGGCAACCAGTTAGTTGCCACAACTACTTGCGGTCGATCTCTGACAGCAAAAGATGTGAGAATGAAAAGCATTGCAACACTTCCTAAACTTTTGGTGTTTGGAAAACTTGGCTACATGTAATTTGGCGTTGAAGTGAAATACGTTGCAGTTGAAGTTTCTAATGATTCTAATGTTAACTCCTACTCTATTGTAACTGTTATATACATCATCCAACCTTTGCTGCAGAGACCTCAGACTAGATGTGGGACCAGATGTGGAGGTGGATGCTCAAAATGTTTGGTGGAGCAGATTTACTGAGGTTATCTGTGGCTCTCTTTCAGGTGTGTACTCAAACAGCAGCAGCACCGCCCACAGTCGGGGGAATTCAGAGTTTCTGCCCCCATCAGCAGACTCGAGGTATCCAGGCCTGGAGGGAAACTTTGATGCTAATAGCCCAATATCTTCATTAACAAGCCCGGGGAGCATGAGAGAGGGGTGAGTGTAAGATCAGAGCAAGTTCAAGTTAAATGCGGTGCATCCCCTGAGCATTTATTTATTTATTCATACAACGAAGCTGGACTGGAAACAGTCCACTTAGTTTTTATAGCAGAGTAATAGATGTTTAGTGACTTGCTTATGGGCAGCAGTGGGCAGTAGTTAAATCTGATGGAAGTTTATCTTCCCCAAGGTTGCATCTTGTTGCACCATTGTGAATATTTTCTTTCATATAATAAAAAGCAAAGAAACATCTATCATTTTTAATTTCTACACTGTCATGTATTTCAACATTGGGCTGCTTTTATTTCTTGGGAAGGAGATTACTTTACTGACATTTAACAATAAAACAAGAGGCAAACGTAAAATAGTCAGTTCATCCAAATCACAAAAATAAAGAAAAGACATATTTTCCTACTTACCCCTCGTGGTGTCTGGCAAGGTTTTCAGTTATCTGCTGCTGGGATTTGCCAACTCACTACAGTGGAGCTGAATAAGATCTCATGTGGCAGTTTTTATTCAGAGTTATTTTCTACTATAGATAAAAATAGTGAAAACTAACAGACCTCAATTTTATGCTCCTTTCTGTATCCTTTTCAAGGATTCGCCCCCAAAACCTCTGCTTTTATATGTCCTAAACGTATTGTTTAAACATATCTGGCATGTATTAAAGTGTTTCTAAGCTGCTTAACACTTCTGAGCAGTCCGGCTCTGTTCCATATCAAACACTGAAGCTTCAAAGTGATACTAAAGATTTCACAGTCATTTTGTTTTGCTTTCCCTCATCTCTGATTTCTAGAAAAAGCCAGAGAGATCCGAGCTTGTGCATTCTTGAATAAACCAGAGACATTATCACCAGAGATGGAGTTATGGCTTTGTGGTCGCACTGATTGGGTAGTTGGAGACCACAGAACTTATGTGCACTGTAAGCTGAGACAAATTTTCTCTAGCCAAGTATAAAAGTAGAAGTGAGACTAAAAAGATACAGCTGAAAGCCTCCAGGGCTGCAGTTTCTGGACAATAGGGCCTAAAATTATTGGTCATTGAAGGTTTGCCCATAAAGTAACTTTTATTGGCACTATAGTAAAAACAAAAACAGTCTGTCTAATAAAATAGCATCAATAAAGGCCAGAATAACATTTTTGTGGTTTAATAAATGATATAAAATATTACCATATAATGCACATTGTTTCATATGAAATTCTTCCAATATTTCCAAGGGTTGTTTTCAAGTGGCCTTTCGGTGTTTGGCTTAAATGTTAAGATTGGTTGTTTTCTCTGAGCACTGATTTCAACAGGTTTAAGCTTTAGGGTTCATCATTGACCCTTAGGGTTGAAATGAAAGTAGCAAAAGGTCTACTATGTATAGTTGTGACTTTTCCAGAAAGGCAGGCAGAGGAGATGCTGCCCAATTCATCAGCGAGAAAAGTGGACTAGACAAAAACATATCCTTCCATGATTTTGTGCCACTTGTCTTTTATTCTTTTATTTATGCCGACAGCCTCGTGTGTCTTACTTTACTTAGACCACTTAGAAGTGCAATTAACTAGAACTCCTTCACTGATAATACCTGAGTGTGATACAATACAGCTGATTTAAATAGCTAAATTACCTCCTTAGCGTGTCTTGAAGTTTTCCAGAGGCCTGGTAATGAACTAATCATTTGATTCAGGTTTGTTGACCCAGGGTAATATATCTAAAACCTGCAGGACACCGGCCCTTGAGGCCTGGAGTTCTCCACCCCTGGTTTATGGGATACATATTGACATTTAAGCCAACCTCACTTCTATCCCTTAGTGATATTGTGCAAACTGCAAAAGTAGTCTGCATGTTTAAGTGATGGCGAATCCACTGATTAGAATTGAAGCTGAAGAAGGTTTTTTATTTTTTTATTTTTTGGTCAATGTCATCTTTTTTGAAAGGATTCAGATTTGACCCTGACTGCTAAAGCAAAGTGCATTGTATTGATTAGACACATATCTGAGATTGTTTATGGAAATGCTTAGTGATTTTTAAAATGTAAGAAATATGTATCAATGGAAATTTGTCTCAACGCAGAAGCTTTTTTTTATTGCAAGATCTTTATTTTTTTTTCTTATGATTACAAATGAAAAAAGTCCACTTCTGTTTTTCAGATATTCTTACACGTTACGGTTAGTTGTTCCTCTTTGAAAACTACTCAAGAAGTTATTGTATTTGTAGTGATAAAACTACATCATAAATGTATGTGTGCCAGCCACAGGCCTTGGGTTGAGGAGATTGTATTGTGTCGGTCAACCAATATATATACAAGAAAACACAGAATTTGTAAGTACTATTTGATCTGGATTTCATCACATATTTCACTTCTAAAACCACTTTAAAGTTTACAAAACAAATACAGATTTTAATAAATCAAACATTTGGATGCTTTTGTGCATTTTTAGGAACTTTGCTCACCTCTCTCAGAATCTCTCCGCCTTCCTAAAATGTGCAGCTACAGTAGAGCTTCCATGAAGCTATGCACAATCCGTCCATTGACGTCTCTTTATAGCAGCGGAGGATGTCATTGAATCCCACTGGTGCCCACAGTATATGACAACCTGCCAAAGCTAATACCAGACAAGCACTTGATTTTCCACAAAATGACTTAGACGAGAGACGTTAAACACGTGAAAGTAAATTATCTTTTCTTCATGGTGCAGGCAGCATCATGCTCTGACCTCATAGGGAGGCCAATGTTTACTCTGGCTGTAATGAGCCATTTTGACGTCTTTTAATAATTTACAGAGGCCCGCAGTGAGGCTTGTCCATCAGTTTAGTATTTGTGATGCACAGTGTTTGTATATATTGTGCGGTTGGAAGAGAGAGGTAGCGTGGTGCTGGATTTGCATTTTTTTGCAGCAGCGTGTCCATCAGATACAGGCACACTAACCAGGATAGCGCTCACACAGAAACACTATTATACACGTTGAAGGAAGGCGATGTAATGAAGTTTATTTTGCAGAAACTCCAAGTGACATTGGACCTAAATAGCCGCTTTAAGTGAAATCCTTCACTTTTTTTACTTGCTGTAGCTCTAAAATGAAATGCTTGTGCTGTAGTTTCCCTAAGCACTTAGTGGTAGCACTTAGATCCCATTAAATCTCCATCTGTATTGCACAGATTTAACGTAATCCCCTGTGATCCATTAAATCCATATCACCGAAATACTTTCAAAATTCAAATTCGAAACATCAGGTTTGTGATCATAAGCTGGCACCAATTAAATGCAGCACAATGCGCAGAAGATCTTAAATTCTGCAAGCTGGATTCCTTTCATTCTGCATAAGCAGTAAGGATGGCAGCTGTAGTTAGTAAGAAAAACGTGAGTCCTGCAGAGGGTCAGTTGGTAAAATATGATCAGACAAAAAGTTTCCTGAGGTTTACTGACAGCCGCGTCCTCAGCCCTGGGCCCTCGGTAAGCTCGTGCATGTGAGCAGTTGGGCACACCGGCCACAAAGTGACAGATCGACCCAGCACAGCTCAGACATCTCAACTATGTTGTTGCAACATTACAAGAATGTAAGCCGTGGCGCAGACGGCGTTGTTTATAGTTAAGGTCAGCGCTGATGGTTCAGGGGCCAGTGAGGGGAAATTCAAAGATGTGTTGAATTCTTTTGCCTTGCAGTCATTGCAGCACATTCATTTCAACAGCCACGCTATATCAAAGGCCACGTTGTTTACATAATACTATACAAAACCTGGATTTTATTACCTCGGGAAGCCACAGCCATCTGTAAGTTATATCAGTTTGGGTTTCAAAAAGTCCTTCTGATTAATTTTGGCTTTTATTGTATTTCTCCAATGAAAGCAGAGACTGTTAACTTAAATGTAATAGCATCTGACATGGGAAATGGGTAATAAAGAGACTTGGGGATGATAAATGAGAGATATGTAAAGAAATCTCCAAACATTTCCTCTTTTTATAGCTGATCAGATGCGAAAATATACGATGTTCAGACCAGCAGCCATCGGTATCTCTGACAAGGCCTGGCTTGTTTATGAAGCCCACTAAAAGTCTTCCAGCAGAAACCAGTGCTGTTTGGCTCTCTGGGGACCAATATGCTGCAGTACATCATCCAGGAAAGCCTTCAGGCCACATGAAATGCTGAGAGTGGGCTCTTTGAAGGTGGAAGGGGGGCACTTGAATACCGTACGGGGTTTTTTTGTTTTTTTTTTTCAGCTGCGTATCTCCTTAGAGAGAAATTCAGCTGCCTTTCTTTCTTCTCGTCGACTTGGCTCCACTGACTCATTCGTTTCCATGTTGAGTCAGAGTGTTTGTGCACAGTCAGCACATTCTTGCAGCAAAGAGATGGATACAGCTCTCTGCAGCACATTACCCTCCTGAGGTGGAAACGCTTTCTTATACAAACTGCACTGTTTGCAGAAGAGAAGTGTTTACATGTTTCTGATGTATACAGCGGTCAGCTGATGTTTATCTGATTTAATTACCTGAAAACCTCGTGCCCTGGGTTCATTGTATCAGAGTCAGTGTTGTTGCTTACATTGATTGAAAACCTTCCCTATGAAATAATTTTCACAATTTAGTTTAATACAACTAAGATTGAAGTTCCATCAATCAGAGAGTTACAACATCATTATCGTTTTACCATAATATTTATTGGCTTGGAAAACTTGTGTTGAATTTTATGGTGCTTAACAAACGCTGATATACATCTCAGTGTGACAGAAACTTTCAGCAGTTCAGCAGAAGTGAAGGTCAGGCCAAAAACAGCATTAGTGTAGAAACAGGCCGGGCTGAGTCAGTCACATACAGGATCAATTCTCTGGAAACTTCATTTCCACTTTAAAAAAAATAAATAATAATTTTTGAGTTAAACCATCAAACCTGTCACTTTCAACTTGTACTTAGATTTGGTCTTTAAATGGCTTCAGTAGGACCTGTTGACACGTAGCACTCCATCACTATGATGAATGTGGTCAGTGTTTATTCATTTTAACACTGAAACACACGCAGTAATCAGTACTGGAGTTTAAAGTTAACCGTGTTTGTGGAGAATAGTTTGATGTTACTAACTTTAGAAATCTTAAGTCATCTCTTATTTCTTTATGGTTTACTTCCAAGGAGCTGGACTTTCTTGTAATTATTTAAAGTGCTCTTGAGCAACAGTTCTGCAGTTTCTGGAGGTCTTTAAAAAAAATTTTCAAAGAACTATTAACTGAAAACTTATCTCAATGTGGTGTGGAGTGTGTCCTTAACCTCCTAAGACCCGAACTCTTTCATGGCATTTTTTTTTTTAATTTTCTTTGCTATTTGGGCTGATTGGAACCTGATGAATATAAAAACAAAGAATTACCAGATTTATTTATTTTTTTACCTGATTTTTGTTTCTTTGAAAAATTAGATCCACTTATGAGGACATTCGTCTTAAATTTCAGTAGAACGGTGGCAGTATAATGTCCTCGTAAGTGGATATCAGGCCCTTGCAGAGTAAAATTTAGTATTGTGGTCTAGACAACCCATAATGTGATGTCCACATATGTGGACGCCAGGTCCTAGAAGGTTAAGCAAACTGGTTCAGTTTTGCCTAAAAAACAAAAGGAAAAGTGATGGGCCTAAAAATGATCTACGGCAGTTTCTGAAAGTCATGTCCTTAAGAAATATTTTAAAAATCTACCAAAGACCTGACGCACGACCTGAAAAAGGCATCTGGCCCATCAGTTGATCCATCTACTGTTATCTGTCTACTTGAGAATAATCAGGAATGATTTCACTGGTTGGATGTCTGTGAAGAAGCCATTTATAAGGAAGGTGAGCAAGCAGAAAAGGTGGTCATCTGTGGCAGCAGGGCTTAATCCAAAATTGGCCTGGTGGTTGGTTGTCTGGTTGTTGGGGTTTTCTCCACATTACTGTAGAGTTTTTACCTTACAGTATAAAGCGCTTTGAGGCAACTGTTTTTGTGATTTGATGCTAGATAAATGTTTATGTTGTGCGTTTCCAGGAACAGACCAGCTTCCTTGTTTGTGTCCGCTGACGTGATCCCAGCGAGTCCCTGCTCAGACAGAGTAGATGTCCGGCTGCAGGGCTTCCAGAAAACCTACAACCACCAACAGCAAGTGTTCTCGCAGCAACACGGTACAGACAACATCAAGTCAAGTAATGTGAGTGAGGCGTGTGTTCAATGCCATGCTTCATCTTCGTCTACTCTGTGATTCTCCTAGGCTGCCTGTATGGAGAGGGAAAGATGGCTCAGGCACCCAGCGATGGAGGTTTTGAGCCTGCAAGTTACTTCACCAACCAGCCCGCCTCCCACTCTACAGGTGAGACGTCAACTACACAAATGTAGCTTGTTGCTAACTATATCTGTGGTAACCTGTAGTTTTATTTCAGAGCTGAAATAAGCTTTCTAATGCAATTTTAAAAAGATCTATATAGCTGATAATTATCTGACTAAAGAGTAAAACTTTACTGAGGCTAATAGCTTTTTATCCGCTTGTTGTTAATTTGGTCAATTAAAGGTTTTTAGAGCCTTTTTACTAAAAGCAGCTACTGAAAGTGACACTATAAGAACAGTGGGAGCAAACTGAGACTAAACATTTACTGAGCAGACAGATAAACAGTGAGCTGTAGTAGGTTTTAATATTGCCTCATGGTTTCCATGCTGTTATTTGATGCCATTTATTATAAAACATTGATTATAGTTGCTCAAACAATTATGAAGGCAACTATCTGTTTGCATTTTTTTTAAAACCTCCAACTAAACTCTTTCCCATATGTAATAATAAAACCTTTCACATTTAAATAACTCATTTGCTGTGTTGTTGTTTTTTTTTTCCTTCTGTCAGGGTTTGACTTGCTGCAGGACCTGCAGGGTCAGGCGGGGGGCGGTTACTCCTTGCCTCCCTGCCCAGACGACAGCTTCCTCTTCCAGGCAGGTGGTGTCGACCGCTGCCTCAGTCAGATTTACTCTGTCTATCTGGACTCGTGATGGACACCCAGAAATATTCTATGCAGCATGAATGCGACAGCTGACAATCACTCACTTGTGTATATATATATCTAAGGAGCATTTTATCAGCATTGTTCCTTTTTTGGCAAGAGAAAAAAGCCAGTGGGAGTTTAAATGGTACAAAAATAACTAGAGGCTGAAAAACTCTTGTTAAGCTGTGGATCTGTGGACAAACAAACAAATGGCCAAAAGGGAAAATCACAGAGAGACAGTACTGTGCAAGAGTCTTGACCCACCCAACATTTCTTTATATTTCACTAGCAAAATGGGAAATAGGCAATGCCATTTGTTGAAATGTTCAAAGATATAAGGCAGAAACAGTGTTTGCAGATTTCTAAAAAGCTTGAAAGTCAATATCTGGTATGATGCTTTCATTTAATTTCTTTAAGTAGTCTTTAGGAAATGTCCTCCAGACTTCCTGAAGAACATTTAAAGCTTTTCTTTGGATGTTTGCTGCATTGAGCTCTGTGCTCTGTCTACATGATCCCATACTGTTTCAGTAATGTTGAAACAGGGAGCCCAGTTCATGACCGATACTGTTCCGTTGTGTGTTTTTCTATTCAGGTAAGCTTTTACTGCATCTTCAGTGTGTTTGGGAGCGTTGCCACTAAGATGATTATCAGACGGTACTGAATGGTGGACCGAAATCTGACAGTATCAGATCTGACAGGATCCCCAAGGGCATGTCTGTCAGATGATAATACTATTACTAGAATAGCGTTATAAGCCTGCCACTTCTTCGTTTGTCCCTTGCTTGTTCAGTTCCCTAAAATTCTTTAAAGATGCTGCTCAGAGGTCAGTGTAAAGTGGCTTAATAAACAAAAACATTCCTGTGAAAATGCTCAGGTACAAGCTCTAACCAGTGTCCAAAGAAAAATGTTGAAAGACTTTCAGAAAGCCTGGAGGGCTATTGCTCAAGAGCACTTTAAAGATTACAAGAGTGTTTGGCTGCTTGGAAGTAAAGTATAATGAAATTAGGAGTTGGTCAAGATTTCTGCACAGTATTCTCAGTAGCAAAGTAGCAATGACTTTTTTTTTTTTCTAAATTCAAAAATGACCACAACATTTGTGTTTTCTGGATAGAAGGAGCTGCAGACTTCATTTTATTTGTCTTTGTCTCCAATGTTGATCTTAGCTAGTGAGGACACTTCTGCCTCTGCAGTGGCTTGGTTTGTAGGAGATAATCAAAGAAGTAATCCATAATGCAATGCTTCCCAACCTCGTGTGGGTACACAAAGTGGAATGTAGAAGATGATTACAAAGACATCAGTAAAACGAAACATCCACATTCACAAAATGTTCTAATTTCATATTTTCTTGTTGTTTGTGTGTAAATATGTTTTTTAAATGTTTGCAGTCCTCACAGTGATTTAGATAAAACAGTGGAGGTTCAAGAATAACTCAAAGACATAAAGTTGTAAATAAAACGCTCAGATTCAGCTTTTTAATTCAACACATTCAGCAGTTTAAACATTTCAAAGCTTAGTCCAGCGTTTGGGAGAGATTCTTGCTGTGTGTTTATCCGGGTTACATAAGAAGACCGATATCTCTTTCTTGTTGTTGTATTAACTATGAAGTTACAGCTACCAGCTGGTTAGCTGAGTGCGGGATAAAGACTGGAAACAGCTAGCATGGGTCTAACAAAAGCAATAAAATGGACCTAAAAAACATCCACAGAAGATGCTTTCAGCTGCTCCCTTCTTTCCAAGGGGAGGCGTAGCAAATGGTTCCAACCATTTCCTCCTGATAATCAGTCTATTCATTTATGTTTCCAATGATATCTCATGTGTTTGTGTGGCCTCTGATCCAAAGAGACAGGAAATCACAATAAAGTTAAACTGAAAGATACTTTTTTCCTGTAGTTCTCAGGAGGATATACACTCGGCTTTGCTGATGCAGTGTCCCTCCCACATTCATCCAGGCTTGGTTCTGGCACTGAGGGAGTACACTGGCTTGAGTCACTAGAGGCTGGGTTTGTGTCTCCTCCCAGTCTTAATTTTTTTTTTTTTTTGTATGTATGTAAAACAAATGAGTCGACCACAAAAATGCTCAGTTGAATGTCTGAATAGAAATCTATAAACTGGAGTCTTAACATTTAGATGTGCTGTGAAGGGTTTTCACTTATTCAAAGCAAATTCATGTATGGAACCTCTGACATTTATAGTTTTATAAACATAGCCCACATCCTGTACAGCTGCAGTTTATGATGTCCTTGCCTGTAGCTACAGGTAGCACCTCAGTCAGTTACACAGAGGCCTATCAACAAATGTTGGTATTAAAGATATCTCAGACAATCAAACTACCTGCTGTGGTGACTCCTTATGAATAAAAGAGCAGCTGAAAGTAGCTTTTTAATAGAGCAGTGGAAGTTGTTTCATTTTATCCCGTTCATATGTGTGTGAAGTCAAAAGGATGAATTTTAGCATGCTTTATGGTGTGCACAACAATATTCTGTCTCAAGTAGGAAGCTTGGAAAACATTTTAAAGCTGTATGAAGCTATTTCCAGTCCTCGTGTGAAGCTAACCTAACCCAGCTGCAGCCTTACACTAAACAGTCATCATATGTAGCTCGCAACAAGAAAGACATCATCTGAAGATAATAATTTACTCCTTTAAGGTCATAGTGTGTGTTTGTGAGTAACCAGATTATCTTGTATCTGCAGTGTCAATGAGCAAACTCACTCTGCTTGTGACTAGAGGGGAAACTGCAGCAGATACCCAAAAGAGGGCTGCTGTATAGAAATGTTCCAGAAATGTCACAAAGGGGAGTTGATGTTGATGAAACAAACAAAACTATGCAATAAACTGCACTAAAATAAAGTTATTCTCAAAAACAGGACAGCAGTATAATCGTGTGACTCGTTTCTTCAGCGCGCTGCCTTTTATGTGTTTATTGTACAGTTTCAATCAGTGTTATTTTCAGTGTTTACAGTATCTTCTCTGCACTCTTTTCTGTCTCGGCTTAGAGACTTTGAGAAAATGACCAACCAGAAAATGTTTACACTGATTTTGTAGTAATTTTGTAGAGTTTTCTTACTGAACTGTATAAAAATGCATCTGTCTTTTATACCAAAATAAAAAGAATCTGTTTGTATTTGCTTGTTTTTTGTTTTGTTTTTAAGTACTGAATCAGTACTGCATTTTAGTGTGAAATGTGACAAACAATGATTATAATTCTTAATTTTGTTATTTTGGGTTTTCCATGTTTAGAAGTGGACGATCTTGGTTGGGTAATGCTGCCATCTACTGGACCAGCTGGATCAAGTTCATTCCCACTCTAAATTGTAAGACTTTTGAAAGGTTACTAGCTACATTTCCTAGAGCAATAGTTATAAGAAAATGGTTTTAGAACATGAAATGATTGGATTATGCTGCATTAGAAACAAAAAACACAAGTACACATACTTCAGATTATTTTCAATCAAATTATTTATTTCTACATCCCTCCAGTTCATCTCAGTCATCTCAAGGTGCTTAATATTGTATTAGCATTCCTGCATGACCAACTACTTGGTGATGGTGCATTGAAGAGAACTCCCTGAACCAGCTTAAAGAGGGGCAATCATGCCATGACCGAATGGAGGAGGATCAACAAATAAGACAAAACACAAAACTACAGGCAAGAGCAGAGAAAAGTTACAGTAGTGCCATATAAACGCACTAGGAGTGAAAAGAGGAGAATTGGTGCATCATGGGAAGTCGCCCAGCAGGTTGGGCCTACAGCAGCACAGCTAATGCCACAGTCACATTAGAACAAAGCAACCAATCGGTCTGAATTTATAAGTCAGACAGCAGTTATTTGCTAACCTTTGTCTGTCTCCCACCAGCTTACCTTTACAACTGGCCACCCAAAGGTTTAGGGTGGTTTAGCATGTGGCACATTCAATCTCTGGGCCACCAGCTGCAACTATTTGCAATCAGTTGCCAAATGCAACCACGAATTGTTCCTAGTTGCAATGAATTAGCCATTCATTTTTTACTCTAGTGTGATTGATTCATAAATGATCATCCAGAATCTTCATGAAAAATGAAAGCTTTGAGTCTAATCTTAAAAGTAGAGAGGGTGTATGTCTCTGAGCTGGTTGCATAGGACAGAGGCCTAACACCTGAATCCTTTCTCTAACATTGTACTTTTAGAAACTCTAGGAACCAACAACAAGCCTGCAGTCTGAGAGCAAAGTGCTCAGGTTAGCTAAAATGATATTGTGAGGCCTTTAAGGTATGACAGGGCCAGATTACTCAGCACTTCTCCCTTTGTAGTCCTCTGTTAATACACTTCCTGCAGGATTTAGCAGCACTAGCCATGTAATCAATTCAGCTGCTCTTCATCAGAGTTAAGACGATGTTACATAGAGGTCAGGAAGTCGAGAAGTTCATATTAAAAAGACAAATGCAGGGAAACAGAGTGAGGCAGGTCCGGGAAGAGAAGCTGATAGCTCAAAAGGCTTTAATTAAATATATAGAAACCAGGTCTAATATTCAAAATATACTGTAATGACGATGTTACCGTCTACTACAGTAGGGGGCGACTTGCACCTTTAGTCTAACCACAGTAAACCTAAAGACGAGGAAGTAAAGTTGCCCATGAGCAGTCTGTCACGTAATTTCCTGCAACCTGTGGAGGTAACTGTCGCGGAGGTCCGTCTGCATCTGTTTTTGTTTTCTCACAGCGGTAAGAATATTTTCTAAAGTTACGTTACATTAAACTTGAATATACCGAAGAATCTAGTGTGTGACAGTCTTAAAGTGTTAAACCTGTCAAAGCGAGTGTTTGTTTTTAGCTGTCAGCGCTTGAGATAATCACGCATGCGCAGACCAGAACGTCCTTTATTGGTCACAGCTGATTGGTGTAGAAAAAGGTTCTTCAATACTTTATCTGAATTGATAGACACTTTAAATATTTACTGGTTTGACGGGGTTTTGTTATATTAGTGTGAATTTGAAGGTTCAGTGTGTGTGTGTGTGTGTGTGTGTGTGTGTGTGTGTGTTATTGTTCATTGTTCAGTCTGTTGTGTGGCTGATGATGATTTTTATTTGTCAGAGAGGCAGAAAACATATTTTGGATAATAAACTGCATTTGGTAGCAAAATTGTTTCTTTTTGAATCAGCTTTAAAATAAATTCTTACATATAGCTCATTTTTAAGATTGTGACTCTTGGAGCTTACTGTGACTCTTGGAGCTTACTGTGACTCTTGGAGCTTACTGTGACTCTTGGAGCTTACTGTGACCCTCGCAGTTGACAAGCCTAACAACGTGTAAGGAGACGGTTGGCATTTAACCTAGTCACTGTCCTGGAAACCGGCTCCTAATGTGGGCTGTGTAGTTTATTCTTTCATAATTTATAAAATAACCACATAGAACAAGTAATAATGATAATAAAAAAACTGTTTTCCAGATGCATCCATCCATCATCATCATATGTTTTATTTTTGTATAAAGGAAAAAGTAAATAAAAATATGATGAAGGATGCATCCATCCATAATTAAGACTGGATGCCAGTTAAAGAGTAAAACTGGGAATTGTTTACAGCTGGGCTGCCCTCTGTGTCCCAAATTCACCACCACACGTGCAAGGACCATGTGCAGACATCTGGAGTCCCACATCAAAAATGCAGTTTATTTCCAAGGTAAGCTGATGACAAGAGGAAATAAATGTGGGCTTCTTTTGATTAACAGCGTTGCATTTACCGTACATTTAAAGGTCAACAGTTTTACTTACTCTTACCAACTCTGATTTGGAGTCAGTAGATCAGCTTTAGAAGAAAGCTAGAGTTACTTTGAAAGAAACATGATTTTTAAATATTTATGCCATCGCATCACTGAGTAAAATCACAGCTGGACAGCTAAATTCCTAACTGTGATGTATGGCTGTCCCTTGCAGATACAAACATTTGCAGATGCAACCTGCCTTGCCGAGACACGAGTCATTACCACTGCCCGCACTGTGAGAAAACAATCATGCGCAAAGAGGATATGACATTACACGTAACTGGATGTCGAAACACATGTGATACAGTGCCACCTTCGGCAGAAATCAGGGCACCTGCATCATCGTCATCATCCTTTTTCACTCCCTGTGCTCCCCAGCAGAGGTCAGCGCAGCCTCCTTTGGAGCGTAACCTTCCCACATCAGCTGGAGAGGACTCTGTAATGTCAGACCATTGTTGCACACTTGTGTCACCTGTTGACACTCCGCCATCCTGTCAGCCAAACTCGGCTCCCCCTCCAGACGCCTGTAAACCACCTGCCGAGGCGGCACAGTCTGAAGCCACAGAGCTGCTCTCTTCACGTGTGATGTATTTAAAGTCAGTGAAGTGCCCTCACTGCGCCGTCGTTCTCTACAAAAAGAACTTATTGGTGCACATACAAAGAAAACATTAAAGCTGCATCTCATAGTAAAAGCAAAGGTGTTAGTAAAGCTTATGGCCTCTTTGACTTCCCAAAAGGCATTCATGTGAGACTTGGATGACTGAGCTGCCTCAGAACAACAGTGGGGGCTGTTCAGTGGATCATTGACAGTATGTGGAGAAAAACACAGTAGAAAATTTGCTGACACATATGTATTCCACACTGAATTGATTATATTTTGGTCTTTATATTATAATTTCTTGTTTAGAGGGAATTCAACATATTTTTTTGCACTTTATTAAAGGAGCTTTGTTTGGTTCACAGTTCCATATGAGTTTAGGTCTCCTCTGCCTCCATGTAACCTCTTCTGATTGGTTGCCTTTCACAAGCATAAGGCTTGAACAGCAGATGGATGGAGCTTCTTTGTGGCTGAGATGATCATATTTGGGATATCCACTCTCACTGGCATCATACAGATCCAAAAGTATAGAAGATCGCCTGAAACTGAGTGTTCAAGTTAATTATTCGGTGGTCAAAGATCACAACATTTTGACAATACCTGAAATATTTATGTACCAAGTCTTGTAAAATTTCACTTAAAAGGGAAACCAGGTTAAATGTGTCAATATTCAGAATAGAGAAAACAAAATCTGGAAAGTTTTCAACTTTACGTCTCAGGAACAGCTGGTCAAATTTTGAGAGTGTGTTGGTTTAGGCCGAGGCAGAAGTCCTAAAAAAACTAACTCTGTGGAGCAGAGCATCAGTGAAGCTGGCCCGTGCATATCTTTGTAGTTGCAATCATGTATTTGCAGTTTCCCTTTCAAAGCAGGAGAGCCACAATACAAGGGGCATCGAGATGATCAGTATTTTATTTATTTTAAAGTGAGTGAGGGAATGAATTTGCAGTGTGTAACGTTTCTGTCAGAAATCGGTCCATAATGAACACAAGTGCAGTAATTGCACTCTGCAGTAAGCCACTTTCATTTAGTTTTTTTCTTCTTCTCTCATCTGAAATTTGACTGTTATTTTATGAAACCTTTATTAAATCTTTTTCAAACTGCCACAATTACTGGGACTTGGAACAATCGGAAGTTTCTAAGATGAATTTTTGAATCTTCCAGTATATAAGTCTGACTTTAATAAATGCCTATATTTCAGAGGCAATACTCCTTCACTTTTACTTGAGTAATAAAGTTGAATCGTTGATTCAACTCTTGCCAAAGTATCTGTACCCCTGCTAAAGTGACAAGTGTGTTTACTTGTGCCATTAATTAATTTTTGATATTAATAGTTCTTTATGTAATTCCCTCTGGGATTAATAAAGTGTTCTGATTCTGATTATTTACTGTTGGAACAGCAGCATCCTGTGGGTTGTGGATTATACGAGTCAGAAATTTTTCTCAGCCACTTTCAGCTGTTTTTAGTGCATGAAATAACCAATACAACATATGCACTCAATTTTTACAAAATTTTGCTAGAATTCAAGTTTATATTTATCTGCTTTTTATTATTTAAAATACGCCAACACTGGATTCATCCGATCCTGAGTCGGTGAAATGTTGAAAACGACTTCAACCAAGAGGTGGCGCCCTGCTACATCACACACCTTCAGTGGCTTCAGTTAAACCTTGCCCGGTGCTCAGCGAGGGTTCAATCTGTCGTCTTCAACCAAATAAAGGATCACATTGTGTAAGGATTAACTTTATTAACACCCACACAAAGATACACTCCCTCACACAACCAGGAGGCTGTGTTTCCACACTCCTCTCGGAGGAAGACGCGCCCCCGGATTCGCTGGAAGAGGGGAAGCCCTTCAGACGGACCACTTGATGGGATGCAGAGAGGAGAGAGGAGCTGCTGCCGTGGCTGTGCGTGATGTTCGAGTCGTCCATCAGGGTTTCAGCGCAACACGCCTGTAGCTGACATCGCAGGTAAGGTGATGTGTTTTAAATATGGACTGCGTGTTTGTGCGTCAAAACGCACCTTCACTTAACTTTTAGGAGGTGTTCCCGTGTTTGTTTGTTTGTTTGTTTGTTTGTTTGTTTGTTTTTTCAATTATAGCCACTTTGTTTTGGTCCGAGTCGTAGAATAATGCTTTTAATGTGTTTTTATGGTGAACAGTGGCCAGATTTAAGCACTGCAGGTGGTCACGGACCTATGTGACCCAGTGCTATCCAATCACATTCAGAAAGTCGACCATACACCAAATAAGTGTTTAGAATATTTAATTAATTTGATTTTGGTAATTATTGAATTACATTTGAATATTTAACAGTACTGAGTTTGGAGAATTAAAATTTTACACAATAAGCCCCCAAATCACCCCCCCCCCCCCCCCCCCCCCCCCCCCCCCACCACCACCACCCCCACCCCAGTGTGTGGTCAGCTGCAGCTCTAATTTAGCTCAGATATTTTCTGCTCAAATGAAGGAGAATGGAGACCGTTATTTCAGAGGAAGCTCTGCTCCCAGAGAGGATGTAGCAACTCACATTGCTGGTCAGTGAGATCATCCTTGTTCTCCAGATTTAAATCTTCTTAAAGGCGTAACTCAGAAGATCTGCAAAGGTCAGCAAGTGACTTATGTTTGTGTGTAGTGTCAGAATCCAAAGATCAGCTCATCAGCTAATGTTTGCACTGAATACTGGACATAGACTGACTGACACCTCAAACAAGGCATGTCAGTCAGATGCTGCTCAGCAGGGACCCTATAACCTTTTCACTGCCCCTGTTATCAGGGCGAGATGGGAGTTTGACATTTCAGACATGCAGTTATCTTAACGAGCGACTGCATGAACTTAGTTGCACATATACAAGAGCTGTCCAGACTTGGCTCCTGCTCGGGTGTGAACATTTGAACCAAAGTGTCCAACTCCAGGCAAATTATTTCCTTCACGCATTTTCCTTTTCCGTGTTCAGAGGGATGTTCCTGGGTCTTGATAGCCATCAGTTAGAACAAAGATTTCTCACAGGGCTGTGCAACATGCAAATGAAATGGTGCATATTATAAATAAACAGAGCACTATACAGGCTCTGTTCAAATGATGACATATGAACATCCACTGGTAGATCTTAAATTGGTGATTGCTGTCTTGTTTCCTTATTTTTTGAGGATTTATCAATAAATGTCTGCTTTTTAATCTGGACCTAACGTGCTCTCTGTCTGTTTCTGTCATACATATACGATTAGAAGACTGGATTTTAATATTAAACATGAGCGGAGTGTTAAAAACTGATGTCAGAGTAAGTGTAAGTATTATGCCCGTGAGCCAAAAAGCTCAGTGTTTTTAAAGACAGTTTTTCCTGCTCTTGGCTCTGTATAATAATAATATAGTCATCCACCCAAACAATGATCTGGCTGTGAGGTCAGAAGCACCAACTGCCTGCTGTGAAACCTTCTGTTTGTGAAGAGCAGCCAATCAGAAGCAATTTGCCTTAAAGGCAATGATTTGTTTCAGAACCAAGGAGCTGTATCGAGCCTCGGTATAATAAAAAAAGAAAGAATTATAGAGAATGATAAGTCCCCTTTAATGACGCTTTACTCCATATATCAACTAATCAGCATCCCAGCACAAGTGAATGTCACATGTTCAGTACTCTGCAACAGATTTAGATGTTTAGTTTCCAGCAGGGAGACCTTCAAGTTCCCATATTCGTCCTGAATAAATATGAGAAAATAAAAATATGGAGATGGAAGTGATCATATTTTATTCAGATTTTATTCCTCTGAAGTGGAAACATGCCTGTTTGTCATCCCAGGAATGCTCGCGGCAGAAGGAGCAAATGACTGATATAACTGTTTTCACCCCTCACTTTTAGTGTCTTTCAGCTCATCTTTTGTTTTCTGGCCAGCGTTGGTTCACTCTCACTGTTCTCCTGAGTGTTAAAAAGCTATGTAAACTGTCGGTGGACTGCTGGCTTCGCACCAAACTGCAGACACAAAGTTAGAAACCAGCTGGTGAACACACTGGAGCACGTAGCTGCTAAAGAGGACAGATATTTGTCTCAGGAGTTTGCACAAACCAAACCAAAACAAGAATGATGTAAATGACTTTACATTTATCAGGTGTCCAGAAACTCGTCTCCAGTGACTGTTGCTCTGTTGCCATACCAGCCATTACGTCCAATATGACAGCTAAAGCTAGACCAGTATATCAGTAGCCGAGTGCAGATGTATCTGTTGGAAAATTATTAAGAAGATATAACAGTGCAGCCACACTGGATCAGGTTTATTAAGGGATAGTACTTTATTGTTACAGAGAACATTAACAAGGTTAATTTACGGTTTTTCAACTGTAAAATGTGTCATTCGGTCTGGATCTTGGTCAAACTTTTTTTTTAATGTAGCAGATATCATTAAAAGATCCTGCAGTGCTGTATCGTTTCTAAGCTTCTAGTTCACATTAACAGCTTGGCTCTGCTGGGAAAAATCAGCTATTCCCTGTAAAGGATGTGTTTTACTCAAAGTCACTTCATGCTAATATTAAAGAATTTAGTTTTAGTCTAAAGTGACGATTAAAATACACAATTAAAGCTGTTATACTCTCTATGAAGCTGTTTTCACTGTCAGAAGTGCAATAAGATCCCATTTAATACAGACTTTCCCTTTAACATATACAGCCTCCTTCATACCGACCATATCTCATCCTCCCTCATACTCATACTAGAAATGTTAGATCATCTCTACAAGCGGCAGATATCAGCTCAAGGCAGATTATTTCTCTCCACTGACGCTCACTTCCTGCATTTGTTCAGGAGCCTCGCTGCTGTGCTGATATTTTAAGTCAAGGTTGAAAAAAAGCCATTTGTGCCTCTTTTATGTCCAGGAGAACATTTGGTTTTACAGAGGAGCACACTCACGATCTGGAAGAGTCTGAGAAAATTATTAAAAACGCTACACTTGAGTAAAC
Source organism: Diplotaxodon limnothrissa (assembly GCF_057381915.1). Lineage (NCBI taxonomy): Eukaryota > Metazoa > Chordata > Actinopteri > Cichliformes > Cichlidae > Diplotaxodon > Diplotaxodon limnothrissa. The sequence goes on from NC_140613.1 coordinate 9,476,456, forward strand.
CAGGAATTATAGACATGTCTGGTTGGTTCTGGTCTGGGAATTGTGTTGTCCAACTCCAGGATGTTGGCAGTAGAGCCTCTGAGACTGCACGATTCAAGGCAAGCCTCTTTAGCTGGGACACATCCCACTGACACATCAAAGGCCCGTTCAAGGCCTTAGCCCCCCTTTTTATTTCTACCAGAATGTATTTAATCATTTAGAAAAGTATGATAAATGGAACCAGTAAACAAAACAATCAAAATTATTTAGAACACATTCACACAGAATATTCCCAGTCAGAACACGGTTATCCATATTTGAAAAGAGAAAATGAAAAGAGGAACAAACGGGCAAACACAGCAACCTGTTCATGAGCAGTTTTAATGATTTGCATTTCGCTGCTTGGGAGCGCACTGCTATCAGGGAGTGCTGTCGCTATATAGAGTGGGTTCAATATATAACCCGTTTTGATATAAGACATCAAAATAGTGAAAATACATTGAGCTTTCTGAGACTTGAAGATTTGTGTCTTGTTTTCCCCAAACAAAGGTCCAAAATCCAGAGAACAGCTTAGAAGAAAAGCAAATGTTCTTCTTTTAGAACAGGGGTCCCCAATCCCAGTCCACGCGGGCCGGTGTCCCTGCAGGTTTTAGATGTGTCCTTGATCCATCACAGCTGATTTAAATGGATAAATTATTTTCTCAACATGTCTTGAAGTTCTCCAGAGGCCTGGTAATGAACTAATCATGTGATTCAGGTGTGTTGACCCAGGGTGAGATCTAAAACCTGCAGGGACACCGGCCCTTGTGGACTGGGATTGGGGACCCCTGTTTTAGAAGGTTTCAGATAAATTCTCTATCACTTGTTTAATTCTGGCATCTGGAGTTTGGCTGAGATTAGGAATCTCTTTGGTGAGAGTGTCCTGAGCTGAGATAGGCGGGGTAGGAGAAACCAGGGATCCAAAGTAAGTAAAGTTTATATCTGTAGCACATTTCACAGGCATAAAAGTCACAAAGCACGTACAAGAATTAAAACACAATTAATATAAGACGAGAACTATGTTAAATGAAAACAAAACAAATTAAAAAGCCTGATTAAACAGAAAAGTTTCAGTCAGCTAAACAGAGTTGGAGTCGTAATCTGTTCCAGAGCCTTGGAGTCACAGACTGCAAGGCCCTAACCCCCTGGTCTTGTACAAGGAACAACTAATAGATTTTGAGCTTGTGAGCAAAGAGCAACAATAAGTTAAGATAAAAGTCACGGGGAGAACATGCACACTCTACCCAGAAGGTCCCTGCTCAGGTTTGAACCCAGGAAGAAACCGTAACTAGTTGCCAGTTGTTACCATGTGACTTAGTTGTGTGAAGGTTATTTGGGATAAGCCCGTCCCTACCTTAAGTTGGTTTCAAATGTTGGTTGCCATGGTTACATGAGGTCTACAGGCAGACCGCGGTGGGTCTTGCTTTTTTGTTTGATAATTTATCGCATTCCTTTTTTTGGCGGGCGAAACAAACACAGTCTCCGTCCCGGCTGGTGTCATCCTGCCCGCTTCACATGTAAGTCATTTGGAAAAGAAAGGCCTTGTTTATGCCGACCACATGCGCTTTCATGTTCAGGCGGCGTCACAGTACACATGTGAGTTTTAGGAAGTGACCAGCAATTAGTTTATTTGTGTCTCCAAGTGCAGGTTTTCCAAAATATTGTCGTGTCACGTTCTCCCAGCCAGACACACGGCAGGGATGAAACCTGAGTTTAAAGTAATTACGATGGAGTGAAATTACAGTGAAATAAGACATTTTGGGTACCATCCTCTGAGTCATCTTCGTTTTTTACTATACGTGCTGTGAAATTGTTTATTCCCGTACATTTTCAAAATGAACCTGTCCAGACGCTACAAAACAAAGTTTATATTTATGGATAAAAATAGCACATTTGTATTTTGCTGTTGAAGTTAAGTCCAGTTTGTGCCCTACACAGACATTAAGAGCATATATTCACTGAGGTAACCATTTGTTTTTCCAAAACTAAATTAACCAGCAAAGTTTAAATGCACCAGAAGGTCATTTAAAAGCACTTACTGTTGTTCTGAAGAATCCCCACAGACTCTTCTACATCTGGAAGTAAAAATATTCAGCTCGCTGATTGCACAGACAGATTTTTCGCTCCAAGAAATGTTGTAAACAGGTTCTAAATCTCATTTATCTTCATTGGAGGGCATATTTTTATCCCGGTGGTCCAAAGAGTCACTGAGGATTCTGGAAAAACCATCACAGCAACAATATGTGGGCTTTTCAAGCCCCAAATTTAACAGAAAGAACACAAACTGGGAATAGCTCAAATCTGCTATGGATGCTATTTATATTTATCTGCATGGTTTATATAAACTCTGTATGGTACAAGTTACAGGTACAGTTACTGTGAATCAAAGCTGCCTTGAGCAAGTGCAGCTCATGTCCACAGAGTTCATGCTCACAAACTGCTGCTTTTATTAATCTGTTATTTATTTGTCACCAAGTAGTCTTTTCAGTTTATTTACTTAAGAAGTGTGCATGTGCCCCCGTCGAGTGCACACACACACATGCTCGGCCCCAACTTCCACAAATAGACTCAGAATCTGTGGGAAACCCTGCTGCATTTTTGTGACCATAATGAACCTCAGCATCATTTTTATCTCCATGTATAAAGCGTGTACATCCTGTACACTGTGCATTTGGTAAATTGCATCACACGTGAAGTCTTTAAGACTTTCTTTCAAGCAATTTTCTAACTACAGTTTTATACTTTAGTTGTATATCACTTTTTACAAGGCATGCTAGTAAGCTTGGGTGTTTCTGACTGGCATTATAATTAATTATAATTATTTAAACAAAAATTCAGGCTTAAACTGAACTATTAAGTACTACTGTATTTACCTTACAAAGTTAATTCTTACAAGCAGGTTTACACAAACACACAGTTAAATCAACTTCAACCATAAACACCAAAATGCTGGAGGTTGTTTCAAAGAGCAAGTTTATTGACATGTTGGCATTAAAGTGAGACATAGATCCAGATTTGAGGGGGTCTAAGTCTGTGTAGATAACCTTCTTCTCAGATTAGAGTCCGGTTTTTCACTCCACTCATGCATGTGTAACTCCCATCTGCCAGTTAAGAGATTACTTTCATGTGAGAGTCATAGAAGCATCTGTTTCCTCTCTCACAGCTAGCAACTGATCCCCAGTGATTCGCGTCACCATGCCAACTCCTGCGATCCTCACAGCAACCTGGAGGAGGAGCTGCTAGGTTTACAACTATAATTCCAGCTCTGTTAGCCAACATAAAGTGGATCCCTTCCTAGAGACAAGGAAACAGGTAGGGTGGAGTAACAGACAGAGCACCAATATGTAGTGATGAAGTCATGTTTTCTGTGCTGGGTTTAACAGTCTTTTCTGTTTCAGAGATGGTTTTCCAGTGGAGTCTCCGGCTGATTTTCATATTGCTAGTGAAGACAGGACTTGCTGTTGGATGTGTTTGTCCAGGAGCCACCATTATGTCCCAGTTTCCCTCCAAGGTTCCTGCTGATGTGTGTTGCCTGAACTACTCTGGATCTGCTTTCACCCGTGTGGACTGGTCTGTGTTTACCAATGAAACAAACATAGTGACACTGGATCTCTCCAACTGTAATATCAGCTCTCTCGATATCAGTGGTGAAGAGGCTTCTGGGGCCTCTGCATTGCAGAAGGTATTTTTGAGTCATAATAGACTAAAAATGTTACCAAGTGGGTTTCTGGGGAGACAGCCCAGTCTGAAGGAGCTGGATCTGGCTGGGAACTTACTTCAGGAGCTTCCTGGGGACTTTCTAAAGGACTCCAACAACCTCCAGAAGTTGTTTCTACAAGAAAACCAGCTAAATTTCCTCCCTAGCTCTATATTGGACAATCCGAGGCTTCAAAAGTTGGAGCTGGATGGGAACCGCTGGGACTGCTCTTGCTTGTTAGTGGAAGGCCTGGAGGCAAGAAGGGAGGCTAACCGCACCATCAAACTGCAGGATCTGCTTTGGAACATGACCTGCTTCTCTCCCTGGCACCTGGCCGGCAGGACTGTGTTGTCGGTGAAGGTTTCCGATGCGTGTCGGCCAGCCGGCCTCACAGCGCTCTTCATTGTCCTTCCCCTCCTCGTCCTGTCCACCTTGCTGCTCTGCTGGTGCTGTGGGAGGACGAGGAAGAAAAAAGAAGTGCCTACTTTCAGCAGCTCAAAAAAGAGGCCTCACAGTTCCAGCTCCAACGGCCAGAAGCATCGCAGCAAACAGCAGCCTTCAGCGGCTGAGCAGGGTAAAGCTGGAGAGGGGATCCTGAAGAACCAGCTGCTGCTTCGCCCAGCATCCGCCCTCCTGGGCAGCACCAGGGACATCTATGAAGAAGTGGAGATCAAGCTGGGCTCAGTAGAGTCTCTTCCGCGAGTCACCTCGTGCCGCTCCAGCTCCACAGAGGAGAGGCAAGGCTCCCAGGAGCCTGATGGGGCCAATAATACAGAGCTGGACACGGTGAGTGTCACAGAAGTGATGAAAGACTCAGCTGACAGGGAGAAAGCTTACATGACTCAGTCAACCGAGTACTACAACCTGGTGCCAGGTATCGAACTGGAGGACTCGGACCATGGCGAGTACGAGAATGTGGCGACATCATCTTCCACCAAAGAATAGATCAGCATTACAGGAAATACTTTAAAAAATCTTTATTAGAATATTTGTGGCATTCACATGGTGCCTTCAAACCAACTTCCTGCATGATGAGGTCTTAAGATATTCCTGCCAAAGTTACTACAGGTTTCTGTCCTTCTTTGTGTTTTTGTCTGTCTTCTTTTTTATTTCATCAGAGCAGAACTACCTAGTCTCAGTTGGTTTGGCAACTGATCCACTTGATTCTCTCAAATATCTGAAAAGAGTTTTCCTTAAAATAGTCATATACTTGTGTCATAACACACAGAAAGTTTCTAGAAGTTAGCCTCCCATAGCATAAAGATACAGCAGGGCCTGCTCTGTCTGTACTGCCCTATCTGATAAATGCAGAAACTAAAGTTAAGCAGAAACAACACTGTAGCTCAATAAATGACAAATCTGTCATGGCTTCGATGCATGCTCACGCCATGGTATTTTAGAAGTTTTTTATTTCTGCTTCTGTGTCTGGAATAAATAAAGTTACGTTTTTAAGTTTAAAAGCCTGGAAATACCAAGATTTCTGTAATTAGTTTTGGAGGTTTGATAACAGTTTTACATCTAACAGGGAAGCGCTAACATGAAGATGCTAATGCTAGTCCAAAGCTTATTTAGAAATAAATTCATACATGTATTAGTGTCAGTGATCAGAGGCAGAAATACATGTTGTTGTTTTTTACAGTGGACATGTTGACTTGTCATAGGTGGAAAAGCACAGCATTGATAACAGTGCAGTTTAAATTAGCAGTGAAGGACTTCCTGTAAGTCAAATGCAGCCGACACTGATGCGCCTGTTCTTAACCCACAGAAAAACATCTACTTTACACTAATTTGGTTTCTTTCAAAACCAGCACTGCTGTGTTGGCTTGCTTTGAGGCATAAATTTGGGTAACTAAATGTATACAAATTTAATGTTTTCAGTATTCTGGTTTGACTGGGCCTTTTTAAGGTGCTAGTATGTTGATGTCTAACCTGGGCAAAGCCAGATAGCTCTTTGCCCTTCATCGAAAGAAGACCTGTTATGTTGGTCAGCTCTTCTATGTCTGAAACAAGACTTTTTTTTATCTCCCTTTAAGCCAAGTTTCTTCTGATTGGCTGCCCTGTAGAAGGAGCAGATTTGAACAGCAGGAGTGAGGCTTTTGTGCTCGCAGCTATAGCTGTGTGCTTAGACCATATTACGATTACCCACTCTATATGACATTTATACAGCACCTAGAGGAGAAACAAAAGAGAAAAACAAATGCTAAAAGCAGAATGAAGCCTGGGTTTTTGGCTCGCAGGCTTTATACACACAATTTAGACCTTTGGCTTTTACTACAAGCATCCAACATAGAGTACCTTACAAATTTCTTAGACCACCTGTCAAAAAACTAAGAAAACACAAATATTTCAGAAATCTTTCAAAGACTTGTTTACAACTGAAATAACTGAATTCACTGAACTAAATTTTTCATACTTGAATTTGAGACAGTATACTGGACTTCAGTGAGAGGCCAGAAATGAATCAAACATAACATTCAAACAGCAAAATTAAATTTTCTGATCAGGAATGCAAGTAAATCACTTTTATGCTCCTTCATAAAACTTCTTATATTCTAGCATAAAAAAATAACATTAAGTTAAATTATATCTAGTGATAATCAGGTGGATATACTACATCTGAGATCTCAGTCCAGAAGCCCTCAGTTCTAGGAAGAACAATGCTCCTTTACCTCTGTCTCCATACGTAACACACAGATCAGGGAGCTTTATCAGTCTATAACTGGGTAGAAAAAATAAATGTATTTCCCCAAATTTCCTATTAGTGTGTAAAAAAACAACAGCCAAATCAAAACAATGCATTAACTAGTTACAGGGACAGTGTGGTCCAGCCTCCACAGTATCACAATGTGTGAGGAAGTGATTTAATCTGGAGCTTTTCCTGTGGGACCCGAGGAACGCAGTGACGGCTCAAAAGGGAGGCCTGATTTTCCTTTTTTCTTTTTTTTTTCGCTTATGGAAAAACGCGGAAATAGATTTATTCTGTTTAATACTGAGTCGAGTGCAGTGTGCATTTAATGTCATTTTAAAGACAAGGAACGAGGATATATTTTTAACTGCTAAGTACAGCAGCCTTTTGTGTCTACTTTTTCTTTACCTCACACAACTGTCGTTGTTCCGGCCATTCCTGTTCGACTTGTTGTACCGAACACAAGAGAATTCCTGATTAAGCTGCACAACCAGAAATATAGGTGCTTAACAATGACTAATCCCACCGCTATGTTCGTAGTTAATTTAGAGCTAAATGTAGAATGTAAAGCTAAGATGACAAATCTAATTTTATGTGTCTTTCATTGTTAAGGGAGGATAAAAGGACAGACAAGATGACGACGCTTGCTTTGCGTCACACACTGAAATGTGCAGAGAGTTTGAAAAAGGCCATGGCGGTTGGGCCTAAATGCTGGTTTAAGATACAAATCTAAGCAGTGCTTGTTCGGTAAAGTGGAGCTGAGACCTGCACGAAAGAAAACAGTGCTCAGCAGGGTTATTGTGACAGTGTAGGACACTCGATCCTTATCAAAGATGTGGAAAACAGACGGATGTCTCGCTCTCACACTTGCTGGTTTCGCAGGCTAATTGGTTTTTTTGTTCAGTGAAATACTGAGGGTGCAGCAAAGGGTGTGGAACTTCCTGCAATTGAAAAAAACTGATCTGTATTTTCCAGATGAGTTTTCACATATTTTACGTTTAAGCTTTATATATCAACATTGTAAGGTTGCCAAGTGCTCTTCGGTCAAAAGACAAATGCAAAGACAGTTGATTCACAAAACAGCTTGTTGTTATGTTAATGTAAAAGGGACATACAGCTACATGCCACTGATGTACAGTTCTGTGCATTTTAGATGTTATTCTCTGGTTATTATTTCAGTGCCTGTCAAGCTTTATATTTTTGTCATAGGTTTACATTGGCAGCAGTTATGTACTGGACTTTATTTCTGACTGAATAACCTGCTGACAAAATTTAATTTCACAATTTGTGAAATAGCCATGAAATGTGATTTGCTTGTTTGTAAATATGGACACAATTTGCCTCATTTATCCTGTGGTAGTCATAAATGTAGTATTTTAACCCAATCCACAGTCTTTTCCTCCACAGTCTTTTCCTAAAACTAACCAAGTAGTTTCGGTACCTTCATCTGGCCAAACATGCAAAAATTATATACAAGTTAGCATATTGTTAGAGTCAGGTTGTACTCTGTTACATGAATGTCTTGTCTTTATCCCCACCACTAAAGACAAAACATTTCCTGGAGTCTAAGTTCTAGTCACACAGCCCTGGAGACTGGTTGGGGACCTAGCAAGAGGTTGCTAAGGAAAAACATTTTCTTCCTGAATAGTTGGCAAGTGCTTCCTGGGTGTTGTTGGATAAAATTAATCAGACAGCAGTATATAGTGCTGCACCAAAAACCTCTGTGATTACTTTGATTGCCAACAGATTGCTGTGATTGCCCGTAGTTTGCATGGAGCATTCTAACTTGTCTGCAAACATTCGCCAACTCCTCACTAAGTGTTGTAGAACTGTGAAGAGTGCAACGCAAACTGGAAACTGAGACATTTTGCTTTCAAAGTGAAGTTTTGTGTGTTCAAGCCTGTTAGTTTCAGTCGTTTGACACACTTTTTCCGTGAAGATGAACATTCTCCAGTTCCTATTTTACATTACGCTTCTTCAATCTTCACTAACAACTGGTAGTTGGATAGCAAGGGTTTGCAGTGAAGTCTGTCTTCAATGCAAACTTTAGCAACCTGCTAGTAGCCAAAGCAATCACAAGGAGGTTTTTGGTACAGTTCCTAAGTCACCTAAGCCCGTGTGACAGAGAGTTTTGCTGAATTTCACCACATTTTAAAAGTTTAAATCAAATTCTATAATTTAGATTCAATTAATAAACATTTTTTTTAGTTTTTTTTTAACTTACTGTCGTTCTTATGTGTCCTTGTGTATATATATATAAAAAAAAAAAACATTTGTTTTGACTATTTTGCTAATTACATTGAAGCAACACTGAGATTCAAATGAATTTTAGCTAATAATAAACTTACTTCATGAACTGGTAAAAATAAAATATTGCCTATGGTTTCTCAATATTAATTGAAATGACTAATGTTAAAAAAAATGTATTTGGTGTATACAAAAAATGCATAAAAAGAGTGAGGCTAAGGCTACATGTAAAGTTAGCAATAAGTAAACCTTACCTCGTATTACCTCATATATGAAACAGTGTGTTTTTAATTTAGAATGAATGAAGTAGTCTCTTATGATGTGGTCTCTCCAGTTTTGTTTTGTTTAAAGTTTAGCCAAAGCTTGATATATATAAGATAACTTTAGCTAAATCACACTGATAACATTCAGGATTAGCATTTAAAAACAGTAGCAAGCTACGGTGAATGTACTATTAACCTTTTTTTTTTTATTGTAACCTGTAAACCCACATTCTAAAGTTGTAAATGAATCATATATTTGGTTAATTTTCTTGCTAGTTAGCAAACATGCTAACTTTTGAAATTTTAGAAGAGGCATAAAAAAGCGCCAACTTTCAAACTTCACTACCTTAACTATACTTTTGACTGTATAAATACAAGTCCAAAGGTTTACATGTTTCTAAAATTACATTCTAAATTACTGGACATTTGTGTTGTGCTATTGCTTAGTGTCAAATACATTTCAATAAGCACACTTTTTTTTTTTTAGTGTTACGTTCCCCTGAGGGGTCTAGGCGGTGAGGGGGAAGTAACAAAAAGTGTCCGGGTCAGAAAAAGGAGACAAGAAGGCATGAGGGTTAAATTAAAGAGTTTTATTAAAGTAGCTCAACTAAAAGAGACGGACAAGCCGCTATCACCATTTAAGAAAACAAAACTCAGGCTTTTGTCAATAAAGTAAAACGTAAGCCAAAAAGAAAGAGCAGCTCACTAACTGCAAATACGGACATGAAGCTCACTAGCTGAAAACCACCAAAAACACAGCTCACTAGCTACAAACACTCAGCTCACAAGCTGTAACCACACTAATGGCACTCTGGCCCAGAAATCACCTTTCCCTGGGCTTAAATCTCCTTGATTACTGACGAGAGTCAGCTGCACAAAAGGGAAGTGTGGCACCTCAGGCAGAAGAGGTGGTGGGACACGCCCACACAGGCACCTTCAGAAGGAGGCCCTGCTAGGGCCGTAACATTTAGACTAAATATATTTGAATTTGATTAAATTTAGTCCTGCTGGGAAATTAAAATTGCCAAAATTAAATAATAGGATACATGGAATCCGAATATTTAAAAAAGTAATCAAACTTTATAACCCTCCTTCATTTTAACATAAACGAGCTTTGTTTGACAAACTGTTTGTTAGCCTAAAAAGCCTGTTAGACATCTTAGTTAATAGGCTATGTAGGCTAGTTTAATCTTAAGTCCGGACCAGCAAAATCATTGTATATGTTTTATTGTCTTTGAACAAAGATTTTAAAAAAAAAAGAAAAAAGAAAACTAATAAACTATCAATTCATAAAACAGTTGATAAACAGCCTGAGATGTCTTAAAAGTGTCAAATATAAGTCAAGGCTTGGGATTTTTTGTTGTTTGTTTGTTTTTTATAATTAGTCAGTCTACTTTCATTAAGAAAGGCTACTGTTGTAAAGGAAAGAAAAACAAACTACGTTGGCTTGTTTTTGTGGTGACAGGCTAAGTGTAACGTTGTTGTTTTTTCAGTAAAAATGCTGTAAAACTGACAATGAGTCAGATATCTGCCTGAGACAAAATTGTGTCCTGATTCTCTGTAATGTTAACACTTTGCAAATGCTGCAGACAGATTTTGTGCCATTAGCTACATATTTGACACTCCGTAACGTCTTCAGTATCGCTGAATCATTAGTAATCATTCAGATGTAAAATGGCAATACTGTATGTAATAAAAGCACTGATTTTTTTAACCACATTTATACAGGAAGATGCACTATGTTGATTGTGTATACACTTTAATATTGTTGACAGAGAAATAAAAGCTTGTCTTTAAGTATTTGTGTTCAGTATCTCTGAAAACAGACTCCTAATCTTTTTCTGTTCCCCTTTCTGCCCTGGCAATGACCCAGGCTGACCCCAGCTACCTGAAATCCCTCTTTTGAGCTCTAATTTCACTCACCGTGGGAAGTTGTAATTACAGCATTGGGTTACCAAAATGATCGGCATGGAAGTGCCATTCTCAGAGATCTTAGCCACAATCAGTAGCCAAAGGCAGGAAATGACTAGGCTGAAACAGTTGTCTGAGTATCCATGGATGCTAATCTGGGCGTGTGTTTCATCTATAGATCAAGATCACAGACGAACCATTGTGTGTCAGTTTGATACTCACGAGGGAAGCAAAGTAAAAAGCAAGACTTTTAAGATTTCTGGAACCAGTAATAAAGAGAGAGTTTTGACATAAAATGCAAACAAAGTGTTAAATATGTCAGATGTTCCTTTGATTGTTTTCTGTCAATAAAGGAGCCTCTGGGTGTCTCTGTTTATGAAGTAAATACAGGCCTAAGGGCTGAGGCTCAGAGCCATGCTGCACATTACAATAATGCCACCTAGTGTCAGGAATTGAGATTAGTTCTTTTTTAGCGTGGATATATATATATATTTTAAATCTCCCAGTAAAACAAAAATCAGTGCAAATAAAAATGTAAACACTGTGAGACTCGGATTCAGGCTGGGAATGGGGAAGTCCACAGTGATTGCTGATCCAGGCTCCAGTGGAGGATACATGGCCTCATAAATGTCCACTCAGAGGTGAGCAAACAGAACCAGTGTCCAAAGCAGGGCTGGAAAAGAAGAGTCTGATTTACAGTGAGGAGCTGTAACTATGTGAAAAACAAACAAGTGAGCTAAGCACAGCAACCAGTTACAAAGGACGGAGACTGGAGGGATGGACACCTCTGACAGCTCTGATGTTTAGACTGTTGCTATCACAGTCACCAGTAAATAACACAGTCTACGCACCTAGCGGCCTCTGCTGAGCAATCAATCTGTGTGCGCTCTGTTTGATTTTCTGTGGCAGGATGCTGAGATAGCAGGTCCAAAGTACTTATTTGTGTTACATCAGAAAAAGGCATGTCGACAGAAAAAGTGTGCAGTGCATTTTCACTTAAATATTGCTTTCTACTTTACATATGTAAGTAAACCTTATTTGAAAAGAAAAGGCACATACAGCAGTCAGAATAGTATTACATATAGCTTAAAACGCCACATTTTTTATTATGTGAGAACAAATGATTAAAAAACAACAGCAGATTTGTGCAATTGTGCAACAACATTTGCATGTTAAATTTTTGCATGTTAAAATTTAACATGCAAGTTTTTTAAAACGTAATTCAGCCTTACAGATAACTAGACGAAGCAAGTCAATAACAGTAATAAATACATCATCAAACAGTAAAACTGACACAGCTGATATAATCCTCTCAAATACGCACATAAAATGGATACATTTATAAAACAGATGGCAGTCTTGATCATAAAATAAATCCTCAATTCTAAATATTTAGAAGTCATATAAAGAGCTATTCCCCTGCAGAGATTACAATCCAATATGAGCTGTAATGACGTCATTATGTAACATTATACACGATTATTATAAAGTCTGCTCTTATAAAAAATGCATTCCTGAGTGTGATAAATCATACATAGTTTAGAAGAAGCTGCAGTCCAATTGTTTGCGTACAAGTTTCATTAAAAATCTAAATTTATATAGCTTATCCATCCATCTATCCTCTTTCACGTCTCCACTTCAGGGTCAGGGGGGGACTGGAGCTGGCACGGGGTGAGAGGCGGGGTACACCCTGGACAGGTCATCCGTCTGTCACAGGGCTAACACAGAGAGACAGACAACCATTCACACTCAAAGTCACACCTATGGGCCATTTAGAGTCACCAGTTAACCTAACCCACTAACTTCACGTTTTTGGACTTGCAAACTCCACATAGAAAGGCCTCGGACAGATGCTGGATTCAGACTTTCTTGTTGTGAGCTAACAGTGCTAAACACCATGACACCTTGCTGCCCTATACAGGTATATGTATAATTTGTATATAAATAAAATATATTTTTTAAGCCCAACTGCCTCTGACATGTAATAATTTAGTGTTTCTGTTTGCTTAATGTGATACAACACTAGATTTTTTTTGTCTTTTGTTTTGTTTTTTGCTTTTGTGTATCATTAATTATTATTTATCTTTTTTTTTTTTAGAATAAATGACAGCTGTAAGAATAATTTAACTTTTTAAAAATATTTAAGTCAGCTCAGCACTAACAGGAGGAATTAACACAATAATTATTAACACTTTTGTGTTGACTGAGAACCTTATAGATTATAACTTTTACTGGAAGGTTTTACTGAATAATAACTTGATTGCTGATCACTCAAACCAGTTATGTGAGCTTAAAAAGAGATGTTTTCATGCAGTCTGTAACCGTAGGTGTGTTTCACTTAGGCTGCAGGTTCCCAAGTAATAAAACTAAGGTGTTAATTTATGACAGCGCCACAGAGAGCTTTAAATTCAGGCCCAGAGGAAGAAACTTTTTTCTCAGGACAACAGGATTCAGCACAGGTGGAGGTAGGACAGGTCTTAAAAAGTCTTTTATGTATATGTAATTATTAAACATACATTTAAATGCCTTTTAATGCTTTTCAGGGATTTGGTGCTTAAACATGACAGTTTCCTACAGTCTTGAGGTGGCCAATGCCAGGTTTGCTGGCTTTTCCAGGCTCCTGTTCAGGTGGAAGGGAAGCATCTACAGGCTGCTCTACAAGGAGTTACTGGTGTTTTGTAGTGTTTATTTGTTTTTCAGTTTGTTTTACAGGTAAATTCACATTTTCATACCGCTCTTACTCTTACCTAGCTTTGCTTGTTTGTCTCGCAGTGACAATTTTAATTTGCTCCACAGGTTTCTCCTCACACGGAGGCAGCAGGATCTGTTTGAGCGTATCGCCCTTTACTGTGATCAGTTCACCAACACCAACTACATCCCTGTTTTGTTTGTGCTTGGTAAGAATGAATCATACAGCAGTTAAAGAACTAAAAAAAAAAATCATATGCATGAACTTTCTCTCTTTTTTTTGTTTTATTCTAGGTTTCTATGTGACCTTGGCCTTTAATAGGTGGTGGGGTCAGTACACCAGCTTCCCACTGCCTGACAACCTGATGATGGTGGTGTCTGGGAACGTCCACGGGACTGATGAGAAGGGCCGTCTGCTGAGACGAACCCTCATGAGATATGCCAATTTATCTTCAGTCCTTATTCTCCGCTCCATTAGCACAAGAGTTCACAAGCGGTTCCCAACTTTGGACCACATTGTGGAGGCTGGTGAGAGCAACAGTTCTTAATCAAAAGTCGAGTTAATTTTAAAAATCTCAAATGTACCTTTTGCACCATATTCAGACATATAATAATTGCTGAATGTACCAGTAAGAAAGACAGAGTGCTTCCAATATAGACAATACTGAGGAAAAAATAAAGGGCTCATTACTCAAGACTTCTTCCTTTTGTACTTCTCACAGGCATCTTTTTACTTCACCAAATCTTAGTTATAAGTTACAAAATAATGCTGAAATAAGTTTTTTCTACACATCAAATACTTATAAACACACAGAAATATATATTTTTAGCACTAAAACAGGGAAGAGTTCAGCCAAGAGAATTGTTTTTATAGGTCACAATATACCACTGTACACCTCACAGGGATAAGGAGTTTGTCCATTTAGTAAAAATGTGTGATTAAGATTGAGTTGGGCAGTGGGGCTTTTGGGATACAAGTATTTTGTCAGTTACAACGGGGGAAAAAATGGGGAAAAAAAAGAACAGCCATCATGATTCTCAGTCTTGTTTAGTTTAACTAACAGACCAAAACTCAAACACATTTACTTCATTGTATTTTAAAGTGAATAAAATCCTAATACTAACATTTCAGTGTTATGCAGTTCAGTTTATTGCAGTCACTTTAATTGCTGTCAGTAATTTAATGGTTTCATATATCATGTTAACTAAGTGTGTCTAATACGTGGGCAGGATTTATGACCTTGGAGGAGCTGAAAAAGTTTGAGTCACTGCACTCTGACTTCAACAAGTACTGGATGCCTCTGACGTGGTTTTCAAACCTGGCGTCCAGAGCGAGAGAGGAGGGCCGAGTGAGGGACGACATAGCTCTGAGGCTGCTGATGGATGTGAGGAGTTTACTAAAGAATGCAACAAGAGCAGACCTACACATTTTCTATGACTTACAAATAATCTATGGCTCTAAAGTGTGCGTAAACTCCACTGCTGTACTACATCTGCAGGAACTCAATAACTACAGAGCAAAGTGCAGTCTGCTGTTCCACTACGACTGGATAAGCATCCCTCTGGTCTACACCCAGGTACGATCAGCCAATGAAATATGAGCCATTCATTTAAGTGCTGTACATCACTATAGACTTGATTCATAACTAAATACATTCAAAGATTTTTATATCTAGAACATATTAAGGAATTATCAAATAAAACTTGGATTCTTTTTAGATTTTTTTATAGATTAAACCAACCATCAGCATGTAATGTTGCTGTTGTCCTGAATCATATTAGTGGTGCACATGGATATGCTTCTTTAACTCATGACCAGTTCAGGTTTTTTGCCTAGATCATTACATAAAATGTGTTTTTTTACATGACAAAACCTTTCTGCTGTTTCTTTTCAACAACATATGTGCTTGTCAGATTTCATCAATTTCATATAAATCACCAGATGATTCTACCTTCTGAGACACAACTGTACTTAGCAACCCCTAATTTTCTATCTCATTGGGTTTTTTTTTCTGTGTAGGTAGTAACTATTGCAGTTTACTCATTTTTTGGCTTCTGTGTGATTGGCCGACAATTCCTGAATCCCGAGAAAGGTTACAAGGACCACAGACTGGACTTGTACGTCCCTGTTTTTACCCTGCTGCAGTTCTTCTTTTACACTGGCTGGCTCAAGGTAACACAGCACCATCATGTATAAGTGCACACTTCCATTCCAGGCTCTATAATATAGTCTTATCATATTTCAGAGGGAAATATGTACTTTTTATTTTTTGTGACAGTTTTAACATTGTGGTTTTGTATGATTTTACTTTTAAAAAAAAAGACATCCAATAAGCTCATAAAATACACCTTATGAGCATAAATTGGTTGTTCACAGCAGTTGAAAAGTAAAAAAAATAACAATGATGTGATGCTGAGGTCTTTGTTGCTGCTGTTCTAAAAAGAGATTTCCTATCAAGATTGTCTTTTGGTTTTACTTGAATAACTAATACAACTACGCCAAGCTTATGTATGCGAACTTTCTTTGTTCAACTCATAAACCCTCTAAGTTATCTGGTGACCAATTGGAGGCCCCTGACCCATCAGTTGGGAACAGTAGACTGAGATGTTTACTGAATATCACAGCTGCATGGAGAAAGGCATGCTGAAGCACTGACGCATGCAGTTTTTTTTCCCACTGTTTGCTTGTCCAGTTTCTGTTTCTGTTTTGTAGGTGGGAGAGCTGATCATCAATCCATTTGGCGAAGATGATGATGACTTTGAAACGAACCAGTTGATTGACAGAAACTTTCAGGTTTTCCCCTTCAGACATTCCCCCTAATTATGACTACTAGAAACCTAGAATGAGATGTTAAATCTCTTTCTTTCTCCCGCAGGTGTCAATGCTGGCTGTGGACGACATGTACCAGAATCTGGCTCCAATGGTGAAGGACAAACACTGGATGCAGAGACACTTCTCCATCCCTTACACTCTGTCGACAGCAGCGGAGAGCCTCAGACCAGCATTCAAAGGCTCCACTTATGACATGAGGTAAAGTGAGAGGGATGGAATTTAAGATATATGAGTATATCCATCCATTCATCCATCCATCCACCCTACCCGAACCTTATGGGGTTCGGGTAGCGGGGGCAGCGGCCTGAGCAGAGAAGCCCAGACTTCCCTCACCCAAGCCACCTCTTTCATCTTGTTATGTTATGTTATATATGTGTGTGTGTATTTTATTCAAAATGTAAATATTTGTGAACTCTATTTATAAGTAGAACTGGAATTATATATCAATCCTTCTATGATTATCTTGATTTTTCTTTTTTTTTTGTAGCTTGTCAAAAATCTTTTTCATTTTTTATAAAAATTTTAATCCATATGATAATGATAATATAATATAATAATAATGATAATATTACATAATGATAATGGGAATATATCATAATTTTCAGTTACAATTTTGAAAATGTAAGTATATTTTTATACTTAAAATTTATTTAACACTTCCATTCTGGACAGTTTGTTGTAATAGCTTGATTTTACATTCCTAAATAAATCACAACCACTGCCATCTTTGGGTTTAAAGTATCTTCCATGTTTTCAGGATGAGTGCTGAAGATCTAGAGATTCACCAGCCTGGAGGCACTCCTATGAACAAACAGCATTTGCACCTTCAGGGCTCTGTGAGTGATGGGCTCAACAGCCTTCTGCAGTGGGGTAAAGGCATCCTGCGCAGTGGGAGCCTCTCTTCTCTGAAGGAAGTCTCGTCAAACCCAAACGAGGCAGACGGGGATGATGAAAGGGAAATAGATGTGATCACTCACAAAGAACAAGAAAGGGGACTAATTAAAGTTTTAATTGAACACAACTAATTGATACTTGCTGTCATGTTTTTGAAAACGTTTATTGTAAACATGACAAAAAAATGTTTGAAAACATTTTTTGGGGAGGTGGAAATGTGACATTGAAAGGTCTCGCTTGTTTTAAACTGTGAACTACAATAAGATTTCATCCTTTTCAGATTTTATTTGTAGACATTTTTGGAAATTAAGCACAAAACTAATTATTTATTTAATTATTAACTATTAGATCTCCTGTTTGCTTAGTACTGTGTCAGAGACCCATTTTATCCTATCTGTCAGAAATCTATGTATTATGAGAAAAAAATGTCTGATATTCTTGAGTAAATAAAATTCCAGATGAAAAATATGTTATTATTATCATTATTGTGCAATTTACTTTAAGTGGCTAAAAACTCTTTGGAGGGAGCTAAAGTGTTTCAAAGCAGAAAACACTGTGACTGAAAACACTGTAAAACCCTGATGACTGTAAGTCTTTCATAAATGAAAACTTTATCGGTATAATGAAAATTATGAATGTTTATGATTGTTGAATATACTGAAATAGGTTTGTCTTCCACACAGGCTCTGTAAGATGTGATTAATGCTATTAAAAAGGTGTATTTAACTCAATCCATAGTAAACCTTTGATTGTGAAAGCCTTGGAGGTCTGAAGCCTTTGTTCAGTAAGTAATCCTCCCTTGCTATAACTGTATTTACATAAATCCACGTGATTTCCCTTAACAACAACAACACTAACAATAATGATATTAAAGTTGCAGTTTATTCTTTACACTTAGATCACACTAATGTATTTAATCGTATCTGACACGAGTTTTTATGAGTTTTTATAAAAACATATTAATCAATGAATTTCGCAAAAATCCCGGCTGTAGCAAATACCAATTAAAACTCATCCATGCAGATTTATTTTTAATTTCTTTTTTTTAAAGTTGTGTTGGAAGGTTGGATAAACAGTCAGGGTTCGAAAAATGTGAACTTTCTGGCAATTATTTTCGGAGTTCAGCCTTCAAAAGTTAAGAAAATTAAATACTCGACTGAGAAGCTTTTATTTTGTAAAGGAAACAGCGACGGAAGGCCGGAAGGATCAGAAGAGTCTTTGCTCTTCCGTGTTGTCAGAAAACCATAGAATCTGTAACAGGGTGCGGGACACTTGTCAGCAGGTACGTTGGTATCTACTGTTTTTAAGAATTGACCACACTTCTTACTCCGTGAAATGTTCATGTCCCGTGAAGTTTTGTTAAATATGAGCCTAGCTGGCCGCCAGGGTTGTTGATGACAGCTGCGGTGAGGGATGGACTCGTTTACTGAACACCCTGGTAGCATGCTAATGTTAGCGCTCTCACTTTTACCTAATGGGAGGAGGTGATATTTGTGTCAGGGAACTTTGCCTGCTGATTAGCGAATTCCTAGCATTTCAAACAGTGTTCAGATTTTATTAGGAGAGCTAGGAGCCAGTTTAATTAATCGATATTTTAAACGAAGCCAAAGTTTCTAAAGAAAGTTGGGTTTTGTTTGGTTTGACAGGAGCATCCCTGCGCAGCCACGCAGGAAAACAAAAGCGGTGTAATGTCAGCCGATGAGCTCCTGCTACTGCTGAGCTACTGACTGCCACCTTCACGATGGGCGACAACCCTCACCTGCTGCTCGGCAGGATCCGCTTCCTGAACAGGTGCATCGAAACTTTCAGGAGGAGCGAACCGGTGCCCGAGTGTCTGTGTTATGTCCCCAAAGAAGTGTGCTACAAAATCTGCAAGGATTCATCTTCCAGCTCATCCGCTTCCTCCTCCGGTGCCTCTGCGGGAGGCTCCACCGTGGGAAAAACCATAGTCTCTGTCTTCGAAAGCCCCCATCAGACTGCCCACAGTAAGAAAGCATGCAAGTACAACATTGAACCAAAGAAAGGGACATGCATCCGGACAACAGGGGAGGAGTACTGTAATAGCCAGGGCCTTTGGGTCAAAATGAATAAGGTAAGACGCTGTTACTTCCCCTTGGATGCAGTGACATCAGTAAAAGTCTTTGTGCTGCTTGAAACAACAATAACCCTTTGTTTACATACACTTTACATACTGTTACAGTGGTGGATGCTCACATTAAATAATGAGGTCCAATAATCCAGTGAGCCTAAAAGCACTCAGACAGTTTCAGACAGTGGATGAACTGAGTGGCTTTGCTAAGGCTCAGTATAACACAGCTCTAAAAGGGTCAAAGAATAAAAGTATTGAGCTGCAAAGTAACATATTAGGTACATAGTAGTGAAATTTGACCCTCTTTACAAATGAAACTCACATTAACTGATTCCAGTTCTTATATCAAATGTTTTTTCTGAATGAAAGGCAAGACTGAAGATTTCAGTTTGTGATATCATATTAGGATCTTCTCATGTCTGCAGTGATTTTCATCCAAAGATATGCATTAGGTTTAACTGGTAATCTCAGAAAAACAGGTGATCTTGTCACTATCAATAAGAGCTCTGTAAAATGATGAATCATGAATATAAGCTCGAGCAACTGAGTTAGAAAGAGAGAGGTTTATATATTTTTGCCACATTTTATTACAGCAAAAATAGATTAATCTTGATTATAATTATTGCAGTGTATATTGCACAATAATGGTGCACATGTCTATTGTGGTTAAAGTTAGAAATAATGAGTTTTGTTACATACAAATAATTCATGTAAGCCAAACACAGGAATTATATTCCTGTGTTTGGCATCAAATAAAACTATTTCAGACAGTTTTTCAGCTCTTGGCTCTGTATGAGGTCATAGAAAGCTGATATCCCTAATGTCATCTCAGACATGCAGCTCCTCATACCTGCTGTTTAAACCCTCTGGTTGCAAAAGGGCAAGCCATTCAGGAAAACAGTTGGCTTAAAGGTAACAAGGGTGGAGTGAAATATGGATTTTTCAGAAAGTGGATGAACTTTGTATACAAGATAAATAAGAATTTTTTATGAGCTGTGACACAAAATTTAAAATATGGAACTCGAAAAAGGTATTATAGGTTGATTTGTGTGTTCTCAATTATTGTAAATTTGGTAAGAAAGCAAATGTTGACCAGTTGATCCGTGGCTGTCCCCAGGAGCAGCTGGAGGAGCACCGTCCGGGCCAAGATTTGGAGGAAGGCTGGATCCTCGTGTGTAAACACACCGAGGGAGGCGACAGGCTGGTACCCGTGGAGTCACCAGAGACTGTCACTAGGCAGCAGCAGCTCTTTGGCTACGACCACAAGCCCTGCAACAGGTGGGAACAAGTGGTGGATGTGGAGAATGCACTTTACATTGGCGAGAAACCCAAAATCGCAGAGTGTGATGAGGCTGCCATCCAGAAGCTGAGGTGAGTCCGTCTGTGCAAAGTTAAAATGGAAAGTTGAGTTTTCTGGTGCAGCAGATTTTAAAATGAATGCAATTAATGCTCAGTTGAACTGTTTCAGGTATGTTCCTCCTACTTGGACATATGAATGTGATGAGGACCTCGTGCATTACTTCTACGATCACATAGGAAAAGAGGACGAGAACTTGGGGAGTGTGAAGCAGTGTGTGACCAGCATCGATGTGTCTTCATGCTCGGTGAGCAAAATTAAGCCCTCGTCACAAATGAAACTCGCATCGACTGACTTTAAATCTCATTTCAAACAGTCTAAATCTTCCTAAGTATAAAAAAAAGAAAATGAGGATTGTAGTTTGTGATGTCATGTTAAGGTAAATAGAATACTAGTAACTAGTCCGTAAGGTTTGTTTTCTTTTCTTTTTAACGTTGGCAAAACATGGATTGGCGTTCTCGGTGGAGTTACATTGGACCTCTTTCCTGATGACATCAAAAATGCAGTGAAAGGAAACTAGATTGATCTGAGAAGTTTTTATTACTTTAATTTGACCCAGTGACCATCATGATAGACAGTCTAGTATAACATGCATGTAATTATTTGTGGGTATGACAAATATGTATGTATTTATGAATTTAAAATGGGTTTGTTTATGAATTCAGTCCATTCATCAAACCTTGATATTTGCTTACAGGAAGATCCCAGCGGGGGGGCGAGTTGCCTGACAGATGGCGATGTTGAAACTTACTGGGAGAGCGACGGCATGCAGGGCCAACACTGGATCCGCCTGCACATGAAGAAAGGCACTGTGGTCAAGTAAGGAAACACAAAAATTGAGTAATAGTAAAGAATAGTAAAAATAAAGTCAAAGGCTTGGACAGTGCAGTGACTATGACAACAAGATCATTAAGATAAACTGTAATGTAAACTGTGCCACATGCAGTTTTTTGCCTTGTGGTGTAATGTATATATTAATATTAGTATATATAATGGTATGAATATAATGTTTTTGGGTTCTAAAGTAAGAAGTTTGACAACAACTGATCTGGGTATTATACCCAAATTTTGCACTATCCCTATGATGGTGTAATCATCACGTAGAGTTGCTATATTAGACATTTAAAAATGTGAAGCACTTTATGTCTCTTTTTGTTTCACTGATAAGCTGCTGAGGTCTCAATATTTTATTTATTGCCTGTTTTGTTTACTAGTAAGCTGATACTGACTGTGGACTCAACGGATGATAACTACATGCCCAAAAGAGTCACAGTGTTTGGAGGAGAAGGAGACAACCTAAAGAAGCTAAGTGACGTCACCATAGATGAGTAAGTTTTGTCAAACGAGATTATTGCTACAGTTTGCAATTTAACAAAAAAAAAAGTTCAAAAATGAATGCATACTGATTACAGTTTATATTCTACATTTATGTACTTTTACTTTTATGTTTCTAGTAATCTGATAGGAGAAGTGTGTGTGCTTGAGGATATGACTTCCCATTTACCAGTTATAGAAATTCGGATCGAGGAATGTAGAGGTCAGAATTTTTATGTTTTTGTGTCAAACTAGCTGATTTCTGTTTGAATGCTTTTGCAGGAGCTTTTGCACTGAACATAAAGCAACGCTTTTTTCCTCATTTTGGCTTTTACAGAGGATGGAATAGATGTGCGGATCCGAGGCTTGAAGATTAAGTCGTCCTGTGAGAGGGATCTGGGTCTGAACGCTGATGTTTTCCAGTCCTCTAACCTCGTCCGCTACCCACGTCTGCAGGGCACCCCACCAGATATCCTGTACCGCAGAGCGTTAGTTATCCAGAGGTAGGTCAGCGAACATTGTGCCCCATGTACTTTTTACAGAACTAAATATTTGTCTTCGGGCTTGGAAAAAATATCCTTCTTCAACTTCTCAGGCCTTTACCCTCAAGATAAAGTGTTCTGATTGTCCATGTTATCTGTAAACAGAAGGTGTTTCCAGTTTGTGTCTCTTTCTGTCTGCAGGTTTATCAATCTTTTGGACAGCGCGCTCCCGCACCTAGTGCCAGCCTGGGATTACAGCCTGGGTACCTTCAACCAGATCAAAGTGAGCCGTCCTAAAGCTTTTAACATGTCATTTATGATCTGTGCACAACAGCAAGCATTTTTTATGTGTTTCTTTATAACATGTGTCTTTTGGTGCCCATTAGAGCATAAAGCAGTTCTTGCTGCTGTCCAAGCGCCGCTCAGCCCTCATCACTCAGTGCCTGAAAGACTCGGAGACCAGTAAGCCAAACTTCATGCCTCGACTCTACATTAACCGACGTCTGGCCATGGAGCACAGGGACAACTCATCTCTGGACCCAACCTGCAAGAACGCCGTCTTCAACCAGGTAGGGACCAGAAGGAAGCCTAAAATTCAATGTGTAGAGAAGATGTGCAATAATTCAGATGCTTTATTTTTCCTCTTGCAGGTGTATGAGGGTCTCAAGCCGTCAGACAAGTTTGAGAAAACTTTAGATTACAGGTGTGCATTTTATCAGCCTCTTGTGTCCAATATTTAGGACTTTTATAACTCGAGGATTAAAATCTGAATCTCCAGTGTGCCTTTTTGATCCTTCAGGTGGCCCGCTCGTTATGACCAGTGGTGGGAATGCAAGTTCATTGCAGAGGGAATTATCGACCAAGGAGGTGGATTTCGAGATAGCCTCGCAGACATGTCGGAGGAGCTTTGCCCCAGCTCGTCCGAGTGTCCCATGCCTCTCCCGTTCTTCAGCCGGACATCCAATCAGGTAGTCACTATCCCATTGCCGCCTATCATCAGAATGGATATCACTGTTGTTCTAAAAGTGTCTTTTGCTCATCTGTCAGGGTGACTTTGAGGCTAGAGATTATTACGTTCCCACCCCTTCCTGTAAAGAGTTCCACAAATACGAGTGGATCGGTCAGCTGATGGGTGCTGCTCTCAGAGGGAAAGATTTCTTGGTGAGTCTTTTGTAGGTTGTTTGCAATTTTAGAAATAGTGTAAGAATATTTATTGGGTTTTAACAAAAATGTAATGGTTTTATTAAATTATTGTAACATAGATAATTACCATTGTAAATATTTATTAGTTGTAGATATTTGACTTTTCAGACTTGCTGTGTGTTCACTCCTGCAGGTTTTGGCTCTTCCGGGGCTTGTGTGGAAGCAGCTGATT
Source organism: Diplotaxodon limnothrissa (assembly GCF_057381915.1). Taxonomy (NCBI): domain Eukaryota; kingdom Metazoa; phylum Chordata; class Actinopteri; order Cichliformes; family Cichlidae; genus Diplotaxodon; species Diplotaxodon limnothrissa. The sequence goes on from NC_140613.1 coordinate 9,500,310, forward strand.
GGGGAAGCTGTCAGCTGGAGTAAAGACTTTGCTGCAGTAGACTCTGTACTGGTGAGGATATTCAAATCATTACATTTACATGGTGGTGTCATTTAAATGTCAAAGCTTTGAAAGAAGAAAAGTCTCTGCTGACTGTGTTTCATAAAAGTACAAGAATTTATTGTCACTATTTTATAATAATTATTAATTTGCTCCTACAGTTTGTTGATCGATTACATTTGTTTCATGTAGCGTTTTGGGTTTGTTTTTTTCTTTTTGCATTAAAATTAAAATCTAGAAGGAATTAACAGATTGGATGGGTTGTTTTCCTGGTTGCCTCACTGTGAACATGTGTTCAGGTAAACCTTCTGGAGGCCATGGAGAACATGGACCAGGAGACATTTGAGTTCCGATTTGGGGAGGAGCTGGTCTACACCACTCTGCTGACGGATGGCTCAATGGTGGAACTGATCCCCGGTGGCAGTAATGTGTCAGTTCGTTATGAGGACCGCAGTGAGTTTATCCGCCTGGTGCAGAAAGCTCGGATGGAGGAGAGCAAACAGCAGGTGGGCTTCACATAAATTGGAATTACCCGTATTTCTTTTACTCTTTAAGCCAACTCTTTGTAAAATACTCCAGTGATGTTTTAGTGGTTTGTACACGTGTGTTACAGATTGCTGCCATACAGACGGGACTGCTGAAGGTGGTTCCTCAGGCAGTGCTGGACCTGCTCACCTGGCAGGAAGTGGAAAAGAAAATATGTGGAGACCCAGAGATCACTGTGGAAGCTCTGAAGCGACTCAGTGAGTGTCCGGCCTGGATTTAAACTGACTTTGACTATAAGCAGACATTTTTCTGTCGTAATTAAGAAAGTGAAATGGGACCATTTGCAAGTAATTTATCCAAGACACAACTGGAAGTGGATAAATTCAAATAAAATTCTAGCTTAGTTTAAACTAAATCTAATTTTAGCAGTGGTATCTGTTATGTTTTCGAATGAATTGTATTTCATTTTCAGTACACCCGTGTATGCATGTGGTACCTTTTTTCACAAGTGGACTTGGCGTAGCTTTAAAAATACAAAACAGGTTGACCTCTTGTGGGACTTTTCCCATCTTCGTTTTATCCACGTTCCTTTCAAATCCTCGACCACAAATGAGGTCTGAGATGTTGTTTCTGTTAAGGTACAAGTTAAGGTGAAGTAATAAGATGCAAGTTGTATTAAGTCACAAAATGCTGCAAGTAACCAAACCATTGTAATCTTTTGTTCTCCCCACCAGCACGTTATGAGGACCTGGAACAAAGTGATGTTAGAGTGCAGTACTTATGGGAGGCGCTGACAAACTTCACCAATGGTGAGTTCACTGTTTATTTTTGCCCCATTTTAAAAAGTAGTAAATGGCTCTCACAACATAAACTCTGCACCAATGGCCAAATATAAAAGACAGATAAAGCTTTTGGGTCCGAAAAATGACGCCAATGGAGAAATCCCTTAAATTGCTATTTTTTGTAATGACCAGCAGGGGGCAGATCCTCTGGTGTTAAGAAGAAGACGGGTTGTATAAGATTGAAAAATAAACCTTATCGTGCTTTGTCTATGAGCTCGGTTCACTCTTTCATGGTGAATTTATGGTCTAGGTTCTAGGTTTATATAAAGATGCTAAATTGTATTTGTGTCTGCATTATTCAAGTGCAGATTTTGACCCAGACTGATATTCTTGATTTCTGTCTTCAGAGGATCGCAGCAGGTTTCTGAGGTTTGTAACCGGTCGAAGTCGTCTTCCTGCACCTATCTACGTCTTTCCTGACAAACAAGGGTGAGTTCAAGTGTACGTAGTTATTATTATTTGACTACAATTAGATTTAGATTTGATTGTAATTTGTTTTTTGTTGTTTGTTTTCTTGATTCAGCTCTGAAACGACTGATGCACTTCCACAGTCCTCCACATGTTCTAGTACCCTTTATCTACCCAACTATCCGAGGTATAACAACCCCATGTGCTTTATGTGCACTGTTATTAATGATGCATTGATGATTTAACAGAAGTTAAATCTCTTAAAGATTATTAAGCAGTTTTTGAAGTTGACAGCACTGTTACATTATTGTCTTGTGTTTCCTCTATTCCTTGTTTTGTCCTGCAGTGCGAAAGTTTGTGAGGAGAAGCTGCGCTATGCTGCGTACAACTGTGTGGCCATTGATACCGACATGAGTCCCTGGGAAGAGTGATCTCCCTACTGTTTCACTGACCGCTGCACACGCCACAACTCAGTCGAATCAAGATATCTTGCCAACTTTTCACCATACCCTCACAACTGCCAAATAACCAATAGCTGTATATAATAAATAACTATATGGAAACATGGACGTGACTCAGTATGGTTTTTATTAACTTTTTATGTGTTCAACTCAGTAAAAGATCAAATTTTTCTTCAAGACTCATTTAACCCAGACAAAACAGGAAGAAGTTATCATGACATGTCATGTTTAAATGTTGCTGGTAATAAAAATGAGTAAACAGTGTTTCTAAACCCAAACTGTTAAAAATGATCAAACAGATAAAGTCATCTGTATAACACACGGTCCAATTAATTACTGTTAATAAAATTTTACATCAGATTTACGCATTATATGTATTTACTCATTCTTAATCTTTATTTTATTATATTTGTATCTGAAAACAACCTATTTAAAGTACCTGTGTTACACGTTCTTTAACATTATGTCTATTCTTTTATTATACATTTTGAAATGACATCTGTTTTCACTACTAACTCTAAAAATTGTAAAACAAAATAGAAGTTGTTGCGGGGTGTGGTTTGTGACTCAGCCACTGAAGAGGGAGAGGGCAGTGCCAGGGAAGGATGGTCAACAGCAGGTAGCCATCGTTTAATCGTGGCTCCTCTATTTAAGCAGCGTGACGGGACTCGGGGAGGAGAGTTGGAGTACAAAAGCAAAAATAACAACATGGTGATACACAGTGAGAAGCAGACAAAGGCACGCTGAAAGACGCGTGCATGCAAATACATAAACAGAACATTTGCACCATTCCCTGCAGTCATCAAGTCCTTTTGTCACAGCAGTAATTAAATACATGTCATTATCCACTCACCAGCCACTTCATATGGCAGTAATGGCCCAGTCTATAAAAGATCTTGAGCCCAGAGGTCTTTTCAACCTTTCTCTGTTCAACAAATATAGGTGATTATATGATGTGGTGTGATATGGATGTCCCTTACTTATATTTGATGTGTGATTGTGTTCCTACACCACTTTCTTGTTGTTAGTGTCTTTAATGTCTGCAATGGTAACAACTCTGTTATTGTGGTTATATTTGTCTGACAGTTGCTACAAGGCACAGATGGAATTTATAAAAGGACAAGTAAATAAAAATAATACTTTGTTTGGATCTGCCATCCCTTTGGCAAGGTCTGTTAAAAAACTCAACCGTCACTCTTAGATAAGATCAAATTGGTTAGGATGTTCAGGAACAGCGAAATACTTAAGCCTAACATGAGCTGGAGACTGCAGGAACAGTGGAGGGAGTTTTATATCACCATGGACTGAGAGGTTGCTGACCAAGAAAGACTGCCTTGCTTCAAAGTTGATACTTTCAAGCGTGACTGAAATGTGCCGCTGCCCAGATGGACAAGCTAAATACATTCTGGACAAAAGTTTTATGGTCAGACAAGACCAACTGAGTTATTTGGCTGCAGTGACAAGAGGTTTGTTTGGAGGAGTAAAGATGACCTAAAAACATTATACCAGATGGTGGTTGCATCATGCTCTGGGGCTGTTTTGCCGCCAGTGGAACTGGTATATTCCACAAAGTGGATAGAATAATGAGGAGGGAGTACCTTCAAATTCTTATACTTTACTTTGGATCAACAACTAAACTTGAAGGCAGTTGGGTGTTTCAAGAGGACAATGAGCCCAAACACCCTAACAGAACTGGTTTTGAAATGGATGAAGCAGGCTAACATAATGCGTGTGGACTGGCGCTTTCGAAGCCTCAGCCTTAACCTTATTAAAAATGTGTGGATTGTGGGTCCATGCCAGGGAAATCAATTTAAATGAATTCTACCAATTCTGCCAAGAAGAGTGGCCAAATATCCTGCCAGAATTAAGGCAGAACCACAAGTATCTGGTATCTTGCTAAAGCAGATTTTAGCCAAATATATGAGGAGGTGCATGCATATTTTGGACCCTGTGTGGATTAGAGGAAAATAAAGTTCAAATTTGTACATCCAATTCTTGTTTGTTTGTTTTTTTAAAGTTATGAAAGATGTATGTTGCATAAGCAAATAAATCATGAAAGTCCCAGAATTACCATGATATTTATGCCCATGACGAGTGTGTAAACTTCAGACCACAACTGGAAAAAATATGACTTAACTAACATATAGTAACATATATACTATATGTTCTAATCATTTTAGATAATGAATTTCTGATTTTCATGATTTATAAGCCACAGTCATCTAAAATAAAACAAAAAAGGCTTGAGATGTGTTATTGGGATATAAAAAAGTTCACATTTTTGAATAAAATTATGAAAAAAATAAACTTTTTCAGAATATTTCAGATTTTGAGATGCACCTGTATGTGATACCTTGAGCGATATCTGGAAAAATGATAACAGCAAGAGTGAAAGGGAAGGTTTACAAGATGATAGTAGGGCCTGCTATGGTGTATGAAGATGGCGGCACTGCAGGAAGACAGGAGGGAAAGCTGGAGGTTGAAGAACTGGAGATGCTCAGACCTTAATTGAGAGTGACCAGAATAGGCAAGATTATAAATGAGTACATCAGAGGGACACGGTCAGGCTGAGCGATTTGGAGGCAAAGTTAGAGTTTCAAGGCTACCATGGTTTAGACATGTGCAAAGGAGGGAATTGGATATACTGGACGGAGGAAGACCTCAGAGGAGAAGAAGAGCATGCAGAAAGCTGGTGTAACTGAAGAGGATGCAAGGGATGGAGTGAGATGGAGGCAGATGATCTGCTGTGTCCACACATAAATGAAACAGTCTGATGAAGAAGAAGAAAATGAAAACCTTAGAGAATATGAAAGCAATTTTGTACTTTCTGTAATGTTGTTCTGTCTCTGGTAGTGATATCTCGAAACTTTTCTGAGACAATAAAGGAAATCTCGTTCGCTGAAGAGTTAGTTCTCGCGAGACCTAGGGTGTTCAAACCTCCCCATGAGCCCTTGCGGTTCCTCTTTCTAGCCGGCGCCTGAGAATGGGTACGTGTTTTCATGCTCGCGCCGGAGACCGAATCCTTACCCATCTGATGTTTTAACGAAGGAATATTCCAGTAATGGTTTGCTATAGCGATAAATGTTGTCATCTAAATAGAAATAGTTGACTCTTTGCTGTCTATAGTATGTTGAATTTGTTTTAAAGAAATATTTTCTAGTCGTTATCTGAAGCGAGTATCCAAGATGGCTGCACTCAATGGCTATGTAGTTAGCTGTTGAGGCTGAAGCGTCCCCAAAGACTTCTCTTGTGGCTGGTTTGGGACGTTTTATTGTGAAGTAGCGGTGTTTTCGCGTTAATTTGGCTTTATACGAGAAGTGTTGGACATCTTTGCTCGCAAATTCAACTGTTTAGGCTGGTCGAAGTTAGCTTAGTTAGCATGCCTATCGTGATCTTGTCACGCTGCTTGGCTGAGACGCTTAACGTAATAATGTAAATGCTTATGCTTTTTTAGAGAAGTATTTTGTCTAGTTATTGTTGTCGAGCTTAATTCAGCTTTATTTTGTCCTATTTAGAGGCATCTTATTTTGAAAGCTATGTCGCAGGTAGACCCGGCCTGTCTCGTGTCTCCCTTCCTGCATGCTCTATGATGCATTCATGTTCTCCAGTGGGACACCTTGGGCTTCACCTCTAAATGTTCCTTGTTGTGCTTTGGAAGATGGACTGAATTATCTGGTCCACATTCAAACCATAACATGGAGTAGTGGAGCACCAGCCACTTGGAGAATAAAGACTAATGCTCATTGAGTGGGACAGTTAGCAGGCCTGCATGCAGGGTGGAACACAGGAGATGTCACTAGCCACATGTTTTGGTGGCTTTAGGTCCACGTTGGTGATGTAGGGCCCCTGGATTACTACTGAAAACCCAAACGAATATATATAATAGTTGTGGAAATATGTTTATGTCCTGACTTTAGGAATGCTATGATAGCACAGTCTAGGGTGTATTTGTAGCCTAGAAGACTGAGATTTTAAGGTACCAATGTGATGTAGTGGGTCTGTAAGAGCTTCTGAATGCATGTATCTGAGTATTGCATGTAACCAAACTGGTGTTGGTCACTTTGTCAAGATGCTGTTAGCTGTGTTATTATTGGCAAGTCCTGAAATATTGCTGCGTGGTTTTGAGTCTGGAAGCTGGCTCATCTCAGTTTTTTGTTTACTGTTAAAATAGTTTAAATCTGTGTTAATATGCAACACAAGTTGGCTTTGTTAATTTTTAACTTTTTGCAAAAGCAACTACATCTTGCCATTTTAAAGTACCATTTGATTGCTTGAGCGACATGATGAAACTCTTTTATGCGGAATCCAAATCAAATTGCGGACAACCCTTACCTTGGAGAACTGATTGCTCAAGCACAAAAAAATAATCTTCTTGCTAGCATCTTGTTGTTGGCCCAGTAAACTGACTCCTAGTTTTCCGTATTTTACTTTTGCAGGTATCTCAAGGGACAACTGGCATAAACGCCGCAAGACCGGCGGTAAACGCAAACCCTACCACAAGAAGAGGAAGTATGAGCTCGGGCGACCTGCTGCAAACACAAAGGTGACTTTTTTTGCGGGGGGCACCTCTTACCTGATTAGACTGAATAATGTGGTAGCGTGGGTGATGAAAACTTGACCTTAGGTGGGTCTTTTTTTTGAGCCGTTTTGGTTCAAAGCTTTGGGCTTACCAATGTTAGGACTTGTCATAGTTACACTGACACGCTTCAAAGCATATGCATGCTGCTGCTCAGGAAAGGAGGTTTCACACAAATCATTTTATAAACTATAATACAATGTGTTCTTGTTGTTTTTTTTTTTTTTAAAGATTGGAGCTCGCCGCATCCACACGGTGAGGGTCCGCGGTGGGAACAAGAAGTACCGAGCTCTGAGGTTGGACAATGGAAACTTCTCATGGGGCTCTGAGTGTAAGTTTCTCCTGGAATACCTTTTGATATTCCACACACCTTTCCATGATGATAACTTTGTCCAGTTCTGCTACTGAATGCAAGTGGTGACAGCAAAGACTCCTGAGAAAGACACCTTCTCTCTATTCATAGTTAAATGATTTATGAAACTATGTAGTCAGATTCAATGGGAAGTTTAATGATCGTGCCTGGGTTTTGTGTATTCAGGCTGCACACGGAAGACCAGGATCATTGATGTGGTCTACAATGCCTCCAACAACGAGCTGGTCAGAACCAAGACCCTGGTGAAGAACTGCATCGTCCTTGTTGACAGTCTTCCCTTCAGGCAGTGGTATGAGGCTCACTACGCCACTCCACTGGGACGCAAGAAGGGCGCCAAGCTGGTATGTCATAAGCTCAGTGTTGATGCTTGTAGTTAAAGCATGTTATAACTAGGTTTCGCATTCTCTTGTGTTACTGTGAACGCTTTTTAAATGCTAATGGAGGCACATCGCTTTCATATGCAGCAGCTTTGTCATACCAAAGACTCTTAAGTTGTTTTTTTTTTTTTAAATGCCTTTCGTCTCCCTTCAGTGGAAGACGTCTTTATTTGTCCATAAACAACCAAAGTACAAGCCTTTTATCTTTATTAACAAAGATAACAGATTTGATATGTGTCTTTCCATGACGATAACTTGTCCAGTTCTGCTACTGAATGGAAGTGGTGATAGTAAAGACTCTGAGAAAGACCTGTCAACTGAAGTTGCTCATTAAAAGAACATTCAAAGCATGTGGTTTTTGTGCAGTAATTTTTTGCAACATCTAAAGAGCTTTGCTTTCCCATCCTGATGCAGAGCCCTGAGGAGGAAGAGATCCTGAACAGGAAGAGGTCAAAAAAGACCCAGAAGAAGTACGATGAGCGCAAGAAGAACGCCAAGATCAGCTCACTCCTGGAAGAGCAGTTCCAGCAGGGAAAACTGCTCGGTAAGTCCAACATTTGTGGCAGAATTATTTTTACTTGGATAAGTGGTGAGTGCTGTTTGAAAGTTTTCATTTTGGAGTATGAAAGTGTAATCATGTGTGGTAGTTTATCTTGTGCATATGTGTTAAAATACAAATACCAGGGCAGTGTTTTTGGTGTATTTAACAAAAAGGTTTTCACTTTCCACAAGAATTATAAATAATTTTGAGCGACTGTTTAAAAATTTGCTAGGAATAAAATATTTGTATTTTTATTGAAAGGTCAAATGACAGGAGAAATGCAAAGACTGACGTTAACATGCTCTCATTGCCTTAAATATATTTCTGCAACATCAAACCCACACATCTGAAACTTGATGTACTGACCTTGATAATGTGACTGACTCTGCTTCCATCTTCCTTCATGCAGCTTGCATCGCCTCCAGACCCGGCCAGTGCGGCAGAGCAGACGGCTACATCCTGGAGGGCAAGGAGCTGGAGTTCTACCTGAGGAAGATCAAGGCCAAGAAAGGCAAATAGATGTACAGCTGTTTGATACGTCAATAAAATCCAAACGTCCCACAACTGTCCACTGTGTCTGCTCTTTCACTGGATGTGACTGTTATTTGTGCATTCAATCAGAACTGGATTTTCTTTTCAAAGGCTAACTGGGGGTAAACAGATCACACCTTATAATTAGTGACAAATATAAAAATGTAGATTTCTGACTGCCTTCAGGTCTGCATGCGTTAAAGAGTGCATTAGATGAATTGCTGAGTTGGAGGAGTATTCAGTAGTGATGGGCAGATGAAGCCCCATGAAGCACTGAAGCTTTTCATCCAATTGGTTCACCCCAACGCGAAGCTTCATGAAGCTTCATTTGCTCTAGCAGGACACCTACTGGACGTAAAAATAATAGCTGGCATGAATTTGAAGAGTGTGGCATTTTGCACACAGCCTGTAAATGTCAACAACAAAAGGAGTGTGTAAAACACCTATAGTGTAGTGATGGCATTATACTGTGTATATTTATGCTGGCAGTATGGAAAATGATTATTTGCGGCAAAGTTCGAACCGCTTCATGAACCAGTCACGTGGTACAGCCGGGCAGCGAGGCTTCGGACGTCATCATTTTCAGCTCCTCCCATAAATGAAGCATGCCTCGATACGCGCTTCGCGGAAACGCCCCCTCCATTACTCGACACACGCTCCGAAGCCTCGATACAGAACGTCCCATCACTAGTATTCAGATCTGAGTAAAAGCAACTATTTAGAATGACATTCCCACACCTATTTTAATGAGGAAAGGCCTCTGCTGCTTAGGTGTTGGTGTAAATATAAGGCAAATACTTGTTAATGTCTGTTCGTTACATTAACACTGCTTGTGTTGGAGTCGAGGTATGACTTTTAACACTTAGCAGTGGATTTGATGCAAATAACCAGAAAAAATCTTGAGGATGTTTTATTTCTGCCAATGTAGCCTGCAAATATTGGATAACATATTTGAGAGGTAAAGTGTTGTGTGTGTGTGTGTGTGTGTGTGTGTGTATAGAAAATGAGAAAATCAGTTCCTTAGAAGAACATAAGGATTGCATTAATTGAAACTCACGTGGTTAAATGTTTTAAGTCTTTAAACCAATTTGATGAGGAGGTGTGTTTTAGGTTAAAAAGTATTAGCCAAAAGATAACCTGAGAAAATTCCATTCATTAAGGGTAAAAACACCACCCTAACCTCAGTCTGGACCTTTGTGAAAAAACAATTCCCCTTAAACCTAATGAGTCACGAAACCCTTTGCAGCAAAAACTAATCTGTAATCAAGCATTTGTGGTAACCAGTGTTGGTCAAGTTACTTGAAAAAAAGTAATTACTAATTACTTCTCGAAAAAAGTAATCCATTACTTAATGATTACTTATCATTAAGTAGTTACTTTTCGAAAACATGATGCACAACCTGATTACAGAATAAAGCAAAAGAACTTTCAGCCCAATTCATTTTTTCTGCATAATCCATCATATAAAATTGAATCAAATGAAAAGCCTCTTTCTAAAAGTTGTTTTATTAGTTTTAATCTTTCAATTTTATGCACATTGCTTTAAGCAAAAATTGAGTTATATGCAACTGTCTTTGACTTGAAGAGACTTGTTTAACATTTAAACCTATTTTCTGTTATCAGGATACAAAGTTAATGTGAGTAAAACACAATTGCTTGAATACAATTAGCGAGTAGCCTGCAAGATTTAATAAAAACTATTTTAAATCCATGGATCAAGCTGACTTTTAAAATTTGGGAAATAGTAATAAAATAGTATAAACTAAAAGAAGATGTAGCAATTCTTAAGTGGTGTGCATACGATACACATTTTGTTCCAAGTAAATTGGATTCTAGATTCAAAGATTGGACAAATAAAGGATTAACAGCTTTATGTATGGTAATGGAGAAAGGTAGACTACTAGTTTTGAAAAGGTTAAAGAAAAATACTCGTTAGAAACACTGGATTTTTGTAGATACCTACAGATGAGGCAAAAAGATCAAATCTAAGGCTGAATTAAGCAAACAGCTATTAGACTGGGCATACAGCTCAAATAAAGATAGAGGCTTTATCGCTGCCTTGTATAAAGGGTTAATAAACATGAAATCACACTCAACCCTACATATTAAAACAATGGGAAATGGAGGGAGGTATAGATATTATGAAGGAGGAGTGGAAAACAATAAGGACATACCAATGGAAATGTAGCAGCTCACAGAGCTGGAGGGAATTTGGTTGGAAAAGCCTGATAACATATTTTATTACATCTCACCAAAAATCAAAGTAACCCTCCCATTTGCTGGAAGAATTGTGGAAACACAAATGCAAATCATTATCATATAATTACTGGGACTGTCGTGTTATTAAAACTTATTGGAAGGGAATACATGTAGCAGTACAAGAGATATTTGGAAGTTATTTGCCTCTAGAAAGTAAATCTTTATTTTTTGGACTCATGCCAGAAGGATGGACAGAGAACGATAAATATTTGTTTAATATTTTGTTGGTGGTAGGCAAAAAAGCCCTCACAAAAAATGACTTTCATGTCAGAGCCCAACAATGAACATGTGGATGGACGTCATAATGGACATTTACAGGATGGAGAAAACGAGCGGATGTGAACTACAAGAGGGACCTGTGTGTGTCATGTTGTAAGAAATGGATGGACTATATAATAACACGCAGGCCAGATTTAGACTTTGTTAACCTTAGATTTATTATTTATATTACTGGTAATTAAATCTCTCTCACTAATTGTTTTTGTCATTTTGTTTTGTTTTTCTTCTTCTTAGTTTCTTCTTCTTTTTTCTTCTTTTGCATGGATGTTTTCGTTGTTAAAAAAAGAAGAAGACATTTAGATGGATATCTGTAACAAATTATTGAAGCTGATGCACATGATACTGTACAGTGACTCCTAAATGTCAAAAAAAAATTAAATTAAAATAAAAAAAAACTGTTTTCTGCATATTTCAACATATAAAATAAAATAATGTTTTGTGTTTACACTCGCTCTTTCAAATAGATGCAAGTAAAACACGGCAAAAAATAATTACAATTAAAGATTCAGCGGCACTAAGTCCTTTCGCTCTTAAATCTATTGTCACCTGTTTAGCAGGAGTGGGGCGGGTGGAGGTTTGCCTGGTGCCACAGCAGTCATGTTAGTGGGGGGATCCAGGGGTTTCTCTGTGAATTTCACATTCCCACGCAGAGTGTACAGTGGACACTAATGTTTCATTCACTTTTTACGGAATAAAACTCAAAGTAATGTTAGTACGTCAACGCTTTGAATGCTGCATGCTCGTACTCTCTCCTGCACTCCTTATTATCCATGGTTGATCTAATCAGTAATCTAAATACTTTTTTTGCTATAGTAATCCCGTACATTACTCTTTAGTTGAAAAAAGTAACTGGATTACAGTAACGCGTTACTGCCCATCTCTGGTAGTAACTGTCAGTCTTTCGTATCACTGTGGAGGAGCTTTTTTCCACTTTTCTTCGCAAAATTGTGTTAATGCAAGCGCAGACGGTTTTCATTATTTCAAGCAGGGTTAAGTCAGGATTTTGACATGGCCACGTAACCCTCCATGGTGTGTTAGTTTTATGCCAGAGGTTACAGGAATCAAACCTTCCAGAGAATTGAATTTCTCGGTCCACAGAACATTTTCTCTCTTGGGGATCATTAGATATTTTTTTAGAAAATGTGAGATGAGCCTTTGGAATTCTCCCATGGATGCCATTTTTGCCCAATCTCATTCTTATCACTGAACTCCGACCTTCACTGAGACTCTGAGTTCTTTAGATGGTTTTCTGGGTTCTTTTGAGACCTCTTGGGTGAGTTGAAGTCGAAGCGTTGACTCCTGAGAAGGTTCACTGCTGTTCCAGGATTTCTCTATTTGCAGATAATGACTCTCACAATGGATCACTGGAGTCCCAAAGCCTGAGAAATTGCTTTGTAACTCTTTCCAGGCTGATAGATGTCAATGACTTTGTTTGTCACCTGTTTCTTTAGATCATGGGACACACAATGTGTTTGTTTTAGTCTTTGTCACTTTGTCAGGCAGGTTCTATTTAAATAACTTCTTGAGTCTGGCAGTAGTTAGTTTAACTCAGCTTCCCAAGAAGACATGGTTATGAAATCATCATTTAAAATCTGCAATTTTTTTTATTTACTTGTGTTATTCTTGTCTACAGGGAGTGCAGAATTATTAGGCAAATGAGTATTTTGTCCACATCATCCTCTTCATGCATGTTGTCCTACTCCAAGCTGTATAGGCTCGAAAGCCTACTACCAATTAAGCATATTAGGTGATGTGCATCTCTGTAATGAGAAGGGGTGTGGTCTAATGACATCAACACCCTATATCAGGTGTGCATAATTATTAGGCAACGTCCTTTCCTTTGGCAAAATGGGTCAAAAGAAGGACTTGACAGGCTCAGAAAAGTCAAAAATAGTGAGATATCTTGCAGAGGGATGCAGCAGTCTCAAAATTGCAAAGCTTCTGAAGCGTGATCATCGAACAATCAAGCGTTTCATTCAAAATAGTCAACAGGGTCGCAAGAAGCGTGTGGAAAAACCAAGGCGCAAAATAACTGCCCATGAACTGAGAAAAGTCAAGCGTGCAGCTGCCAAGATGCCACTTGCCACCAGTTCGGCCATATTTCAGAGCTGCAACATCACTGGAGTGCTCCAGTCCGACTCAGACGCCAGCAAGGTGGAGGTGGAGTACTGGTTTGGGCTGGTATCATCAAAGATGAGCTTGTGGGGCCTTTTCGGGTTGAGGATGGAGTCAAGCTCAACTCCCAGTCCTACTGCCAGTTTCTGGAAGACACCTTCTTCAAGCAGTGGTACAGGAAGAAGTCTGCATCCTTCAAGAAAAACATGATTTTCATGCAGGACAATGCTCCATCACACGCGTCCAAGTACTCCACAGCGTGGCTGGCAAGAAAGGGTATAAAAGAAGAAAAACTAATGACATGGCCACCTTGTTCACCTGATCTGAACCCCATTGAGAACCTGTGGTCCATCATCAAATGTGAGATTTACAAGGAGGGAAAACAGTACACCTCTCTGAACAGTGTCTGGAAGGCTGTGGTTGCTGCTGCACGCAATGTTGATGGTGAACAGATCAAAACACTGACAGAATCCATGGATGGCAGGCTTTTGAGTGTCCTTGCAAAGAAAGGTGGCTATATTGGTCGCTGATTTGTTTTTGTTTTGTTTTTGAATGTCAGAAATGTATATTTGTGAATGTGGAGATGTTATATTGGTTTCACTGGTAAAAATAAATAATTGAAATGGGTATATATTTGTTTTTTGTTAAGTTGCCTAATAATTATGCACAGTAATAGTCACCTGCACACACAGATATCCCTCTAAAATAGCTAAAACTAAAAACTACTTCCAAGAACATTCAGCTTTGATATTAATGAGTTTTTTGGTTTCATTGAGAACATGGTTGTTGTTCAATAATAAAATTATTCCTCAAAAATACAACTTGCCTAATAATTCTGCACTCCCTGTAATATTAAAATGTGTTCGATAGACTAAAATATGTTTTGCAAATATTCAAAACTACTCAACTTTTAATAGAGAGTTTGAGTGTTTCCTGTCCAGAAAACAGATGCAGTACTTCAAAATCATTTAGTAACTGTATCATAGACACCTTTTGTAGTCAATAGCTGAAAAACTCATGGACATCACCTGTCCTGTCCTGCTCTGCCAGGCCTGAAAAGCATGCTCTGTTGGGTTGACTTGACCATTAAAGAATATCTCATTTCTTTAGTTTGAGAAACTCTCAGGTTGCTTTTGCAGTATCAGTTTTGCAGCATTTTTTTGAATCTGTGCAGAGTAGAGCCCTGTACACTTCACAGTACATCCTGCCACTTCTTCTTTCTTTTTTTTTTGCCTGTCCCGTTTGGATCTTTAGCCATCAGAATTGTTGTCTGAAGGCCAAGAAAGATGCCAAGCGGATTTACTTTACCAATTGGATCATCATGGCCTTGTCATATTTGATTGACCTTTATTATAATTAAGTATTTATTTTACTTGATTTTCGGTTGTTACAGACGGGGTAGACATGACTGGGGGATAGGACAGGGAGAAAGAATGAAAGAAAGAGAGGGAGAGAAAGAAAAATAGAGGGGAGAAGAGATGGTGAGAAAGGGGAAAGAAAGAATTGAAAAACAAACAAAACACCTGGATCACCTGTATGGAGATAAGAAAAAACAGAAGAGAAAACAAACAAAAAAGAGCAACATAATAAATACAACACCATCACAATAAAGTAGCTAACAGTAGCTAACAGTAGATACTAAATATTACATGTTACTGTGCAGTACGCATGATTGACAGCGCACAATGTGATTTGAGGTAGCAGCCAACAAAGGTGTAGTTTGTGTCTGTGAACACCTGTGTGGATCAGCACGGAGTGTGGGGAGCCATAGCCCCGTCCCCCAGAGCATGAAGCAGGTATGGAGGAGATCCAGGCCCTAGACATCCAGAGGTCCCAGAGTACGAGGACCCGAGGAAGACCACCAGGGGGGCAACCGTGTCACCCTCCTGGGAAGAGCTTTTTGAACATTTTTTTAATGAGCATGAAGTATTGATACTATTGTGCTAGTATTGATCCAGTACCAATAGCAGTGGTGGTACTGATACTATTGATATTTGGATCAATAAGCTCACCTAAATTATTAAATCATTTCAAAATATTCAGAACCTTTGATTGTGTTGTCTCAATAATAATAATACACAATAATAATATAGTTGATCACACTGACTTTGCCTCTTAACAGGAAAACGAGTAGGAACGAGGTTAAAGTGGGATTCAGCAGGAGGGGGAAACCTAAAATTAGTTGTAGTGGCTCAGTGTGGAGAAAAGAATCACAACTCGCAGTAATTTCTTATGAGTAGATTTTCTTGCACACCTAAATTCAACAAGATGTCAGCAGATGTTTAATGTTGGCCTGGCTGATTTCCATCCTCTGCACTGACAGCACACTGTTTATGCTGCCTTTATATTAGACAGTACAGTTTGTATGAAGGTGGAATTCAGTCAATGAATCTAAGCATCATCAGCTTAAATTCAAATTCATCTCAGCTACACTTGATGTGACCTGACTCTGACCATGAGCACCACAACCACTGTTCACCATTCACACACCGTAACTTTAAATCCATCACAGTACAACCAGCTAACCTGTTTACCCTGTGCTAAAAAGCAGCGGATTTTAATGCAACCTTTTAAAAACACAGTTAGTCTGCTATGGTTTGTTTTGCAGCAGGTTTCACAATATGAAAAAAAATCTGATTCTAACATCTGATTAAAAAACACAGGACTTACAAGTGAGCTTTAAATTTTCAGTTTATTAAATACCACAGAGAACAGGATTGCCTTTCATGCGTCACTGTTTATGGTGAAATTGGTTTGATGTTTGAAATAATAATAATAAGTTCCCTCAAATGCGTTAAGTCAAAAGTAAAGTCTGTTTTGAAATGTAAGGAGTAGATAGTACAGATATTTGTTTAAAAATGTAGGGAGTAAATGTAAAAAGTTGTCAGAAAACAAAACTACTCAAGTTAGGTACAGATGCCTGAAAATTCTACTTAAGTATTTGTACTTCGTTACTTTCCACCTGTACAAATTCTCCATAAATGTGCACTAAAGCCTAATCTTGGTCGTGTTTTATTTTAGTTAATGATTATTTTTTGGGGGAAAAACATCTAGGTTTAGTTTCGTTTTATTTGGCTAAAGTAATCTTTCTGTGCTTTAACGCATTTTAAAGTGATATCTGCTGTAAGGTGAAGCTTTTAAGTAACTAACTGGGGTAAAAGTCACAGTCACGGCCAACCAATGACACGTGACTAATGTCACTGCTTTGATTGGGTGAGAGGACGCTTATGTAGAAGTAGGGCAAAGGTAGAACACGGTTAGTGTAGAGAGTCCTCTGGTGCAATAACAATGCTGCTGAACAAGGTAAAATTCTCTATCTTAGCAATGATCTACCTGTCTCTGTTGTGGGTTAACTCCTTAAAGATTTTCTGTGAGCACCTCCCGATTGACAGTTTATCGATCTTCATCCGATTTTCTGCACGTTTAGCGGCTACGTCACACGCTAGCGTTAGCTAGCTCAGTGCTGTAGCGTTATGAGACGTTATCAGAGGAATGTTCATTTAGTCTACATGTAAAAAGGTTTCTCCTAAATCTACACGTAATTTTATATTGTCAAAATACGCATTAGTGCATTAGTTACACCAAAAGGTTTACCTTTTTAAATTGGACTAGGCAACATTGGAGTTTTCAAAGAAATTTAAGAGACAGACTCTACCCCTTTATAAATCTCAATGTTACATCTCAGCAAACAAACAAGCGATTGAAAAGCACTGTTACAGAAGTAAACAGGAATATGAAGACACAACTGTCAAACACGGCAGTAAAAGACAAATAACTCAACCATTAATGCTCCTATTCCTGGGTTGCAGCCAAACATTACCACGGCTCACAGGCTTATGAATATGAGTAAAGAATTCACGAACAGGAAACTCGCAGTGCTAAGAAAGTGCCCTCACATTAGGCTTTTTGTGTCATTTTCATGGGTGGTGATTAATGATTCTTAAGTTTTTAATTTAACAGGTGTGAGGTGTCACAAACTGTCTGATGCATACCTATGTTTTTTTACATACAGGTCCTCAGAGCTGGTGTGCGGTGTGGGATCCGTCTGCAGAGCTCTTCTACATCTACAGCCAGTGCCACAGCATCTTCCAGCAGCCCTGCTCCACCCCTTGGCTTCTCATTTGGTAAATAGGCTGTAGGCCTTGGTAATATCATTTTGTTTTTAAAGTAGGGTCTCATGTAACTGATGCATGAAATTCTTGTTTAGCAAATAACCGCTCCAGTGATGTAGTTTATAGGGATCTATTAAAATAAAGCTAAAATGCTTTGTTGCTTCTTTGGCCCACAGAGTTGACCGATCAGCAGAAGGAGTTCCAGCAGTTGGCGAGGAGGTTTGGACGAGAAGAGATCATACCTGTTGCTCCTGCTTATGACAAGAGTGGTGAAGTGAGTAAAGCGAGGATTGGGCTGCTGTAGCGATTGTCAAATTTTAAAAAAAATTTTTTTTTTTACTTCATATATGTAGATGTGCTTGTACTGTTGATGTCTGTAGAGATTTTCAATTACGGTTATCACTTAGTAGGTCTATAGTCAGGGGTGCACATAAGTGGTCCGCAGGTGCGCATTCGCTGTCAAAATAAAAGACGCGCATCAGATAAGAAGTTGCAACGCGTGTTTGCGTACATAAGATTTTCTGGAGGAGGACAGACATTTGTTTAGAAGTCGTAAAGATGTCGAAGAAGCAAGCTCCTATAAGCAGTTACTTTGGTGTTCCTCCACTTACAAAGAAATGTCAGGAGTCCGAACCACAAAAGAATCGCATATTCTCAGAAAAGTGGTTGCAGGAGGTGAGCTGGCTTCAAACAAATGATGAACGCACAGATTTTGGTGCAGAATATGCCGTGAAAATCCCACTCTAGCGGACAAAAACTGTGTGTGTGTGTGTGTGTGTGTGTGTGTGGATATTTGCTTGTGTACACAGACTTGTCTTTAACCTTTCTATTTTTTTTCCCTTTGGCATGATTGTTAGAGGCTTAGTAGAATCACAATCAGAAACATAATGTCATTGTTACAGGTACAACGAAATTAAAAGTGGTAACACTGACATGTTGTCTCCCTTTACAGTATCCTTTCCCCATCATCAAGAAGGCGTGGGAGCTTGGTCTGGTTAACGGTCACATTCCACAGGAATATGGTGTGTTGCATTCTTATTTGAAATTTAGTGGCTCATTCTAAACTTTGCTTTGCATGGATGAGATTCATTCACAGGTAAAATATTAGTGCAGTCTCCATCATACCATACATGTTGCCTTTACATAAAGAGATAATACAGATAGCTGTAATGTTGTTGCCTAGTGTGACCATGTTTGCTGTTCCTGGGGGAAAATGGCAGTGGACATGTGTTAATTTCAGGAAACTCGACACACTGAACACTGCATTTGAAAACCTTATTTGTTCCTCTTTGTTTTCAGGTGGAATGGGTTTGTCGAGCTTTGACAGCTGCCTCATCACAGAGGAACTGGCTTATGGATGCACAGGGATGCAAACTGCCATGGAGGCAAACTCTCTCGGAGTAAGTTATTCACAGCTTGCTTATTTATTTATTTATTTATTTATTTATTTATTTATTTATTTATTTATTTATTTATTTATGTAAGGCCCACCAAGACACAAACCTAGAACCAGATTTAGAGCCTTTAAACTGGCTTTGTAACTTGTTTAAATATGTTTTAGAACCTGTTGTTGCAACTGATCCACCAAAAATGGACTGCTGCCAAGCATATTGTTTATTTAGCAAATTATTACAAATACAATTTTGCTTCAAGGGGCCATATATTATCAGAATCTGACTCTCATTCCACATTCAGAGGAGAAAATGTCTCCTAAAGTAAGGGAAAAGGAGAAGTCTTAGCCAGAGAGGCATAATTTTTCAGTACATATGGACAGGAATCGGAGCAGGTACCTCTGTCAGTGCGCCCCAGGGCAGCTGTGGCTACAATGTAGCTTGCCATCACCAGTGTGTGTGAATGGGTGGATGACTGAATGTAGTGTAAAGCGCTTTGGGGTCCTTACGGACTAAGTAAAGCGCTATACAAATACAGTCCATTTACCAAGAAGACAATTTAAAACGAAAGCCAATAAACAAGAGTTTGGCAGCAGGACAGAACTCATATCAGGGATGATTAAAAGGTTATTTTGAACCCGGGGGGAAACTTGGGGGTTTATGTAATCAGCCATCACGGGCTCTCTGGAGCCGGCTTTTGACTGTTCATCAGCCAGCTGTTTAGATTCACACGTACAAAAGTATTTCATGTTAAGAAAATAAGGCTAATGATGTTTTCCCAAAGTTTATTTCATGCATATTGAGCACAGAGGAGAAGAGTAGCTGTGTTAGAATGAACTGTATCTGTTTTCCCCCACACAGCAAATGCCTGTCATTATTGCTGGCAGTGATGCACAGAAGAAGAAATACCTGGGACGGCTGACTGAGGAGCCTCTCATGTGTGTAAGTATTTAATTGGAAACGATGACATGATTTGATATTTGGAAGAATGCAGCATCTAGTGATATTGCTTGTTCTGCAGTAGTTCAATCATCTACTGCAGAACATGCATACAGATAAGAGTGCCCTCATATATTTTAAGGAATATTTCTTTCCTCTGTAATATTTGATAGGGAAATATTAGATCTTTAACTGTCATGGTTACTACTCTTGATTTTAGTTAAGTGTCAATGTGCCAAACTGTCATCTAGAATTAAAGTACTTACAAACATTCAGTTCAGGTGTTTCTTGTGGAGAATGATGGCGTCATATTTTTAGGTGCTAATTCTCATTCTTGCTGTTTCACACTTGGGTGCGAGCCTCTGCAGTGTCAGCTGGAGGCTGTTGATTTATCCCTCTAAATCACTAACCTCACTTATGGCTATGAGCTCTGGGTAGTGACCAAAAAAAATAAGATGTGGATGCAAGTGGTGGTTTTCTCTGGACTGGCTGGCCCCTTCCTTGGTGATGGGGTGAGAATTTCAGTCATTTGGGAGGGAGTCCGAGCAGAGGTGCCGTTGCCATATGGCACAATGAGCAAGCTGATATGGTTTGAGGATCTGATTGAGATTCCTTCTTGGTGCCTCTTGGGTAAGGCGTTCTGGGCATGTCCTACCAGGAGGAGGCAGAGATTCGTCTCGGAACAGAGGACGCCATCATCTACCTGCTCAATCGTGTCTACACCCATCTGGACCAGCCGGCGAGCACTGTGAGGGTCATGTTTTTTGACTTTTCCAGTGCTTTCAACACCATCAGGCCGACCCTCCTGGGTGATAAGTTAGCAGCGATGCAGGTGGATGCTTCTCTGGTGTCCTGGATTGTTGATTACCTGACAGGAAGACCACAATATGTACGTCTCCCACAGTGTGTGTCTGACAAGGTGATTAGCAACACAGGGGCACCACAGGGGACTGTCCTCTCCCCCTTCCTCTTCACCCTCTACACCACAGACTTCAGCCACTGCACAGAGACCTGCCATCTTCAGAAGTTTTCTGATGACTCTGCGGTGGTTGGATGCATCAGCAGGGATGATGAGACAGAGTACCGGGCTGTGGTCGACTCCTTTGTCACGTGGTGTGAGCAGAATCATCTGCAGCTCAACGTGGCAAAGACCAAGGAACTGATCGTGGACTTCAGGAAGACCAGGAAACACTTGACCCCTGTTTCAATCCAGGGGGTCAGTGTTGACATTGTGGAGGACTATAAATACCTTGGAGTACACATTGACAATAAACTGGACTGGGCTAAAAACACCACAGCACTTTACAGGAAGGGCCAGAGTCGTCTCTATTTTTTGAGGCGACTGAGGTCCTTCAACATCTGCCAGAAAATGCTGAGGATTTTCTATGAGTCTGTTGTGGCCAGTGCGATCCTCTATGCTGTTGCATGCTGGGGGAGCAGGCTGAGGGTCGCAGATGCCAACAGACTTAATAAACTGATCCGTAAGGCCAGCAATGTTGTGGGGATGGAGCTGGACTCCCTCAAGGTGGTGTCGGAGAGGCGGATGCTGTCCAAGATAAAGACAATGTTGGATAACACCTCCCACCCACTCCATGACATGTTGGTCAGTCACAGGAGCTCGTTCAGTGAGAGACTGAGATTACCGAAAAGCACCACTGAACGACACAGGAAATCATTCCTGCCTGTGGCCATCTCCCTGTACAACGCATCCACTTAACACACTGTTTGCTGCTACAACTACACATGTTTCTTTTCCAAATATTTATTTATAAGTGACGTATGTATGTGTATGTATGTGTATGTATATATATATATATATATATATATATATATATATATATATATATATATATATATATATATATGTATATATATGTATATATATGTATATATATGTGTATATATGTATATATATGTGTATATATATATATGTATATATATGTATATATATGTATATATATATGTATATATATATGTATATGTGTGTGTGTATATATTGTACTATTCTTAGTTAGCGTATTGTCTGTCTTGTCTTAATGTTGGTTTAAAATGGAGCACTGTAACAAAAAATAATTTCCCCCAGGGATCAATAAAGTATTCTGATTCTGATTATGTCTTTTGGCTGGCCTGGGCACACCTCGGTGTGCCATGAGCTGGAGGAGGTGGCTGGGGAGAGGGAGGTCTGGGCTCTTCTGCTTGGGCTGCTACCTCTGAGACCTGGCCCTGGATAAGCAGGAGATGATCAGGCTCAAACTTCTCGATGAATGAATTTCCATAATTGGGACTGAAAGGGCTACCCAGTGAGACTTCCTGTTTCTGTAAGGGAGAGTTCTTACTAAACTGTTTCTGCTAATTTAATGAGGAATTCTGTGGACGGACTTCCGTAGACCTCAGTGGAAATCTGTAATATTCAGTGGACTCACGAGCTTATCTAGCAGCACTACTGGATGACCTTTATCAACATTAGCAAATGACAAATCATAACTGAGAGATCTTTTAGAGCCTTTCATGCAGCGAGAATTTTAAAAAGAACATTTTGTTGCTCTAGGAAAAACAAAAAGAACTTAACTTCTTCTTCAACTAAACAACAAAGTTGATACAGAGGCATTAGATTCTGGTGCAAATAAAGAATTTCCTAGATTTTAATTTCTTAATTGTAATCCACAGAGCATTTAACTTTCAAGTTTGTTTATTAATACCCTTTACAGAATAAATGGTAACAAATGAAGGAAAGTTTGTTTGTGTAGGAGACTTTGAACAACAAGGCAGTTCAGAGTGCTTCTTGTTATACCGTCATGCCTTATTTATCTTGTAAAAAGGACCATAAACTCTGTGTCTTACTACTGTGTGCTGACAGCAGCAAACATGCAATGAAAGACGGTGCTGCTGTTCTCATTTTAACTCCTGTGTGGGTTTCTGCAGGCGTACTGTGTCACTGAGCCCGGGGCAGGATCTGACGTGGCTGGCATCAAAACACGAGCCGTAAAAATGGGCGATGAGTATGTTGTTAATGGGCAGAAGATGTGGATCACCAACGGAGGGAAAGCTAACTGGTGTGTGCTCACAGTTGCTGCTGATGTATTGCAAAGTTGTAGTGATCAGTTTTAAAGGGCATTCGTCCTCAAGGCCACTCTGAATGCTGAAATTCGCACTACTTTTCTCTCTGACTACTACAGCAACTTCTGTCTGGTAATTTAGTCTCTAATACTTTTAGGTACTTCCTGCTTGCTCGCACTAACTCAGATCCCAAGTGTTCAGCCAGCAAGGCTTTTACTGGCTTCATTGTGGATGCAGACACTCCGGGAATTCAAATAGGAAGGAAGGTGAGCTGAAAAAGAGTCTTTTAAAACATTAAGCACATTCTTCAGTGAGTAAATCATATTTTAAATGTTGCAGAAGTTTGATGCTCTGTTCTATAAACATTAGACGTGTAATGTCAGATAATTTACTGAGTAGTGCAAATGATTGTTGTTTGTTAAAAATTATATGTAATAAAAGGAGGAAAAATGTTCAGTTTGTAAATGTATCCCATTTTAAATTTTATTTTGTTTTTGTGCCTGTAGGAAATGAACATGGGCCAGAGGTGTTCTGACACGAGGGGCATTACCTTTGAGGATGTGAGAATACCGAAGGAGAATGTCCTGATCGGAGAGGGATCTGGATTCAAAATTGCCATGGGTGCCTTTGACATGACCAGGCCACCAGTAAGTTTTCCAGCTGTGACAAAACCTAACATCTGTAACGACTACTGTGCATAGCTTCATCTTTACAAGAAGTAAAGACATGATTCATCTTTTGGCATCAAATTATATCTGCAAATAAAAGGATTAGAAATTGGAGTGCAAAAATCTGAAGTTATTGGTCTTTAAAGGTGTTAAGCAGTGGATTTCTCCCCCCCCCCCCCCTCCTGTCATTTGAATCTAATTTAACTTGCTACAGTTTAAGGGATATATATTGTGCTCCTGGAGAATTAACACTTGCAGCTAAGGAGAATATCTTATTATTTTCACTGTCTAATATTGATCAAAGTTGTCTCTGAGCTTGTAGTTTGAGTGTGACTCAGCAGTACAAAGATGCACTAGTGTGGACTCTTAAATTTTCAAACGTGTGCTAACAAATATGAACCATGATTTTAAATGGCGATAATTGGGTGCCAGTTTGGCTCAGTGGTTGACCATGTGATTGCATGGCCAGAAAAGCAGCGGTCCAGGTTCAAGTCTGACCTCCTGCCCTTTGCGGCCTGTTTTCCCCCTCTCTCCCCGCTTTCCTGTCAGTCCACTGTCTCTATCCTATATAGGCAAAATGCCAAAGAAAACCCTGGCTTTGTTTCAGTTTATGAGCTGCCTCTGTTACAACAGGAACTTTGAAATGTAGTAAAACATCAGCAGGAAACTAAACAAGGACTACAGTGGATGCAACATCACCAGATTTAAGGACAAAAGTTTAAACTTGTAGCTGAAGATTTGTCTGAGCACGGTTGTTCATGTATTTGCTCCAATGCAGGTGGCAGCAGGAGCTACCGGCCTGGCACAGAGGGCACTCGACGAAGCCACCAGTTACGCTCTGGAGAGGAAGACCTTTGGCAAAGTTATTGCTGAGGTGTGTTCATGCATTTTGTTTGTCCTTTAAAATCTGGGTATCCTTAGTTGGACTGCTTTTGTTTTAAACTCAGATGAAGAAAAGATCAACGTGCTTCTGTTTCTTGTTTTGCAGCACCAAGCTGTGTCCTTCCTTCTGGCTGAGATGGCGATGAAGGTAGAGCTGGCTAGGATGGCGTACCAGCGTGCTGCCTGGGAGGTGGACCAGGGCCGCAGAAACACCTACTACGCTTCCATCGCCAAGGCCTTCGCAGGGGACATCGCCAATCAGGTGGCCTCTGATGCTGTTCAGATATTTGGAGGCAACGGCTTCAATAGCGAGTACCCTGTAGAGAAGCTCATGAGGGATGCAAAGATCTACCAGGTGGGTGACAATAATGTGTAACTATGCACTACTACACCATCTCAGCTTCATCTTTTTTAATTAATCTGATTTCTTTTGTAGATCTACGAGGGCACAGCTCAGATCCAAAGGCTCATTATTGCCCGAGAACACCTGGGAAGAGCCAAGAAATGAAGTCTGCTCATCATCATTTAAACTTACTTTTCATGTTTGGTATACATAATGTATTTGTTTCTGTTCTATTTGGCCACTTGAACTCAGGATAACGATCAAAATTTTGCATTAATGTCACTTCATCCTACTGCGGTTTTCAAGAGTGATCCAGATCAACAAGACTCATCAGCCTCCTTTTGCCTCAGAATTCACGATGCCATAAGTTACACCAATCCAACAAGTCGCAGAATATGACACAGCTATGTCCTGATCACAGAACAGTTTCTGTTAATGATGATGGTGGGGGCATACTGTGTAGCATTAATAGTGTGATCTACCAATTGCCTGTTGTGCTGTGAAGCTTCTGCTGATGAACCAGAACTGTTGGGACTAAAGTTAGAAAAAAGGGACTAGGCTTGCACTAACCTTCAGCCTTACTCTGTTGCTGCAGTACTTGAACAGTGTGATTGGTGTTTGATCACATTCACTCTTCTTTGTATCAGAAGTTTGATAAATGGTCATTAATTTCTTCATGCCTTACTCTAAGCCTTTTCTCTCAGTTCTGACTCTCATACTGATCTTTGCTTGTTTTTTTGTTGTGTTTTTTTTTTTTTTTTTTTTTTTTTTTTTTAAAAACAAAAGGTTTTAAATGTAGAAATGAATTTCTTACCAGAATGTATAAACATACTGATGAGTGTAAAATTGCATGCTGTCTGAAAACAGTTTGATTTTACATTTAGCTGCTGTCTCTTCTAGATTTCAAATGAATATCCAGTGTAAAGCGTCAGCTTTACGGCTTACCTGTGCAGACAAGGCACGTGTGGATGAGCTGACGATAGACCGTTGTCACATCATAGAGAATTGTGTCCATAAATTGTCACTGAATAAATTATTTCATTCAGTCTAAACATTTATTTTTCTTCTCCTTTCTCCCATTTGCTAAATAAACAAGCAGTTTGAGTCTTTTCTAAATTTCATTTCTTCTGAGTCCTCCACGTGCTGAGAGAGGGCTCATTACCTAATGACAGCATTCACAACCATGTCGTTTTTTTATTTATTTATTTATTTTATTTCTTTTTATTGCAAGCTTCACTTGTTAGGAATCTGTCAAATATTCATTATATTTAAGGACTTTTAAAACAACTTCTTTAACTTTAAAAAGTCTGCTTCATTTTCAGTTCTGTAATTGAAGTAATATGTGTAGATAACAGCCATATAGTCGTCAAGACACAACAGCAGCACTAATGTCCTTTATGTAAAGGCTAGGTGTAAGACACATTGCTCGTGTGTGGGTTGGTTAGAATCCAGTCTTCTAGGGGGACAGAGTGGGGAGTGAGTTGAGGAAGGAAGGAGTTCAATATTTTGAAGCTGTGTATCAGTCTGATGGGGGAGGTCACCACAATACTGACTGCTAGGCAGGTGTTACAGTTGTTGAGGAGGGAGGGCAATGAAGCAACCAGTGATATTTTCTGCTGCATTTACTATGTGATTCAGGTGGTGGAGTTTCCAAACCACACAGTGATGTAGCTGGTCATAGTGTTTTCAGTGGTGCCTTGCTCGAAGTTGCACATGATGGTTATGGAAAAATAATTGCAGTGGGAAATTTTCCCCCAACACTGCAAAAATAAATGACTTGAGTAAGATACCTGAACATTTGTGCTTAAATATATTCGAGTAACAAATATCACTTCAAATATGAGGATTTAGGCTGCAGTTCTCCTTCCAAACCAATAGGTGGCAATAACGCGCTTCAAACCAACAGCCCGAATTGTTGTAGAAGAGGAAGAAGGAAAACGCCGGATCATGTCAGAATGGTAACTAGCGACCTGTTTCTAGTGTGATAACGAGTGTAGTTTAGGATAACATTACAATAAAATATTATGTAAGTGTGCTCTTTCCTCTAGTCTATCCAAACTTAGTCCCACACAAGCGCGCTAATCAGTGAAAGCAGCTAGCAGAGTGGCTAAGATGTTAGCATGTAGCAGCCTGTCAACAAGCCGTGAATCATGTTAACAGTCAGCCATTTATCTGCTAAACAGGGGTTAACTCAGCGCTAGATTACGAAGAGGAAGAAGTCAAGTTTGATTTTTTTCAGGTTATTGAGTTTTAAGGCTGTCTGACGTGTTGTTGATGTGTGTTGAATTTCAGGGGACCCAGGTGAAAGATGTGATCATAAAGCCCGACGCTCCCAGCACGCTGCTGCTGGAGAAACACGCAGACTACATCGCTGCCTACGGCTCCAAAAAGGACGACTATGTGAGTACAGGCCTCATCAGAGCCTTGATATCTGTGTTTCTATTCTGGGCTTGGCCACTTGCAAGAAAAGGGTGGTCGTTGTCATCCCGCCGACAATGATCCTACCCAAAGAAGATGAGGAGTTACTGAATGGGATGAGAAAGTGTGGGACTCAAATTCTAAGGGGTCGCTGAATGGGTGGTCTTCAAAACCTCCAGATAACAATCCAGTTGAGCTTCTGTGGTAGACTTTGGAGTTCAGAGGGGCAATCACTAAAAAGCAGCCAATGTTTTTGAACTAACGCTGCTGACCTTTGGTGTTTTGTCAGGAGTACACGCTGTCTGAGTACTTGAGGATGAGCGGCATCTATTGGGGGCTGACTGTGATGGACCTGATGGGGGAGCTACCCAGAATGAACCAGCAGGAGATCGTAGACTTCATCAAAGCTTGTCAGCACGAGTGTGGAGGCATCAGCGCCAGCATCGGACATGACCCCCACCTGCTCTACACCCTCAGTGCCGTCCAGGTAGCAGATTACTCTCGTATTCTCTACAGCTTTAATTCTAGATGATACACTGAACTTTTAAATATTTATATGTGCTTTAATATTTCTGAATTGGCCCCTCTTTAGCAAAATTTTTTAGCAGTTCTAGTGTTTATTCCTCTAGATGTTTATTTATTTTTCTTCATAGTGCTGCTTATATTTAGCTCAAATAAACATCTCAAATTGTGTCCCATAGTGTCTGGTCTGTAAAGGAACTTGAATGGTCTGCACATGGTGTATTTTATGTTCTCTTGTTTATTAGTATTTTGTGAACTCTCTTCCTCAGATCTTGTGCTTGTATGACAGCGTAGATGCGATTGATGTGGACAAAGTTGTGGAATATGTCAAAGGGCTGCAGCAGGAAGATGGCTCTTTTGCGGGGGACAAGTGGGGTGAGTGAGTTTTACTCTCACATCCCACAATACACGTGCTTCTAAGTTAGGGAAGAAATAAATAAAGCTAAGAACAATTTTTCTAAATTTTTTTTGTCTTTGCAGGAGAAATAGACACACGGTTTTCCTTCTGCGCTGTTGCTACACTCGCATTACTGGTATGTATGTTAGTCTTTCCATGTAAATTATTATTTACATGATTTATTATTTAACTTAAAACTTTTTATAGTTGAACCTGTTTTAGAAAGTCCATTACTCGGCAGTGTTATGTGGGAGCATCGGACTTTATTTTGTGTCGATAAAATGAGGCTAAATAAATAATAAAGTTACACAATATCACAAAGTTCATCAGTTGACTCAACAGCTCTTTCATTCTTAAGTCTTAACAAGCATGTTTTAATAAACTGTTAATTTAAGCTCATTATACTTCATTTTAAGATGTTTTTTGTTTCCCAGGGCAAGATGGACACGATCAATGTTGACAAAGCCGTAGAGTTTGTTTTGTCATGTATGAACTTTGATGGAGGCTTTGGATGCAGACCTGGTTCTGAGTCTCATGCTGGTCAGGTGAGTTCACTGATATACTGATATTTACTCCCACAGAGAAGTTTGGAGACTCTCAGAAGTGTTTTGTTTCTATTTGATAGAAAATAGAATTGAGCAAAATTGCAATTATTTGTCAATAGATTCAATAATCATAACAATTTCATTTTTTAAATTGATTGAATTGATGTCAGACAGTAAATCAATCTTTTTAAACAAAAGCAGCAAAACTCTTTTAAGTTTCAACCTAAAATAAAATAAAGGAATTATATGTTAAGTTAACACTTCCTGCCTGATTTGCTCCTGCACACCAGTCTTGTTGAATGAAGCTGACTTATAAATGAGGCCAAGACAGTTGCAGTGTAAGGATGACGTGTTCAACCTGGATGGTGGTGAATTTGGCACTTTAGGATCAGTTGTTATTTAAATCAATTTCCGGTGTTTTCCTTCCTGTCTGTCAGATTTACTGCTGCACTGGCTTCCTGTCGCTCACTGGCCAGTTACACCAGTTGAACGCTGACCTGCTGGGGTGGTGGCTGTGTGAGAGACAGCTGCCGTCTGGAGGCCTGAATGGTCGACCTGAGAAGGTTTGTGCCAAACACTGTGAAGTATTGAGTTACTTAATGAAAGTATCTGGTTTTATAGTTTGAAGTTCAGACTCCTTCGCAGTTGAAGAGTTTGAGCTGTAGAAGCAATAATGCAGATTGAACAGGCTGATGATTTATTGGATTACCTGGTAATAAATACAGTTTTTAAGATTAAATAAAATATTAATGTGCCTGAAAGGAGGAGATCAGCTTCCTCCAAAGGGTGGCTGGGTTCTCTGTCCTCTTTGGGCCTCAAAGTAGAGCCACTCCTCCACATCAAAAGGAGGCAGTTGAGGTTGTCAGGCATCTGACTAAGACTGACTGGGCTGACTGACTTGACGCCTCCTAGTTGAGGTGTTTCAGACATATCCTACCAAGAAAAGTGGAGCTAAAGGAGGTGGAGTGGGTAGAGGGAGCTCTCAGTGTCTCTGCAGACTGCTGCCTCCATATTCTGAACCGGCATGTGGCAGAAAATACGTGCAACAGCTGTGGTTTACTTTCGGTATCATTCAGCTTCCAGATGTGTGCTACTCGTGGTGGGTTTTGGCCTCGTTGAAAATCATCGGCAGGATCCGCTGGATTGACAAAGACAAGCTGCGAAAGTTTATTTTGGCCTGTCAAGACGAGGAGACGGGAGGTTTTGCCGATAGACCAGGAGATATGGTGAGAAGAATTTTAAGAATCTAAATTTGAATATTTATGTTTTGGACTGAAAAAAAGTCTTTGCATGTGAGGTAAAGCAGGTGGTTTCAAAGACACTGAGTGCGAAGTGTTTTGGTCCATTTCTGTGGCCCACTTTTGTAGTATTTTCTCTATAATCAGTCTTATTGATTCCTATTAATCCTCCTTTGCAGGTGGATCCTTTCCACACCCTGTTCGGGGTTGCAGGTCTCTCCCTGCTTGGAGACGAACAGATCAAACCGGTGAATCCGGTGCTGTGCATGCCCGAGGATGTCCTTCAGCGTATTGGCCTGCAGCCTGACCTCCTCAGCTAACCCTCTGATGCATCACACAGACACTTTTTCCACCCGCACAAAACAGAAGCTCATGGCACGGCTGGATTTCGGGTGCACAGAGTCTCACAGTTTGGACATGACTTCCTCTGAACCTCTCTGTTTTAATCCTCCTGCTACTCATCGAGTCGGTGTTCTTGTGTCACTGCAACGAAAGGAGGGGCTTAAAAAGATGCTTTGACGTGTCATCTTTGCAGAAGGCTGGAAATCATGCAAAAACATTCAACAACATGCAACAACAACTTCTCAACTTACTCACTATGTCAGTTTGTGGGGGAAAATGTGAAAGTTTGCTCACAGTTAAAATGTTTCATCTTCCTGATGTTATCACCTTCCAGCTTGTCCTCTAGCCAAGAAGCTATTAGTGTTATGAGTTTCTTTGGCCAGAAGTTCCTTCTATTCTGTCCTATCGTGCTTTATTATCATGTTTGTTACTGGAATGACTGGGAATATTCATAGCTTATCAGCTTTGAACTTGAGAGTGAAGAATGGAAGCGATGAGTCAGATGAATTCGGCTGAGGGAGAAAAGGTAAAAGTTAGATTTGCTGTTTTAGTATGTTGTCACACATAAAGCTAGAGCTTTTTCAATTTCCTGCCTTTAGCTTATTATGTATTTGATAAGAGCATGTGAAGAGCAACACTGCTCAGTAGGCTTTAGAAGTGGAGATGCGTCATAGGACAGCTTTCTCCATGCATTAAAATAAAACCTACACAGACTCTTATTTTGGCGGGCTTTATGGAAAGAGAAAATGTTCTCTTTGTGACTGGAACCACCCAGAGCTTAAACACTATCATTGGTACGTTTAATGTCTTATCCAGGATCCTAGTTACACTATTTATTTAAATGTATGTTGCTCAGTGCAGCTGTGTTAGATTTGCCTCCACAGTGCGTGCAACATGAAATATTTCCAGTCTTACCGTCAAATGAAATGGCTTTTCAGACAGCTTCAAGTTCACTTTGTGCACTCTTCTCGTCTTACAGAATTAAATTTCTATCTGTTCTTTGTTAACTGTTAAGTGTCAATAAAGAGAGACATTATCAGTGAGTTGGTAAAGCATTCGTTCTTATTAGTTTTCCCCTTTTAAGGGCTTTTAATACTGAGTAAATGTTATTGCTATACAAAATGAATAGTCACATAGAGTGACCCCTGTGTTATTATAAGTTTTAAAGTTCAGTTTTCAATGGATTCTGCTCACTAAACATATTAAAATAAAAAACAAATTGACTTCGTCAGCAAACAAAGATAATGCAGATAAATAATGCCAGTCATCGGAGTTTTATCTTCCCGTAATTGTACATTCTGGATATGATTCAAACTTGCAACAGACAAAAATGATGTCAAAAACGAGATTTTATTGTCGGGATGAAAAGGCCGCTCAAACCCATAAAAGCATCTTCAGATCAAGCATTAAAAGGACCATATGATTGATGATGATGTTGTTTTGCTTTATTTCTGTTTGATTGTTTAAAATATACGTTTTGTGTCATTAATATGAATTTGATTCCAGGAGGAAACACAAATCCCTTGGGGTCAGGAAGAGCTTCTGATGTAAAAATCAGCCAAATCAAACACGCGGCGCCGCCTCTGTCGCTGTTGGACCCCGTGTGATTAACTGAGCAGCTGGAGCTTATTTAAAATACAAGTTGAAACTTGACTCTAATGAAAATGAAAAGAAGGCAACTATATTGAGACTTTTCCCCAAATCCGAATAGTAAACGTGTAAGTTAAAGTCTACTTTTACATTAATTGTAAGTGATACAAGTTTAGAGTCTCCATAGTGTTTTGGTGAATAAATTTGAATAATGCCCCACAAAGACTTAAACTAAACTTGGGCTTTGAATTTTCAAATCCCATAGCAATTCATCTCTAACATGCACATCGAGTCTATTTACGTATTTGGGCTTCAATTTAGAAGAATCTATTGTTACCCTGCTGTAGAAGACAAAGTGAGAAAGGTGCCATGGTGGCAATTTACTTCAAACTACATAAAAGTTACACAGAACTTGAACAGCCACAGAGTAAACAAATCCATTTTGCAGACCAGGGTAACAGTTTGGTTTATTTTACTTATTCAGCTAACAAAAGAGGAAGGCCATCTGCTGCCTCTCATGCTCAGGTAAACTTCAATCGACTACCAATAAAATACTAACAGGTTTTTAGATGAAGCTGATTACTCCATGGTGGAAGAAAAGGTGTAATGATCAGCGGTAAGGAGGATTCAGACCTACTGCTGTAAAAATATGAATATAATATAAGAAAAATCAAAAGAGGTAAATAATGCAGAGAAAATACCTCCTTTGTTTTTCTCCTATATTACAGCTAGATTATCACTAATGGACAGGCTGTTTCATTTGGCTCGCATGGGGCTAATTATGGTGATACTGAGTGATGATTATTTTTCATTGTGGAATAATGTGCTGATTTCTTGATTAAAGGTTTTGGTTTAATGTTTACCCATAACCCCAAGTAAGCCCCTCACACTGTGATGTTACTTAAAAATGGAAAACTATTTAAAAAATGAAAAGAGGAACATGCATTTTTCACACTGGGTGAGCTGGAGCACTGAAATGTGGGAGATTTTTAAATGAAAGACAATTAAACAACAATTAATATTTTAGTTTTAAATATTGGGGTTTTTTTTGCTGTTGGTTTGCTTTTGAAGCTGTAACCTGTGTCTGCTGTTACTTTAGCATCTTTGCATGTGTGATATGCAAACATTTCATCTTGTGAGCACGGTAACTTAACCCTCTGATGCATAGTGGTCACTGGAGTGGACAGCTACTAAAACGTACATATCTCTTTAATGCATTGGTTTCTATGGTGGAACTGCATATTAGCCTCTAGAGTGCTCTCTGCTGCCATGCTCCATTGAGGTCAATTCAGTGTTCAGTTAGTGCAACTGCAAGTAAATTTCCTCTGAATCAAAGATGGCAGACAAACTGTCACCCCTGCCGACCACTGCTGGCATATCCTGTCAATCCTTCTATGCTAAAAGAGCCCAACAGGTAAAAAAAATATGATGATATGCAGTAACATCTAGGGAAGGATATTATCTGTTTGGAATAAGAAATTGTTATGTCTAATATGTAGAAAACTACGATTAACCATGTGTCCACTGTAGTGGACATCATGCATTACCCACTATATTTTTTTAACATAAGTCATAAATTGTCTCACTGTTTTTTGGGACTGTTTTGGTTATAAGTAAGCATATAATTGTTACATTTATAAGCTACTCATTTAAAATGTATATTTCTGTGCAGATCAGCTGTAGTTTGAGTTACTATAATAGTTATTTTATCATATTTTGTAGACTTCAAATGCAGCAAAGAATAAGGCAGCGTACAGAATAGTCCAGGAAATTCCATCCAGCTCCAGTGATGATGATTTCATTGATGAGTGCAGTGATGATGAGTTCAGTGATAAGTCCAGTGATGATGAGAGTGGCTGCCAGAGCAGAACAGAGACATAGGAACTACGGACAGCCTAGGTGTGATGAACACAGAAGTGTTTGGAGATGCAGAGACTAAGATGTCAGTTTGTGTTTTCTTCCAGCATGCTACTAAGGGCTTGGTAATACTGTCCTGCATCGTTATAGAACTGTGTAGACTCAAAAATGTTGCTCTTGTTGGAGATAGTTTGCCATATTCAGGTGTAGGATTCACAGCTAGGACTGTTGATTGGTTTTGTTATTTACGTCTAAACATTGGGGCCTTATGAGTTGAAAGTTCCAAAAAAATTGCTGAGATGTTTTTCAAAGGATACAAGCAAACAAGTGTTTGTATATTTACAATAGAACACAAGGTAATAAATTTTTATAGTAAATTCACAGTATTTCATGCTAAGTGCTCAGGCGCATGTAGTCCACTGGAGTGGACAACTTTATAACTTTATAAAAAAACATATTTTTGGGGAAAAAAGAGTTGAACATTTTTTTTCATGTCCTGAGAAGAATAAAAGCACTTAAGAAAAAAATCTTGACCAAGGCTTTCATAATTCATGCATCAGAGGGTTAAGCTGTGTGAATCATTTTTGCAGTTATTTCACTCTAAAAAGTGCAACATGACCAAAGGAAAACCTTTCAAAACTCTTCTGCTGCCGTGGCTCAGCTGCTTCAAGGTTCACGGTGCTGTATTCAGAGATTCCCTTCTACATACTGTGGTTGTAACGAGTGGTTATTTGAGTTACTTTCCTATCAGTCAAAGCAGTCTGACCTCTGACATGTGATAGAATGTGAGGTGATTGTGTGGGAAAATCAGAATAGTCCAACCGTTTCTGAAACACTCAGACCTTCCTGTTTGGCAAAAACTCTGACACATTTAAAATCACTCAAATCACCTTTCGTTTGCACTTTGATAGTCAGCTTGAACTTCAGCAGGTCATCTTGACCAAATGCACTGAGTTGCTGCCATGTGATTGGCTGATTAGAGAGTCTGGAAGCCCAGAGGTTATGGAAAGCATTCATAAAGAGTCTGTTGATTCCCTGTCATAACGCCTCTGAACTGCATAAACAGTCACTATTTGAAAAATTTTTTTTAACATGTTTGTACTTTGTACCAGAATCTTAAATATTGTATAGACGTCGTTTTCATATGTATGAGCTCGTTCTGCAGAACTAAATTAGCTTTGCCACTAGATGGCAGCCTTACCTTTATATATATATATATATATATATATATATATATATATATATATATATATATATATATATATATATATATATATATATATATATATATGTTGCTTTAAGTCTCTCTTAAGTCCGTCATAATTATATAAAACCAACAGACTGGATAGAAATTGTATTAGGCATTAAATTAATGCAGTTCAGTACACAAGCCATAACATGCAGTATACTCTACATTTAGTTTTTGGTTATGCTATTGAAATTTACATGTTTTTGAAGTCAGGTTATAGACGGTGTCATACTGGAGTTTTATTCTTTCCTTTTGCAATCCATAAACTAAATCCACAGTCTGTCATGAGATATTTTAGCTTTAATATCTAATGTTAAGCATTTAAACAGATTGTAGTTAAAGACTTTCATGAATTGCATTGATTAGGATAAAACTCTTTTA
Organism: Diplotaxodon limnothrissa; assembly: GCF_057381915.1. Lineage (NCBI taxonomy): Eukaryota > Metazoa > Chordata > Actinopteri > Cichliformes > Cichlidae > Diplotaxodon > Diplotaxodon limnothrissa. The sequence goes on from NC_140613.1 coordinate 9,535,528, forward strand.
CTTCCAGCATTAAGATTGATGCTGCAGTAATGAAGCTGGCAGCCCACAGACTCTGCCGATGCTGTGTGAGAGATTGTGTTTCACAGCGGTGGCAGACTGCAGTAATGGACCGGGGTAAAAAGATGGATGCAGTCCGTCTCTGTAATTCTCTCCTACCTGTTTTCCTCCATGTAATGAAGATAAGATTTCCCCCTGCAATGTAACGGCGATAAGAAAATGACACTTTAACTGAAACAATTTTCTAACAAAGGCTTTAATAAAATGTCAGTCTAATGATAAAATGATTGCAGTAACTATGGAGAACGTTATTATCTCCCGGCAGTAATTAGAGCATCAGGATCGTGAAGATGGTGAAGCACATTTTACATTAATATTCTGATGAACTTCATCATGCTGGGAAGTAACTTTAGATAAGACGCGTTTAAAGTTTTGATTCTTGTTAGTGACAGGGTTATTTTACAGCTGTTTGTAGTCCTTTTACATTTATTTTCAGTTTTGTTTTCATGTGTTGTTGCTTTGTGTCTTTCAGTGGTCATTTTGTGTCTGTGTCTAAGCCTTATTTCATAGAGCTGTTAATTCCTGTTGAGAAGCGCCATTAGAACATTGTGAAGGTGTTAAGATATTTAACATGATTGCATGGTCATTTTTAAGCTCTGTGAGTCCAGAGGGACACGTTTCTCACTGTTTTTTGGCTGTCGGTGGTCCTTGTGAATCTGCTTGTGGTCTTATTGGGTCTATTTTTTAATACTTTTCAATCTTTTTATGAACTTTTGAGCCTGATTTGGGTTTTTCTAGTGTGTTTTGGCCTTCTTGGATATACCTGTGGTCATTTTGCATCAGTTTGTTTTGTGTCTTTTTGTAGATGATATCTTAAAATATTTTTTTATGATTTTGCCCCTGGCCTCCCAGCAGTTTCCTTGGCCGCCCTTGTGCCACCTCGTTTAATAAAACCTGGAATCATGAGGTCCCCCACATCTTCAGCTGACCTGTTCAATATTCCATCCATAATACTAACAAGCCATCCTTCTCTGACTCTGGCGTGAGGTATGCAGGGGCCAATCAGACCCAAGGTGCCCCTGGCCCTGCCTTCACCTCTGCCACCATTCCTGTTGCATGCATTTTTCATCGTGTTATATTCTTAGTGCAATGTGGTGCTGCAGAAAATATACTGGGAGCCTTGTATTTATTTGTGTATTCATTTAGTCCATGGGGGAGCAGTAATCTGTGGGCCCCTGGTGTCTGGGCAGAGACAAACATGCTGGTTGTTAGGCTGCTGAGAAACCCCACTGGCTCTCATTAGTGAGAAAGAGACAGGGAAGACAGAAGGTGGGAGAGAAGCAAAAAAAAAAAAGAAAAAAGTGTGAATGAGAGACAGAGGCGAAGAGTGAGGAAACCAAAGAGAGAAAAGGAGCAGAGAGACAGATGGATGGATCACAGCTTTCACCTCTCTGTCGTATTTGTTTGCAAGGAAAGCCGCAACCCATTTTTCCTCCCTCTCCTCTTCTCAGTCCTGTCACCCTCTCGTTATCTCTCAGCACAAAATACAGAGGATTAGTCCAGGACAGGCAGCTGCAGCCAAACGCTGCTAAACCACAGGCACAGCAGACAATCACTTAATAAATGTTTAATTAAGCCACAGCAATATTATGTGTGTAGAGATTACTCATGAGTTTGGAGCAGTTTTGTTTTTAACTTTTCACCCAGTTTGGTTTTATTCTGCTTCTGTTATTGCCTCCCAGCAGCTCCGCGAGAGGTCGGTTTTGCAGCTTTGGCATGAATTGGACAGTCTTGTTTGTTTCCAACAAATTTATAATTTACCTCATGTTGCTGGTGAGTTTGTTACCCATCAACTGACAGAGCAGCTGCAGCTGGTATTGTGGCTTTGCTTAAAGCTTCACCGTGTTGTCATTCAAAAATATAGGTTTTTCAGTGCTTTGGCTGAAGTGAAAGGATATCAGGTGTCTAAAATCTCTCAGGCAGCTCTATGCAGTGAGCTTATTTTCAGTCTGAAGGTGAAGAAAAACAAAACTGCCTCAAAAATCTCTGAGGTTTGCTGATTTTGCTTGAAGCTTCTGTCTAAAGAAGACAAAATAACTCACAAACGTAACTGACTTTTTCCTGGATTACTTATTAATAAGAATTTTTAAACCACTGTCATGTCTGTATGATAAACCATGAGATGGATAATTTAGCAGGAAAAGGTCCAACGCTAACAAACACCAAAATTCAACAAAGTTTTTGCTCACAATGTGAATTTTGAGGCATCCAGTGAAGACTAGGGTCAAGAAGTCTGTGTGCTCAGCCAAGAAAAACTGGCCCATGACTCCTGGTGAAAACAAGAAGTCTAATACTCAGCTTTATGGATGGTGGTAGGCGGTCAGGATTGCTCTTTAGACAAGTCCAGTTTTTATTCAACAATTAAGTTCCTCATGGGGTACCAAAGCAGTACAGTGGTCAGCTCTGTTGCCTCACATCAAGAGGGTTCTTGGTTCAAATCTGCTGGCTGGCTGGAGCGTTTCTGTGTGGAGTTTTTGTGCTCTCCTGGTGCTTGTGTGGGTGTTCTGTCTGGGCACTCTACAATCCTCCCACACTAAAGTTAACTGGCAATTCTAAATTGGTACGAACACGAGCGTGAAATAGGCTCCAGCTCTCTCATCACCCTGAAATGGAAAAGCAATTAAGAAAATGTGTGGATGTATAGATGATTAAAAACTGCACAGTTTCAAAGCAAAAGGTGTAACAGCTATGATGGCCCTAAAGACAATGTCTAAAAATAGTATGAAAAAATAATTGCACCCAAAAACCAAACAAAACTAAACACTGTCAGAAGAACAACTAAAAACAATATAAAAAATAATACAGAAAAACTAATGATACCACATAGGACGCAAACTCCAAGTCTCCTGGGTCAAACTCTAAAGATAACATGCCTAAACAGCAAAAAATATATATTTTAAAAAATACAAATTAAATATTAAAAACGAACCTACACAGAATCTAAACCCCAGTCTCTAGGATAAGTCCAGTGTTTGAGTCATGCACCACCTGGAATGGAAAAAATAAAAAAATATGACATTCACATGACTTGTATGCAGGTCAGTAGAAAGAAACAGGAATAAGTGAAAGTATCTCATAATTTTAGAGCCGTTCCCACTGTAGAAAGCTGTAGCTGGTGTACATTTGCTGTGAGACTGACTTGCAAAATATCAAGAGAGAAAATCATGACTTCGTTCTCATCTTAATTACTTTCCACTTTATCTTTTTTTGTTTTTTGCTGTGACCTGAAGTTCCGATCAGGCATCAACACCATCCTTCATGATTTTTTAATGACTCATTTTCTTCTATGGTGAACTGTCAGCCACTTAGACTGGATAAGATTTCTTTTTTTTCTTATATTTTATTCATACATCAAACATTATATTTTTAAGAGAGTTTGAACTAAGCCAGACTCTTAAGAAAACAGAACATCCCTACAGGTAGTGCTATTGAGTAACATGAACAAAAGTTTACTCCTGACCTCAGAAACAGCAGCAGGCAAAACAATCTGAACTCAAGGTCTGTTTGGAAGCTGTTCTGGAGCATCTGCAGTTTCATGACAGCAGGGCACCTCTGAGATGTACGCTGGGCTGAACTTTCAACTTTCAAGAGAATATTTCATTGTGTCTCATGAGGATTGATTTTCTAAGCAACTAACAACTTGAAGTTACTAAGGAAAAACCCCACAGTAGTGAAACGAGACATCAGTAGATAGAGAAGTGTAGAAGGCATGATTATTGAAATGCTTGAAATCTCACTGCTGATGGTTAATATGAAGTCTTGCTCAATGCCAGTCTTCCCAGGAGTGGTTGTACCAGCAAACTCACCGCAAAGTCAGAGTGTGCTCAGACAAGATGAAGCACGAAACCCTAGAGTTACATGTCTTGATGCATTCTCAGTCATCAAAACTTGACCGAAATTGTGTCATGCAATTAGAAAGTGAACCCAAGCACAGCAGCAAATCTACAACAGAATGACTGAAAATGTAAAGAATCATTGTGCTGCAACAGTCCAGTCAAAGCCCAGACCTCAACCAGATTAAAATGCTGTGGCAGAAACCTAAGAGAGCTGTGCAAAAATTAATGCCTGCCTCTTGATAAACTGAAGCAACGCTGTAAATAAGAATGGGCCAAAATTCCCACTGAGAGACTGATAAAGTCACACAGAAAAGGATTACTTGCTGCTAAAGGTGGTTCTACAAGCTACTTAACCATAGGTTGCAAGAACCTAATAGTCTTCTTTGTTAGGAATTCAGAACTTGTGAGATACATCAGATTTTTAATTGTAATTCACTTGTTATCAGTATATTTAGCACTACCCTGCTCTTTAAAAGGAAGAACTTATAAAACATACCTTTGAGGTATGCACTAATCAGGCATAACATTATGACCACTGAGGGGTGAAGTGAATAACACTCATTATCTCTTCATCATTTTATCTTCAAAGTTTATGTTGGGAGCAGGAACTGGGGAAGGGTGATGATTTGAGGAAATTTGATAAGGTTCCAGTTCTGATGGCTAGATGACTGGGTCAGAGCATCTCCAAAACATCAATGGCTAAGGCTCAGTGATGCATGTGGTGAGGAAAAGTTGTGTGGTCTGGTCTGACAGATGAGCTAATGTGGCTTTGCAGACCAGTCAGAGTGTGGATGCTGACCAATGTCCACTGCCGAAAGGACGAATAATGGACATGTGAGCATGAAGCCCTGGAAGAAGTCGGTCTGGTCTGATGAATCATGTTTTATTTTACATCAGGGGTAGTGTCGAGTTCCCCAGGCAACTCCAGGCCTCGAGTGCCAGTGTCCTGCAGGTTTTAGATATCACCCTGGGTCAACACATCTGAATTAGATGATTAATTCATTAGCAGGAGAACTTCAGGACATGTTGAGGAGGTCATTTAGCCATCAAATCAGCTGTGTTGGATCAAGGACACATCTAAAACCTGCAGGACACCAGCACTCGAGGCCTGGACTTGCCTACCCTTGTTTTACATCATGTGGATGGTCGGATGCTTATGCGTACCTTACCTGGGGATGTCAGTGGTGGCAGTGTGATGCTTTGGGCAATTTTCTGCTTTGAAACTTTGGGTCCTGCCATCCATGTGAATGTTACTTTGTAGCACCTTCCTAAGCATTGTTACAGACCATGTACATGCTTACATTGAAATGATATTCCCTGATGGATGTGGCTGAGGATCTGTTGCTAACATCTTGGTTGCACGTCCTCAGGGGTCCATGAAATCCATGCTTCGACAGGTCAGTGTTCTTTTTGCAGCAAAAGGGGGACAAATGCAATCTTAGGCAGGTGGTCATAGTGTTAAGCCTGATGAAATCAAGTAATAGCCAGAACAGAGCATTAAATATTTCTTATAAATTATAATCCAAATCTTCCCTATTTTTAATTTACAATAAATCTGGAATAAAAACCTAAATGAGTTATGCACTTTTTGACATCTGCTTTTATGATGCAGATCTTCACACCTCTCGTTCATCTTTCCCTGAACAGCTTCTTCCATAACTTTTGAAATGACAGGTTGCAGCTACATTTCCACAATAACAAGAAAAAATGAGATGATGAAAAGCTCCATAACAGCTGGTAAATGGACCACCGGGTGCTAGATTTGTCTTTGGTATGATGTGTGTGAAAAGCAGCAGATGTCATATTTATTGCCCTACAGTGATAACTGGTAATCTGACAAATTTTTCTAACCCATTATCACCTACTGTTGTATTCACTAGGAGGCAGTAAAGCACAAATTTTGGACTGTGATGATGACATGGATCAGAGTTCAGAAAGAATAAAAATGTCCTTAAAGCTGCTGAAGGGAAAATGAAAATGGAAACTAAATTTTTACTTGGGCACGGACTCCTAGTCTGCAATTCATTTATTAATACAAATGAACCTTGTGTTCTGAGATGAATCATTCATACATTAACAAAATGACACAGTGTCCAAAAGAACTTGTGGTAATTACATTTCAATTTATGCTTGAGAGAAATTTGTCATAGTGAGTCAAAATGATTCATTCTTGTGAGCTGTCTTGAAAGCGGAGGAACACAGGACAGCGGATTATCCGCTGTTTCTGTGGCTGCAGGCGATACGAAGTGTGAGTATAGCCTCTGAAACAGATGTGTGAAAATTGTGGTTTACACAGGTCTGTTCTGGAAAGCCACAACTACCAGATCACTATGAAATATTAAAATGTTCATCATAAGACAACTGTGAAAATTAAGAGTTTTCTGAAGAAGGGTTTGTTGTTTGAGATCAATCCAGAGAAAATACTCTAAATAATCTTTGTGAAAATATGTTGAATTAAATGTTGAATTAAAGCTAAAATTTCCATTATATTTCACCAAAATTATAATTCAGCCCATTTTTAATTATAAAAAGTTGTCAGTGTATTCAATAATAGAGAAAAAAAAACTAACAGAGATTTCTTGTGTGGTAATGTGTGACCAAATTTGTAATACAGCTGATTAGATTTAGATAAAAGGAGCTCAGAAAGCAGCCAAGAAAAAGATAAATATGAAGATTTCAAATGTGACGACCTGGAAAAGTCCACCTGCTGAAGCACAGTGAGATTCCACAGCAGCTGTTAAATTTTGCTGATAGTGTTATCATTTTGTCAGGATCTCCTAATCACCTTTACATTTTATGGTCCAACTGATTACAATCATTTTCAGGGTCCTTGTTTTTATTTGGTTCTGCTACAATGGCTTTGAATGATCCACTGTTTTAAAAAAACGTATTTATCTTACAGTAGGTCTTGATACTACTCTACCTTTAAGCCAGCTTTCTTCTGGTTGGATGCTGTTCATAAACAAAATGATTTGAAAAGCTGGCGAGTGGGATTTGTGTGCTCAAGGCAAGTGCAGTGAACAGAAGCTGAGGTCAATATTAGAAAAAGAAATAAGCCCATTTAAAAAAAATTCTGCACAATTTCTAATATGATAAAAAAAATTTGAGCAATGTAGTTTTATCTGTTTGATTTATTTTTATGTTTTGGATTATCAGGGCATACCAGTGAAATTGAAATTGCAGTTTCTTTCCCCATCAGGAAAGTCAGCCTTCCAGAAATAATGGCCCAAAGATGTGCTTCTATTTGATGCTCATGTTATATTACATCTGTTACCACCGACCAATTTGTTTTAATCATTTTATGATCCATTACTCTCTCCCAGTTCATCTCTGTGCATAGCATATCTTAAATTATTTTAACAACACTTGCTTCACTATCCTGAACATTGTTGGCTCATTAAGGTCACACCACTCCAAAGTAAAATCCCAGTCATGGCTTAATGAGACTGTACTGTACTGTACTGTTCCTGTACTCAGATCAACCATACGTCATATCTTTTTTAAAACTATTTGATTCTTTATGGTGTTCGATCAGTTTGAGCCAACCTCACATCCACACTTAACTAATATTGTTAATTTGAAACCCACTGAACACCGATGCCATTTTTCCCATACTCCTCAAAGAGACTTTCAGCATAAATGGGTTTTAGAAAGCATGACACACACAGTGGTTATAATATTTGTGACTTTTATTTACAGAGCTGTTTCCAAGCTGCAGCAGCCGCTGTCCCTTTCTCTCTTGTTTGCCCAGTTTCCTCGCACTGCTGCTCCAACTCAGCTCTCTTCCTCTTCCAGGTCCCAATGTGCTACTGAAATAGAGGAGGCATGATTAGACGATCGTTACCAGCCAAGTTGGCCAACCCTTCCCCTGCAGCTGAGCTACAGAACTCACCACACTCTTATAAGAAGCCCAGACTTAAGACAAAGTAATGGCCAGAACAGAGCCACAGTAAGTAGCTTTTCTGGAGAAATCCATTTCCCAACGCTAGCTATTCAATATTTCATGATCAGTGAATCATTTTTAACAATATATCTGTGTCCACTGTATTAAACTAATTCATCTGTCTAACAGGTTGTTTTCAATTAGTATTGCAAGGCTGTTTTGACTTGTGGTGTACTCTCAGATCTCTGGCTTCATGCTATAAACCTTACATAAAGAACCCTGGTGTAAGTTTATTATTTTCCACTCTGAAATTAGATTTGTAGGTTGCATTCACTGGGAGACAGAAAAACAGCTTCATCACAGACAGAATTTGCTAAGACTTTTCACCAAAAGCCTTGTTAAAAAAATCTGTTGTCTACAAGTAGTGTCTCAAGTGATGTCTTAAAAAACATCCGTGTTGGGCTAAGACATGCCAGCATTTCATGGAGAAAGAGGGAAAAACTCCTGTTTACTGCTGAATCCAAGACAAAGGTGAATGGCAATAGGGTGAACCCATAGTGAAGTCTGAAGTCACTGCTCTGAGCTTTGAATCCACTCCTCCTAGACCAAGAAAGAGTAGCAGTCTACTCTTCAGAGGCATCTTCGACTCTCTGGTTTGCATCTTTGTGAAGAATGATTCATACTGCAGCAGAAAAGTGAGTTCAAACACAGCTTTGAAGGCTATATGGACTATAAAACATGGATGTAGTCACTGTGACACATCCCACTGGTGAATAAACCAAGGACATTGGTTGCTTACATGATAGCCACTTACCAGAGCTAATGTCATATGAAAAAAGATTGAAAAAAGGAGATTGAAATCATACTCTTTTTGCAAAAATGTCTCCTGAGGTGTTGAAACAAGTGAGAAGTGGAGTCATTTTGTTACAGACTTCTATGCAGCCGGACTTCTTTTTGCAACCACGGGACATTCCCCCCCCCCCCCCCCCCCCCCCCCTTCCCCCGCTGGCCATTAAAAAGAATGCAAGGTTGAGGTTTCTCTATATGTTAATTTCTTATATACTTATTTTAAGCCTTTAAGACCAAAGATTTTCCTGTAACTGACCACAAACCTGTTGAAAAATTTTGGAGCCATGGGAAGACTGTGAAAGAGAAATTACGTCTCTGGGGTTTTTTCAGAACATTTCAAGATCCTGCTGGGATAAAATGGATTTTCAGGTTTGAACAAATGTGGAGAACATGCAGCTTGACTATGTGTATGTATGTAATATAAAACAGAGGAATTCCTCCTTATTAGAAATTGAATCCCCCACTGTACATGCTGAGGTATGCTTTGACATCACTTATATCTGCAATTATTATTGCTACAATAGTACTTACAGGCTTGTCTCCATCAGCTGAGAGCCTCTATCAGAGTCTTTGTGTCTGTGTCTGTCAGCACAGGAGGAGGGTTTCAGGGGGCAGAGAGGGCATCATCACTCAGGCATCTTCTTACTGGGTTCACTGCACCGAACTGAAGCCTGGGAATCAGACCAACGCCAACTGTTCCCATCAAGCAAATGGATGCAGGTTCTGTGAAACTGAAATCAGAGCCATACTTCGCAGCATGGTGTCCAGTATTTTTAGACAATAGCTCTGGGAGAAAAAACTGCACTGGCTTCTCTTTTCTTTTCACAGTTTTAGATCTTCTCCTCGCTGATGAGAGAAAAGTACTTAAATGAACCTCAGGGCAATGCTTCCTTCAAGCAGTCTAAATCTGTTATGACTATTAGGCTGTCCGCCTTTCTCTGTGTTACCCTCTATTTTTACACATTTATACGATTTTAACTTTTTGTCCTCGGGTACTTTTTTCCCCACACCTTTTCATCACAAGCTTCTGTGGGAACACTTCAGACACAATGTCTTTTCTCTCTCTCTGCAGGCAGTTTTTGTTATCAGACGCAAGAGAAGCTCGTCTAAAATGGCAAGTCTCAACTCATTCTATTGAAATGTGAGCAAACATTAATCTGAAGCATTAAAAAAATTCAAAATATTTTTTCTCACATTCTCACTTTTAAAAAAGGTGGTTGTTTTAACTGTGTGCTGAAGGCACACAATTTCTCATTGGTGAAAAGCTTTTAGATGAATTGTCATGACATATCGAGGATGAATACTACAGACTTTACTTACGGGGATCACTTTTTGTTTTTTGTTTTTTAATTGATTGAGTGAAATACTGAATAGATTACTGAATAGATTAGTGATGAATAGTGGATATAGTCCAAGTTCTTATAGCATTTTATTGGGAATTAGGGTTTCTCTCCCACGGTCCAAAGATATTGTTTAGGTTAGGGTTAACTAACTGGTCATTAACTGTTGATTCCAAATAGCCCACAGGTTTGAACGCTTGGTGACTTGTCCAGGGTGCACCCTGTCACTTAGCCTACGGCAGCAGGAATAGGCCCAAGTGGAACAAGCGGAAAAAAATTAGTTAAAATTCGAATTTTATTTGTCACACACACACACAACCATACACAGAACGACATGTGGTGAAATGCTTATTGCTGTGCAATGCCCGCCCATTAAATGACAGTAAGAATGACAGCAAGATTCACAGATTACTACAAAATTTACAGATTTTAACTCAGAAATTTACAGTAGTAAGAATGTGCAAATAACGATTTATGAAAGAAATTTTGAAAGAAAAAAAGAGATAATAAATTATAATTAGTGTGCAAATAAACAGAGTGCGTGCGGTGATGTGATGTGTGTGAGAGTCCAGTCCTACACCTGATTCAGGGCCCGAATAGCCTGGGGGGAAGAAGCTTCTCCTCATTATGTTTCTAACAGTAATGTTTAAAACTGTCAGAGCAGGGGTCTCGAACTCCAGGCCTCGAGGGCCGGTGTCCTGCAGGTTTTAGATCTCACCCTGGGTCAACACACCTGAATCAAATGATTAGTTCATTACCAGGCCTCTGGAGAACTTCAAGACATGTTGAGGAGGTAACTTAGCCATTTAAATCTGCTGTGTTGGATCAAGGACACATCTAAAACTTGCAGGACAGTGGCCCTCGAGGCCTGGAGTTCGAGACCCCTGGCATAGAGGACACAGGAAAAATGTCTTCAAAATGGCCTTTTTTAATTTTAACCAACCCCAAAAAGTTCAAACAGACAAAATTCAAAATATAATTGGCAGGCCCATGAAAGAGGTCAACTAAATATAATTCTACTCAAACTGTAACTTCCAGAAAATTAACCAAACAACGTGGACACAACTCACAAACTGACCTGAACACAAAGACACAAGAGGGTAACCTTTACAGTGGTTTGGCCAAACCATTTACACACGATAGGGGAAACAAAAACAAACGCCAATACTAACTAAGCACGAAACTACATAAGTAAACCTAAAACATCCCCGTTTCTGAGAAGCACTTGGTTGGTCCTGCCAAGCACGACCATCCAACTCCTCAGCTCTTGGCCACGCCTTTTGCCCAGACAGGAAACAGCCACCTTCCCAAATCAGGTAACTCAAAGAAAGAGAAACATAATTAGTAACAGAAAACTTTTCTTTTGGTAAAACCACTAAATGCTATTATAGCTGCACTTCAAAATATCACTGTTAGGTTTAAGCAAAGACATTAATTGATTATATTGCTTGACTTAACTGCGAAACAAACTGAGGTGAATGTATGGACTGATTTTACCGATGCGTGGCTAATGCCATCACACTGTTGTTACCTGTTGCTTCAGTTGCTTAGTAATCATTTGGGTTAAAGTGGGATTCATCCATCAACTGGTACATCTTGTTTTGAGCTCACACATAACTGATAGAAGCATAACAAACTCTATGACATTTCTAATAGTTGGGTGAAACCAGTGGGAAGTAATTCTCAGTCTTTGCTATGGTATGATTCACATTCATTTGTGTTTTTCTATTTTCTATGAAAAATCTGCAATTTTCCACTTTAGCGGTGGCATAGGGAGCAAAAGACAGTGAAGTGTTAATCTGCAGAAGACCCGTGATTAAATTCTTTTGAGTGGCTGTTTTTTTTCCACAGCCACTCAATAAAAGTTTCTCAGTGTTGACTTTCAAAAACTGGAACAAATCAAAATGTAGGACATTGTTTCAATATTTGGGGCAGGAGGACAAGGGATAAATGTGCTGTGCAGTCCCACCTGGTCCCCCTAGTTAGGAAAGGAGAGTGTTTACTGTCAGCTTGTTAAAGGTTGACTTAACCCCATTTCTGAGCCCAAGAGTCTGCTGCACTAGATGAGGTTCGTTCCCTTTTTGTTGTACATGTACAATGAAAATAAAGGGCTATTCTATTTTATTCCAGTGCTGTGTTCCTTATTTTTTTGAATATTCATATTCAGGTGTATTATGGTGTTTAGGACGAAAAATATTATAACACTTCAGACTCTGATTTATTCCAGTGTGAACTGAAACCTGGGATCACAACTTTTTCAACATATCAGTCACTGACAGCGTGTTGGCTGGTCTTCTTCCTACCATATGGTTGTATTTGTCTCTGCTAATCAGGCAGTCTCAACATGCACTTTTATTTAGAACAATTTAACCTTTAACCTTCATCTTCCATGTGCTTGTGCATTTGCTCTGTCTTCAGAGAAAACATGGTATGTAGTGGCATTTATTTAGCTAACTTAATATTAATAATCTAACAACATTAAGCTCCTAAATTCACTTATATTTTATTAGAGTTGTAAAAAATTTGAACCATTTTTAACACCATGCCTCGGTGGCTGTTTGCTTTTGGAAACTGAAAGAGCATTTGGACGCAGTGATAACTAATGTCAGACAAGCGGCTTGTGCTGCATGGTTTCTTCTTTGAACAGCACTCTGTGAGCGTTTGGGAGCTGATATCTATTGATGCAGTTTGGCTGTTCCCCCCTATATTCTTGCTTGAGACAGGATTTCAGTTGATCTCCTTTGTCATATTATTTGTTTCACAGTGGTTCAAACATTTTTAATAGGGTGGCCCTTATCTGCAGGGAGGCCAACTTCTGGACTTTTATCACAATGCCATGCTGTTGAAACAAAAGTAATGTTTAGTGTTTTCTTGTTGTAATGCCTTCAGTGCAAAAATACAATCTGGATGGTTGAATTTTCTTGAGTTTTAGAAATATAAATAACAGATTTACTGGAACAAACCTTTGTACTGATATGCATGGTCCTCAGAGGAAGAATCCTCCTGATTTTTGTTTCCCAAAACATTCAGAGTGGAAAATCTCTACAGCTGTTTGATAGTTTAACTTGCACATATTCCTGTTTAGTGCAATAACTCTGTCATCACAAAGCTTTCTTCTACATCAGGCAAAAATGCAATGGAGCAGTTCACATCTGTAACCAAGTACCTGTAAAGCAAAAATCTTTGAACAGCAAATGTTGACATGCAGGCATGCTAAGGAGATGAATATTTTGGTTTTATTAACTTGTTAGTGTTAATGTCAGCATCATGTTATAGCTTTCTAGAGCTGCTAGCAAGGGGGAAGACTTTAAGCTGTGTCCTAAATCCATACCACAGTTTAAATCCATGTAGGATTTTAACATGTTGTGTGCCCACGCTGGAACACTACCAACATAACACACCGTCCCATCAGTACACAAGCGAGAAACCCTAGGGTTTTATTGCTGCTGTGGGTGGATATTTAAATATGATTGATGAGGATGAGGATTTTCTTTTGGCCATGGCACAGTATACTAAGTAAATATGTACATGCATGCATTTGGTTTGTACACATCAGGCCTGTGGAAGTGGGACAAAACACTTTGTTTCTATATTGGAAAGTCAACTGGAAGTTCACTTGCTGCTAGTTGAAGGTGAAGCTGTCGGTCATTTGATCCACTGTACAAAGCAGAGACACCCATCTGAGACAGTTTCTAACTTGAAGGTGTAGCGCTACCTTCCTCTGCTTCCTTGAGACTGATAGGTGCTTATCACATCATGAAAGGTGACAGAGTATGATCCGTAGTCCGTTAATCATCCAGAGGTCATTTCAGATGCAGATGACCTTGACTTTCTCTTTCAGTGGCACGCACACGCTACTCTGAGAATTTTAATCCGTGATGTTGCACTTCCAGCGTTTGAGGGTTACTTTTTTCATGCTCTGTTTGAAAAGCTTTAAAAGAGAAGAGATGGAGACGGCGAGAAAGAAGGAGATTTGGTGATATCCCCGATAGAGCTATTGATTTGTTGAGAGGACCTGCTTCACACCTGCCGAAAATAACTGAGAAGTTTAATCAATGCTGTAGAACCTAATCAAAAGAAGTGAGGTGTACCAGCAGGCTGTGGTTACCCACTCAGAGCGTTTTATAGGTGTGGGTATGTGCTTCTTTTCAAGCAGCAAGTGTCTGTACCTCGTGAATCCATGCTTGTTTGTGCTTCAGTAATTGCAGCTGGTGTATATCAAATATTTTTTGTTTAAAAAAAAGAGAACCTGAGATTGGTTTCTTTCATTTGCAAACAAGACTGACATCTTGGAAAATTTCTGTTTACTCAAGGTGTCATGTCATCTGGCAGGGAGGCAGGCTGCAGCTGAACTCAATTACAGCCTTCCATACAGGCAGGAGGAACACAAAGGCAGCATCAGAATAGCGTGATGGGAAAGACAGACAGGATGTTTGCCAAGTTTCTATCACTTTCTCTGATATTTCCAAGAGTTTCTGTGAAAGAACATAAAATCAATGTCTCAAACCAAATCAGCTCTCCAAATATGTGCTGTCAAAGAAGGTTAAATTGAAATTTGATGGTTGTGTGGCCACAACTTGTGTTTGTGTGTCCTTGGCTTTTTAAAATGAGATTTCTACAATATATTTAATCCTTCTCTCATAAAGGAATGTGACACCTTGGCAAGACAGGATTTCATTCAAGTAACAGTTTGAGATCGCCTTTAAGCAAACTCTTTGAAAGGAGACAACTTTATTTACATCGGTATTTTCTGAAGGTAGTTAACACTGACCAGGCTGTCATCATATGGACTGATCTATTGTATCTCATCAGCATGTATGTACACAGTGTGGTCATTGTGTTAAATTAAACTTTTTTATTAAAATAAATAACACCTTAACAATATGAATGGTAAGTTAAAAAAAAAAATCTTATAACATTTTATTTCAGAATATCTTTGTATTTATTTTACCCTCTTCGGCTTTGATGGCAGCATCATATGATTCAAACCTGATCATCCATAATGTCTTTGAATGGTGTTAAAATGCATCAAAGAAGATCTTTTTGAGTTGTCTGTATGTAAAAAGATTAACATAGCTCCAGATTCTGAAAGAAGCCAGTGCAGAATTGCCTTAAACCTGTATTGCCCCCAAAGGCCAGCAGGGGGCGACTTCTTTGGCTGCAAAAATCTGATGATTAGAAGTCTGTGGGAAAATCATGGTAGAGGATAAACGGACTGATTCTTAAATAATTACATTTTCTACTCTACTTGAGCACTTTATACAGCATTCCTCACCCATCAATGATCACATTCACACAAACATTTTTTGTACAAGTGATTTTATCTATCATTCACACACACTCACAGACTAATCTTAACCTTTAACACCTACCATCTGCTTGCACAACAGGACTTCACTAACCAGTGTGTGATGTCACAATGTCCATCTTTAATATACAGTTTATGGATGTCAGCAATGCTTAGCTTTCATAGACTTAAGTAGGTTTAAGTTCAGGTGACTAGAGAAAAAATCCACAAATGTTTGCTCTATATAGCTATTTTTTTTTTTTTTTTTAGCATTTAAATTTTTTTTATTTATTTATCATATTGCAGTCTTAAAGAGAAAGGTCAGATTCTCCATACTTTATTTTGCTGACAGCTGCCATCGATTGGTCCGCTGTTAGAGGGTTTGGCTGCAGCCATTTCTGTTTAGTGACTTTCTTCCCTGTAGCAAAGCATTTCAAATACCTAAACTCTTCAGCCACGTCCATCTCTGTGATTTTGTATGAATCAAATGCAACAAAGAAGCAACCTCATTCCAAAAATATTCCTTATTCACCGATCTCTTGGGAATGTGTAATAATGAAAGAAAATGTAAAAATGGCAAGCTCTTCATCCATTGATGTTCATGAATACCACTATTTTGGAGTTACATGATAAATTTATGAGGTGCCATCAAAAATTTCCACCACTGCACCTATAAAGAGCAAAAACCTCATTTAAATTCAGCCTTTTTCTTTGAAGTCCTCCCTTTCAGCAGCCATACACTGCTCTCGCCACATTTGTACGACTCCCTGGAAGTGCCATTCTGATCACTTGCTGGTGCACGTTAGCAATATCACTGTCAAAGGAGCCACCCTTTAACTTGCATTTCAAATTGGATAAGCACACAAAGTTGCATTCATCCAAAAGTGGTGAGTAGCACACTGGTGCTCCACAATCACTTTTATTAAATTCCCTGTGTTGGAGCAAAAACTGTTCCATAAGAAGCACAAACTGTAATGGGATCAACAGTACATACAGCTGTTGACTCTAAATGAGAAAAGTTTTGGTAACTGATGGTTAGCTTGAAAACCTTTTATTTTTTTATTTTCTGATTCCATCCGTCCATCCTCTTTCACAATCCTGTACAGGGTCACAGTTAGGCTGCACCCTATCCCAGCTGTCATTGGGTGAGAGGTGGGTTACGCCCTGGACAGGCTGCCAATATATTACTGGGCTAATACAGAGAGACAGATGGCCGCACTCACACCTATACGGCCAATTTAAAATCACCAGTTAACCTGAAGCGCATGCCTCTGGGCTGTCGGGGGAAGCCAGGGTATCCATAACAAACACATGGACGAGCTAGAACATGGAAACTCTGCCTAGAAAAGCCACAGGTTGTTTTTGATTGTGTTTTCTGTTTTGGCTATCTGTTTTACTGGTAATAATATGATTCTGTTGTTTCTTTCTCTAGACTGTTTAAATAAAGAGTAACTTGTGCAGCCCTGTAATAAATTCTAATAACACAGAACTACAGTAAAAAGGCTAATAGAGAATGGTAAATGGTAAATGGCCTGTATTTATATAGCGCTTTACTAGTCCCTAAGGACCCCAAAGCGCTTTACATATCCAGTCATCCACCCATTCACACACTCAGAAAAAAGAAGGCTTAATAAAACAGTAAGACTTTATGAATATTATGGGAATATTGATGATTAAAAATAAGGTAATCAAACACACTAATGACCTCACACAGTGATAGTCCACTGGCTCAGTGGTTATCCTCATCCCTTCATGACCTCGTTCGAGCTCATCAGTCACCTGTGTGCATGCTGTGTGGTATTTGCATGTTCTCGCTGACAGCAGCGGACCTGTAATTTTCCTGCTGTGTAACAGACTCTTAAGGTATCCTGAGGTAGCCTTGAGTCCTTGTGTTACCTCAAACGGCATCTGTTTGCTGGAATTTCACGACAACAACAAAAAGCTAAGATACAAATGGAAAAATGACAAAAATCTAATTTGGCTCACTTCTCAATATTTCAGGATTTAATTTAGAAACTTTCACAACTTCAGCACTGATTACTGCTCTTGGAGGTAATTGATCAATTTTCTTCAATGCCACAGTTTTGCATTCATGTGAAATCAGCACTTGAAAAAAAAAGTGCAAGTTTGACTTTATCTACCCACCAGAGAAAACAACAAAAATGTTCTCACATAAGTTTTTGTAATTATAAAAGAAAAACAAATCAAACAGAGCTGCGAGCTTAAAAACAAACTATTTTCTCTCAGCATTACTGATATAGCCGTACAATAAGTGTGTGTCTGTCTTACATAATTAAGTCCACTCCAAGAAACTGCCTAATAAACAACACCCAGTAAAAATACTGGGAGAGAAAACAACCACAATGGTGATTTAAGTTTTTAACTATTTGCTACATTTTTATCGTTGCTGTGAATTTGATTTTATGAGTCAATCCTTGACTCTGGCTCTAGTCTGTTCTCAAAGCAAAAAAGAGCTAAATAACATCTGCATCATGCAGCGAGGTGAAATGAAACTTGGCAGCAGTGTGGCTGCATCCCCAAAGACTTATTACAGTCAGAGGACACACTTGAAAAATTAAATTATTCTACATTTTCCTGACACTCCTTACAAAAGGCGGCGCTGACCCAAAGAGCCCACTGGGAGAACGACTACACTGGAAAATGTCAAATCTGTGGCAAATGGAAGGAGCTGTCACAACAGCACAGCAAGATTATCTAGACTTGCATGATTTTCATTTCAATAATTCTTTCCACAAATCGATCTTGTTTCCGTAATGTAACGACCTGCTCCTGCAACTTCTGTTCTTGTTTTCTCACACTGCAATAACTTCACAACAACCTGATCGCATTCCCACAAAAATATCTTATCCTCACAAGATTAAAATGTGCTATCTTTGGAACGGCGATCGTGTTCCAGCAGGACTTGCTGTAAGAACAACATATGGATGTTGTTCTTACAAGATAACATGTTCCCAGAGGTTAATTTTGATCTGACAAGATCACTGATTTTCACACTGATTTTCTCCCAACATGACTTCTTCTCCACATTATACTGCACTTGATACTCTCTTTGTACGACTCAGTATCCTGCTTCCAGAAAAGAGCTTGTTGATTTGAGTCAGAGAAACTTTTTTTTTTCATGCATCTCCCCATAGTGTGCTTCCTCTGAAGTATTTTGATGTTGCAAACAAACGTAAAAAGATTTTCTAGTTTATTGCCCTTGTTTCAGCTTCTTCCCACAGTTAATTTAAAAATTATAAGCTCCCAAAAATATAACAGTAGGGCTGATGGATATTTCAACACAAATTGCATCTATAAATGTCATGTCGTGAAATAAATAAATATAGCCTTAACTTTTTACCTTCCCAACTGTTACCAACCTGCCCTCTATGTAAATTGAACCCTTAACTCTATGGTGGCAGTACTTTTACTGTGTTTTAATGTTATTTGAGTAAAGGCACACAAGTATAATCAGGAATTTGTACTGAAAATATACAAATGCAAAAAAATTCTACTACATTTAAGTACATCTGATTATGTATTAGTAGAAGAAAAACCACCAATATAAAATATCTGTTGATAAATGCCATCTGTCAACAAGTTCATTAGGGGTTAAAATGTTATAGTTTTTTTTTTTATATAGTTTGTCACTGATTGACTTAATATGGAAAAGTTAGGATTATACTCGAGCAGTATGAATGTGCATGTGGGCACACATGAACACCCCAGAAGTATATCTATTTTTATGCTGCTGTGTCGTCGGCTTGTATTCTGCTGCTTGAAAACTTATTGCCAGCATGACTTTTGCCATTTTTCTTTGCTTTAAAAATTTATGTGACTTTATTTGGATGACAAGGCAGACCCAGGAAAGTATCAGCACTGGCTAGCTGGCTTGGTTAGCAAGGTGCACCTGTGTGTCTCGGTACAACTGAACACTAAATAAGATCAAACGGTACAAACCCTCTCACTGAGTAATTGTGCTCATGAATGAACCTCTAATGCAATTTAAATGTGTAATTTATTAACTATAAAAGAAAGTTTACAGGATGGATAGGAGTGGAAATGAGTACATGAGGGGGACAGCTCAGACTGAGCGTTTGGAGAAGTTAGAGAGGAAAGGCGGAGATGTTTTGGACATGTGCAGAGGAGGGATGGCGGGTGTAATGAAGTTGGAGCTGCCAGACAGGAGGGGAAGAGGAAGACCCAGAGAAAGTTTATGGATGCAGAGGATTTGTGTGACAGAAGATGCTAGGGATAGGGAAGGAAGGAGATAATTTGCTGTGGTGACTCCTAAATGGGTTTAAAAATAGAAAAAAGATAAACACTGTGCTGCTGTGTTGAAAGGGGTGGTGGTGGGGTGGTAAAGCTTTTTTTTTTTTTTTTTTTTTTTTTTTTTTTTTTAAATGGGAGTGTATGGGGTCTGTCTCAATTTTTAAGCAGTTGTACGTACAGTGAAGGAAATAATTATTTGAATGTAAAGAGCGAGGACTCTGTGTGGACAGTGGGGGAATCCCCTGTTGAATTTGTATTGAACAGTCTCTAATTGTTATAATAGTTTCATTATAGCAGAGAGAGAGAAAGAATATTAACCAAAAATCCACAAAAAAATACATTACATAAAAGATATAAGTCGCTTTGCATGTCATTGAGTGAAATAACTCAACCGGAATTCCCAGATTGGCTGTGTGTCATACAATTAGTCAATTACAGATACTCTTACTGATTGCAGCTTATTTTGTGTATAAAGCACACGTCCTCACAATGATTTTTCCCCCTCCACCATCATGGGAAAGACCAAAGAGCTGTCAAAGGACATCAAGAAGCAGACCGTTGACCTGCACAAGGGTGGAATGGACTACAAGACCACCAGCAAGAAGCTTGGTGAGAAAATGACAAATATTGGTGTGATTATTTGGAAATGAAACAAATAAAAATGACCACCAATTGCCCTCAGTCTGGAGCTCCATGCAAGTTCTTGCCTCATGGGGTTAGAATGATCATGAGAAAGGTGGCGGATCAGCCCCAAACTGGGAGGTAACACACAATGCAGGGTCCACAAGGTCCCTCTGCTCAAGAAGGAACATGTACAGGATGATCTTAAATTTGCCAGAGACTGCTGTGGTCAGATGAAACCAAAATCACACCACCCCCACACTTAAGCACGGAGGAGGAAACATGCTTTGCAGCTGTTTTTCTATTAAGGGTTCAAAATCCTGAACAAGAGCCTCCTTCTCTCAGCCAGAACACTGAAGATGACTCACAGATGGGTCTTCAAGCATAAGAATGACCCAAAACCAAGGTAACAAAAGAGTGGCAGAAGAAAAATGTACCTCACTGTGCACTGACATCCACACGCTTCTTAGACCATTGTGATATGGAAAGCAAACCACAAGTGAATTAACACATATGAGATCCTTAAATTATTGAAAGCATGCCCAGTTACCCATCGCTTTGGTTAACCTTCTAAGATCCACCGTTAATGAAACAAATGGACTTTAAACATCTTTCTAATACTGTAGGGTCTTTACAATATAAAGTATCTTTAGGTGGCTGTGACTGTGAATTTATATTAGTAAAACTGAACCAAAATGATATGAATGGAATTGAATTAACATTGACTTTGTCATTATTTTAGTTTAAACTGGGCCACCCTCAGCTCCAGGGCCCATCAGCTGCAGTCCAGCTGTAGGCCCACGAGCACATTTGACCTGTATTGCCAGTTCAAAGGTAACAGCTGTGCTTTGGGTTCACAGAGCAAGCTAAATAAAAAAAGGAAGATAAATCCTCACATTAAAATCCCAGATTAGATTTTTCCAGTTCCAAATTCTCTCAGCAGTGCACTGTGTTATCATTCTGCCTCTTTCTGCCTGACTTATGATTCAATTTTAACTTTGTTCGTCTCGGCACTGGTGAAATCACATGTTGATTTTTACAATTTACCAGTTTAGAACTTTTTGAATTTCAAGGACTACTGGAGTATAGTGTCTGATCAGATCAGTGTGCCTCAAAGGTAAACAACACACAGTATTGGTATCAGATAACTCTTTTGTTAAAAAATAAAGATGAAGATTGGCATTCTGTTAATAACACACAGAATATAAATAGTTGTCTATATGTATTTTACTCTGATTTTGTACAGTAATGATTACTTGTTCTCTTGGTTCCTACACCTATACTTTGACTTGTATGAATTCAGAAGAGGAAACCAGAGAAAGAGATGAGAAAAATGAAAAATCAGTGAATATGACTGACAGCACTTTTTTCTGTAGATTAGATATAATTCAGGACAACATCATACCACCAAGTTCATGAAAGTATAAATATTTCATAGAAAAGTTACTTATAAACGCTTTGCATAATGTTCCCTTTCCTTCTCATTTTGGTTAGCTTCAGTGATGTAGCTGAGGTAAAAAGCATCCCAAAACACAGATCAAACATGTGTGAAAGTGTAATTGTGCAGACAGTTCTGAACATGAGCAGAAATCTTGCTGAAAAATATCTGATCTATTAAGTCCAGCAGTAAATTTAAATAAATGGATTTTTCATTGACTGCATAGTTATATCAGGTTAAGCTTGATATTAGCCAGACATTTTAAGCTGTTACGTTTGGCTCTCAGTCTTCAAAAGAAGACTAAAAAATGCCTTTATTTGTCTTGAGGGCGATCGTGGCTCAAGAGTTGGGAGTTCGCCTTGTAATCGGAAGGTTGCCGGTTTGAGCCCCGGCTTGGACAGTCTCGGTCGTTGTGTCCTTGGGCAAGACACTTCACCTGGTGGTGGTGGTCAGAGGTGGCGCCAGTGTCTGGCCTCTGTCAGTGTGCCCCAGGGTGGCTGTGACTACAATGTAGTTTGCCATCACCAGTGTGTGAATGGGTGGATGACTGGTTGTGTAAAGCGCTTTGGGGTCCTTAGGGACGAGTAAAGCGCTATACAAATAAAGGCCATTTACCATTTGACTCTAATATGATAATAATAATCATAATAATAATGCCAGACTACCTGGGAGCCTCACTGCATTATGTTTCAAACAGTTAAATGAGATGTTGCAAGAAAGGGATATTAAATAAAAACAAAAACAACTCTTCTCTGGTTGGAAAAGCACTCATGTCTTAACTCAAACAGTGTACGCCATCCAGTACACTTATTTGAACAAATTTCAGGCAACAGTAAGTGACATATAGTTAGATTCACACTTTACCTATGGCAGTAACATTGTTTAAACACAGCACTGTTTAAAAGTCTTGAGTTTTCCAGGCTTCTTGAAGGACATTCAAAGCTCTTCTTTGGATGCTGGCTACTTTCTGTTATGTTCTCCATCAAAATGATCTCACACTGCTTCAACAATTTTGAGATCTGGGCTCCTGGGAAGCCAATCCATGACTAATGAAGTTTCATTTAGTGTTTTTCTATCCAGCTTTACTTTTATTGGCAGTGTGTCTCGGTGTTTCATTGTCATGTTGAAAAACCAAAACATTGTCAATCAGAAGACTTTCAGATTGGATGAAAATCTAACGATGCTCTTCTACTTTCAGAATTCCATCAATTTTGACAAGATCTCCAAAACTATTGGCTGAAACGCAGCCACACCCATGACAGAGCCTTCCCTTTGTTTTACAAATGGCTGTATACACTGATGAACCTCCTGACATCCTCTGTATACTTTAACAATAATGTGAACTAAAAACTCCATGAGACCCGATGCCACTGCCACTCTCCCACTGAGACCATTTCTGATGAGGCTTCAATGGACACTATATGTCAACAGGAGGGCCAGATACATTTCTCTGGTCCTGTGTCAGGTCTTTACCTTTTCTCCTCAAGGACATGCCAATCAAATACTGTTTATCTGCAGTAGATAATTTTTTTAAGCCTGTCACTTCTTCTTTTATCCCCCACGTGTACACACTGTACACCATACTGAGGCAGAAATGCAATTTGAAATGGATTCTTTCACTAAGCGGCTTAATTAAAAAACAAAAACCGCAAAAAAACCAAGAAACATTCCTCTGAAAAGGATCAGATGGACTGGACTAAAAATGAGTGAAAAAACAGCCCATGTTCCAAAAAAAAAACAAAAAAAAAAAAACTTTGGAAGACCATCGGAATGTCTGGAAAAATCCAAGACCACTTTGAAAAACGAGTCTGGCTCTTTGGAAGCAAATTATGAAGAAATGAGGGGCGGTACTGCATAACCTTAAAGTCCGTCTCTGCCTACACTCAACACACAGCACCCTCTGTTATTATTGTTTCCCTCGTCCTCATGTTCCTGATGTTGTAAAACGCCAGGGCCAGGGCGTCAGCGGCGGTCACGTGCCGCACACGGGGCGGGGCTACGCGTCTCAGCCGGCCAGTAGCAACGCAGCGTCGTTGCAGGTCCCAGCAGCTCCATGGGAGGAAAAAAAAACAGAGAGGAGACGAATAACGGTACACTCCAACATTTATGGAGCCGATCCCCGCATACCACCGCACTGCACCCGCATCTGCTCCTGTGATGAGCACGTGAGGAAACGTGCTTGCAGACGGAGGTGGTGAGCGCGTTTAGGGGCTGAAGAAAACAGGCGGTCCACCATTGTCTGCGTGGAAATAAGAATGGCCTGGATGTGGAAGGTAAGAGGGGGTTTCTCTTACTCATATGCTGCTGTCATTAAAGGAAGAAACGCACATCAGGAGGCTGAGACGTGGCCGGCTTTCCGCCAGTGTGCATTTTAGCAGATGTGCGCTGAAACGTGATCCGGGCAGCTGCATTTGGCAGTGGTGATGCTCGGCGGAGGTAATTAACCCTCCTCTGCTTCCTGTCTGCTGGGCTTTTTTGTGTGTGTTTTGGGGGGGCCTTGTGCAAATATGATGGAAGCAGATTCCTGTGTTTGAGTTTAGTTTTCAACCCATGTTTGTGTTTATTTAACAAACAAGCAAATAAATAAATAAATGGCAGCATCAGCAGGCCAGCCAGCTGTGCACACAACATCCTTCCTGACATGTCCAGGTGTTCACATCACGTGAGCTGAGGGAAAGTTAACAAATCTCTGACGTCCTTCACAGGAAGCAGATTTCACTTCGTTTGAAACTTCTTTAATGGGACTACACACTGATTTCTCTTAATAAAGGATGACAGTAGCAGGTATTGTCTTTATGATTTAAATAACTTCTTCGTGAAATGTAGGAATATCATGAAAAATATCGACCACCGCTTTCCAGAGTTCTACACATAGTCTAGTGGTTCAAACTGCAGGGCATGGACAGTCTGCTGAAAATATACAGTGAAATTAAGATAAATGATTAATGATGTAAAGGAATTAGTAAAAAACTGTAACGTGTGGAGAAATAACATTTTTTCAACTTCTGAAGTGGTGTATACCTGAGAAAGTTGGGAACCACAACATAGTGTCTGAAATCTGCTCAGCAGGTTAAAGCTTGCTTAGCTGACAGTGAAAATTTAGGGATTATGAGTTTCAGAAGCAAAGAGTGTTTTAAAATGTTGCTTAATGAATCTAACTAAACTAAACTAATTGGACTGTTTTGTTTTCCCAAGTTATAATTTAGGCTTGAATTGTGAAGGTAGCGATAGTATGGGCAGCTTTTTTTCCTGTCAAGCCAACAGATATTTAGTTAAAATGGTTATTGCTGAACTCTTAAAGATATTTTCAAAGTATCTGTCTATCATTCATTTTCTTGTCCGATTCAGGGCCGTGAGGATGGTCAACCTTTTGCCCCATGACAGCCGAACAGGTCTCTGGACCACTGTTGGGCTTAATTTAGACCTCTGTTGATTCCATGGAGAGCTTATGATGTAGCCTTTGCAAATGGCCAATGCCGCTCCCAGCCATAATAACTGCATGGACGTCATCAAAGCGGTGTGTAGTTAAATTTTTAGTGAAGTTTGTGTCATGTTACAGTGTAGGATTTAAAAAAGCTTTGTGATTATGACATACCTACACTGTTGATTCAACTAGGGATTTATAGCTATGTGTCATAATAGAGCTTATGGAGAGCTTATGATGTAGCCTTTGCAAATGGCCAATGCCGCTCCCAGCCATAATAACTGCATGGACGTCATCAAAGCGGTGTGTAGTTAAATTTTTAGTGAAGTTTGTGTCATGTTACAGTGTAGGATTTAAAAAAGCTTTGTGATTATGACATACCTACACTGTTGATTCAACTAGGGATTTATAGCTATGTGTCATAATAGATTTCGTGTAACCACAGACCCTTCTGAAACCGACATGGTAACCCACGGTGTAACCTGAAATGTAGCCACGTCATGGTGATACAAGGACACTGACAGGCCTGGTTGGTACTATCTGTATCCTGCTACTTTGACGGATTCATTTAAATCGATCAGAAGATAATGGACTGCTCAAGGAAAGAAGTCTGAAAGTCCATCCATCCATCCATCCATCCATCCATCCATCCATCCATCCATCCAACCATTATATCACTTAAGACCAAAAAAAAGCAAAAATCTTTAAAACTGTGAAGCAAGAATGAGTGTGTTTGTCAGGACTGAAGCAATTGAAGTTGATTTTGACGTTACATATTCACTGGCCACTTTATTAGGTGCACCTTGCTAGTACTGGGTTGGACCCCTTTAATCTTCAGAACTGCCTTATTTCTTTGTGGCACAGATTTAACAAGGGGCTTGTAACATTCCTCTGAGATTTTGTTCCATATTTGATGTGTTAGCATCACACATCTATGATGCAAATTTCCCATTTCACCGCATCTCAAAGGTGCTGGATTGAGCTCTAACTGAGACCAAGAAGGCCATTTGAGTGCAGTGAACTAATTTTAATGTTCAAGAAACCAGTTTGGAGGATGATGGTACAGTGTGATCATAAATTAATGGACATGGTGAAAAACAATATTCAGGTATATTGTCAGACTTTAAAAAATGCTCAGTTGGTAATAAAGGGCCCAAAGTGTACCAAGAACATATCCCCTCCAACATTACAACAGCATAGGCCTGAGCTGTTGATTCAAGGCAGGGTGGATCCACTCTTTGCTGATGTTTACACTAAATTCTGACCCAGTCAACCTAATATTGCAAAAGAAATTGACGCTTATCAGACCAGGGAACATTTTTAAAGTCTTGTTTTTTCTTAGCCAATGTGAATTGTACTCTTAGTTTTCTGTTCTTAGCTGATAGTAGTGGAATGTGGTGTGGTGTTCTGCTGCTGTAGCCCATCTCCTTTAAGGTTTGAGATGCTCATCTGCATAACTTAGTTGCAATGAGTGGTTATTTGAGTAGCTAGTGGTGTCCTATCAGCTCAAAGTGTTTGGCCATACTCTGACTCTGACATCAAACAGGCATTTTGATCAGTCACTCAGTGGATATTTTTAATTTTTTTTCCAGACCATTCTCTGTAAACTCATGATTGTGTGGTAAAATCCCAGCAGATCAACAGTTGATTAAATACTCAGCAGCCTGTTAAGCACCAACACCCAACCCATCACTTAAATGATCTGTCTTCCACATTTTGATACTGGTTTGAACTTCAGCAGGAAATCTTACCTGAATGGATTGAGTTGCGATCATGTGATTGGCTGGTTAGACATTTGTGTTATTGAGCAGTTGAATGGGGTACCCAACAATAGGCGTGAATGAGTTTTGTGTTGTAACTTGTGTGCTTAAAGCTTAATACGGTAACTTCTTAGTCTGTTGTGCTCGATCGTGAGGTTTTTGATGCTGTAAGAGTAGTTGAACATATTGCGTTGTGCCTTCTAAGAGGATTTTACATGTTCATTTCCCTTTCTCTTAAAAAAAGCATACACAAAATCAGTTCATCACCATTAACATAATGTGTTTTTGCCACGTTTAATATATTATCCTTTTTTATTTTTTTGCTATAGTTGAAAGATGACTGACAGTATCCAAACACCCACGACCTCCTCTTCAGCTTCATCAAGAAACAATATGTCACTTCAAAAACTTTACTGTCACACCCGCATCTGCTCTGTTAGGCTGTTTTTGTTATGGGAGACAGCAGTTAATTTCACACTAGATTTGACACTGTAATATCAAAAACGGGGAAAAAAGAAAATATAATTACACGGTACAAGTTTCAGAGTGACTGAACGAAATGTAAACGAGAAGTGGACGCAAGTAAATGAGCTGTAACTTTAAATTAAATGATACCAGTGTCCTTGTTTCTTATTAGCTCCGTATTATTCTGATGTAGATAGTGGCTATGAGGTACATAAATCCAAACCCACCTAATACAAATGTTTGTGTCTTTAATACTTCAATCATATAATAAATTTTCTTTTTTTCTGATATACATACGCTGCTATAGTGATCATACAAAACATGGCAAGTTTAAATAGTGAGATTAGTCTGTCTACAAGTACTAAGTATATGCACTTGTAAGTACTAAGTAAATAATGTATCTACACAATAGTAAATGTCCTTAACATTATCAAATGAGACGCATACTCTGGCTGTGAGTGCAGAAACGTTCTGATTGTGAATCGATCCAATCAGAATGAAGTTAGCGTAAATATAGAGACGGTAAAAGTTTGCTTGAGGCAGGATGCACTAAGTGTGTAGACCAAGGCTCAGTATGGCATGCTAAGGTAAGTAAAGGGGAAACTGTCAAACATGCAGAACTATTCTAGCAGAATCCAAGAATAAATATAGAGCTGGGAATAAACAGAAACGATTCCCATTAAAGGAGCTATTAGTTGAGGACCTCCAGCATCACATTGAC
The DNA here is from genome assembly GCF_057381915.1 of Diplotaxodon limnothrissa. NCBI lineage: Eukaryota > Metazoa > Chordata > Actinopteri > Cichliformes > Cichlidae > Diplotaxodon > Diplotaxodon limnothrissa. Next base: position 9,563,481 of record NC_140613.1, read on the forward strand.
TTTATCATATCATTTATATACTCTCTGCACGAGTTTTAAGGTAAATGTCAACAATTTACTGTCATATGTTCTTGTAATATGTTTAAATGTTGATTTGTCCAGTAGCTGTATAGCGTTTTCATGGATTTCTTGGATGTCTGTGCATATTGTTTTCTTTTTACATTCTTAAATAGGCAATAAAGGATGGATAGATGATGTAATTTAAGTGCTGCAAAAATTAAACTGCAAAATGAAAAAAAAACAACCCCCAAAACAAACAAAATATGCAAATGATTGTGTTCCATTTCTGCTGAATATGTATAGATAATAGCAGTCTTTAGAAAATAACTTTCCGTTGATTCAGTGCAATTAGAAGAGCACCAATAAAACCACAGAGTGATGAAAGTCACGGTGACGTTTGTGTTTTTGTTATTGAGGAATAATGCCTGACATTTTAATCTTTCTGGCAGTTTTCTCTTAAGTGGAAACCTGGGGGGATGTTGAAGTTACATATTTCAGGAATATTATGATTTTTTTTCTCCATACACCAGTTTTTCCATCATCTCTTTATTATTTATTATTTTATTTTCAAAGTTTACTGCCAACTAAAATTTTAACCACTAACTAATATTAGGTAAACAAATGACTCCATGAATTAAAGCCAGATGTGGAGGTCTGACATGTTAGCAGATATCAGGTTATTGCAGCATCATGTATGCTGCTGAATTTTAAAAGGAAGCTGTTAAGGTTATTTTCGTGGCCCAGGGAAACACTGACAAGATTGTTTTTCATTTGTGAAGTGCTTTTATCAGAGTGTACATTATCTTGGTCACCATTTGTAAACTTATTGGGTAATTCTGGTTTATTGCATCCTAGAGGATTTTCCATTATTGTGACTATTGTGGGTCTCTGGGTCATACTAGCTCAGCACTCTCAACCCCTATTTTAAAGATCTGGGAAATGAAGAGTATCATTAAACTGCATCTGAGTAAACTCAGAAATTACACGCATTGAATTGCTTTTTTTGCTAGCTGCGTTAGAAATCTCCCTCTGGGAATGCTTGTAGACTGACTGACCTAACTGTCCAAATAGTCACTGTTTAGTGTGTGTTTGTGCTGGAGTAAGAGTAGCAATTATATCAGCACACAAAATGACTGTTTTCTTGTTGTGATAGGTGATTTCAGAGGAGCTGAAACACTAATTTGTTCTTACAGCTCCACACCTTGGATTGCTCTCACACATGAACGCATGAAGCTTTTCCATGTCAGGAACAAGCAGGTCCCAGTCAGTGCAGCAAGTTTTCCTCCAAAATCAGAGATTTTCTTTCAGAGCAGTTGTTGTCTTTCACAATTTCTTTGCTTCTGCATCCATCCTCCATGGACTCATCACTTTCTTCATAATGTTCCATCAATTTTCTCCCATTTATCTGGGTCCAGGTCGAGAGAGCAACAGTCTAAACAGAGACACACATATCTTCATTTCCCCAGCAGAGATGTTATCACTCCAGCGTGTCTCAGGTCTATTCCAGGGCCTCCTTCTGGTAGAAGTGAAAAACCTAACCTAGGGAATGCCCAGAAGGCATCCTAGTCACCTCAACCACCTCAACTGGTTCCCTTCGATGTGGAGGAGTAGCTGCTCTTCTCTGAACTCCTCATGAATGACTGAGCTCCAGCCATTCGCCAAAGGAGAGCATTGCCACCCTTTGGAAGAAGCTCATTTGCAGTCCTTGTACCCACGATCTCATCCTTTTGGTCACAACCTAAAGCTTGTGACCATAGGTGAAGGTTATTTTATGTGTTTGACCAATATGCTTTCAGATGTATTGGCTCAACAAGGGACAAAGACTGAAAATGACATAAACAAGAATAAATGTATTTTTAGATAGACATTTTAATGTGTTTGTCCCAGTTTTATCATAGTGATTATGTAAATATACACAAACACATTGTTTTATTCACAGTTTCCTACCAAGTAGGGTCTGAAAAAAGAAATGTGACATGCAGAGTTCCCCCTTTGTCATCTTTTGTTTTAATTGGAGTGAGCTCGTCTGTGAAGAGCTGTGCTTAAGCTGGGAAAGGCTGTCGCTGTTGTCCTCTGTGCTAACAGTTCAGAATAAGCCCTCTATCACATCACATCAAAAGACAACTATTCTGCTTTCATTGCTAACCACATATGGCAGAACAGGGCCAGAGCAGCAAATTCGCCCGATGGGGTGATGTGGGTGCACACCAACCAAAACACACAAGCCGAAATTTTAGATTAATTAATGCGTGCACACACAGACAGACCGTCGTTAGTGGGTGTAGAGCGGTGCTTTTACAACTATGGGGAATGCAGCCAGTGTCCCATTTCTTAAGAGTTTCAGGGATGAATGGCACTTCTCTGAGTCCCTCTTGTCCCATGTGATTATGTTGCTATAGAAAGGGAGCTGATAAAACGTGTCCCGTCACAGTTTTAGAGAAAGCACGGGGTACTGGCAGGATGTTGAATGAAGCAGATACTGTAGTTTGTATTCAAACTGTTATCAAATCCCTGCTCAGATTCCCTCTTGTACCATTCTTCCCTTTATCTGTTTTACTTCTTGAGTGTGAAGTTTACAGGAGAAGTCTCAGAATCCACTGTTTTATAGTTGCCTGGTCGCACAGGGAGACAAAAACTTTTTAGTCCTAAAGTAGAATAGATCAATTACTTACAGTTAAATAGGTTCTTACGCATTAAGGGTGTGTGGAACTGTGACACGTTCTTAACTACTTCAGCAGAAGTTTAGTTGAAGTTTGCTGAATCCGAATTCGGATACACCCTGAACCCAAAACCATAACTGTTTAGTTTTTGTCTGAAAAGTAAAAATCGAGCTATCCAATTAATGCTTAAAATCAGGGAGGTTTTAGGATTTAAACTCACTGGACATTTACTTAGTTACATCTTGGATTATACAGTTGCTGCAAATTTCCCTGCTGCACATCCATCATGTTAATCTGCTGTTCCACACATCCCAAAGGTGTAGTTCTATTGGATTGAGATCTGGGGACTGGGTACAGGACAATGAGTACAGTGAACTCATTGTCCTGTAAAAAACAAAACAAAACGGTTTTAGATTATTTAAGCTTTGTGACGTGGTGCATTATCCTGCTGGAAGCAGCAATGACAACACTGTGGTCAGAAAGCAATAATACTCAGGTAGGTTGTAGCCAGAGGATTAGTAAGGAGGAGGTGAGGGCAGCTATCAAGATAATGAAGACTATCAGGTGGTTTGTCCAGATGGCATAGCTATAAAGGTATGATGATGTCTTGGACAGAGGGCAGTGGACATTTTTGGTGAGCCGATGCAAACTGTAACCTCAGTTTTATGTTCTTGGCCGCTGTAGTCTTCGGCTGCTGTACCCCATATGCTTCAGGATTCGAAATGTTGCACGTACCTGGGTTGTAATGAGTGGTTGAGTTACTGTTGCCTTCCTGTCAGCTCGAAGCAGTCTGGCCATTCCCCTCTGATCTCAGACATCAGAAAACTGTCACTTACTGGATATTTTGTGGGAGAGTAAACTCAACCTGTGTGGCACCAGCACCAATGCTACTTGAAAAGTCACTAAAGATGACCTTTCTTCCCCATTTTAAAGCTGGTTTTGAACTTCAACATACTGACTACGTGCTGAAATGTACTGAATTACTGCAATGCAACTGATTAGATATTTGTGTTACCCAAACAAAGAGGCTTGTGAGTTTATACCTCTTTTTGTGTTTTCATTTGTTTAATTTGCATTTGTGAAAAGTTTTAAAATAATAGGTAGTAATAGCTAGGAGCTAGGGTTGGGTGATACCCCGCTAAAAAGTTGGACACCTTGCAGCCTCAAAATGAATGAATGAACAGGTCAGGATGCCATGCTTTTAATTGAGCATTGCAGCGTGCTAACCAAGCTTGCTAGTGGCAGCTGATAACTTTTCTCGACATTCTCGTCTAAATGTGGTCGTTTCTGGCGGTGGCTAGTACAACACTGACGCTTAAAAATCAAAAATCAAAACCAGTGGGTGAAGCTACTCTAGCTATATGTCTTTTTTACAGAGCATGCCAGTAACCTTGTTCATATTGTCACATTGTCATCATTGTTTGTTGACACAGCAGCCCTGTTAGAAATATTGATTCTAACTTATTTCAAGAGCCACTGCAAAAGGAGCAAATTCAGCCACGCATGAAGACATTTCATATTGTAACATCATTGCAGGAACGTGAAGGTTTCAGTAAAAAATGGTGCAGCTATGTTCCATAATATTTTAGAAATAAAACGTGAGGAGAAATCAGATTTCACCCAAACTTTAGCTGAGTCCTTTTCCTGACTCAAAGACCTCAAAGAAAGTCTTTGTCTTTTGCTCTGCTGTTGCAGTCTATCCTCTGAACCCTTTTGAGCCAACAGAGTACCATTTAAGCGTGTGGCTGCTTTATTATGGTAATGTAACCTACATCTGTTGTGCACATACACACACTGCTGCAGAAGCTAGTACAAGGTTAGCTTATCCACAGTAGTAACCAAGGGCGATCACCTCCCTCCAGATCTGGCGTTAATCCACAGTGCAGCGGTCATAGTAGTGACCTCTCACTTACACAAGGGATCTTATCAGCATCTGGGAAAGACTTCTGATTTTGCCTTACTCCTTCTCATTGGTTGTGTTGTTCAGCCAGTCTCTAATCCTGTTGTGTTTAATCATGTGCTGCTCTGCCAGTTCAGGCTGCTTGAGCTCTTCCGATACGAGTTGAGCTGCCAGCACTGGCCATCCTTTTTTTTTTTTTCTCTAGTCCCTTTACTGGACTAAACACAAAGAAACGACACACAGTTTAATGAAAGAGGTGATATGGCAGCCTACAAATTAAGTCCCGCTATAATTGCAGTCACGGTCAGCAGCATAAAATTACACGTCGCTCACAAAGAACCTCTGGGCCATAACCCCTATTATTACTGTACATGCGTTCACGGTGGAGCTGTAATGTCAAGGTTGAAGTTTTAAACTTTAATTACCCCGAAACAAGGGGACAGAGTGACAATTCATGCAGAAAATATTTGAGTGCAGTTATTAATCTGCCATTGTTTTTCTTTAATCATTACAGTCGACTGCACTCTTATAGCTGTATTTTCATCTGAAAAGTTTAGGTTGCTTCAGTTTTTGACTGAATAGAAATCCTAACTTTCAGAAACACCGGAGTTATTCTCAGGGGTTTGGCTTAAATCTCAATAAAAAAAAAAAACCCCCAAACGTCCATATGGTCCCTTGATTTGGGGAAAATACATAAAAACTGTTGGTACCAAACTTGGCAATGTTTTTCTTCAGTAATCAAGTGCTTCTGTTTTTAAAGTTATTGCTCCAGTCATTTACCATTGCACACATTTAAGAGTCAGCAGAAGCAGTTGTAGCGTGAGGCAGCTGGCTGCATCTGGATTTAGCACCTCCTCCTCTGTTTTTCTTTGAATGCATATCAAATTAGCTGTGTGGCAAGCATTTTACCAGTGTGTCACATAGCTACATAGATAAGTAACAGCACATGCTGAACACAAACACGTTCAGGACCTCTCGGACAGCAGGTCTGTGGGGCTTAAAGGGTCACACGCCACTTCAGGATTAAGACTGGCATCTCAACAATTCACTGTCCACTGGGATTTTAACTTCCACTTGTAGATAACACTGAGTCAGTGAGTCAGAGACAAACCTGCCAAAGTGGCAGATCCTTGGTGGTCAGATGGCAGCATCCGGCCCTGATGGTTCCCTGGACCAGCTTTGGACTTTTGGGTTAGAGAATCATCCAGGCGGCCACCAGCCAACCTAACAGCAGCGTGGGAATGGCAAATACCGGATGGACATTCTGTGTATGTATGACGGCAGATTTGTCTCTGAGCTGTGAACACCTGCTGAGAGAGGCCCTGTCTGTGATTTGGTGAATATTCAGGTAGAGTACAGAGCAGAAATTAAAAGTGCTAGGGAAGTGAATCAGCAAGCCAGGTTTTAAAAAACATTATTATTTTCACTGTGATTTCTGATTAATTAAAAATGTGAATGCTCATTGTCATTCTCCACAAATGTAATCTTTCTAGCATGTATCATTTTGTCTGACCAACCCTCTAAAGTAAAAAAAAATGAGAAAAGAAGGGAGGATGAAAAGAACATAATAATGGATTGGATTTATATAGCGCTTTTCAAGGCACCCAAAGCGCTTTACAATGCCACTATTCATTCACTCTCGCATTCACACACTGGTGGAGGTAAGCCACGGTTGTAGTCACAGCTGCCCTGGGGCAGACTGACAGAAGCGAGGCTGCCATATCGCGCCATCGGCCCCTCTGGCCAACACCAGTAGGCGGTAGGGTAAAGTGTCTTGCCCAAGGACGCATCTGTGACCTTCCGGTTACAGATGCGCTTCCCAAACCCCTGAGCCACGGTCGCCCCAATATGAACATTACCCTGTCATATGTTATAGTCAGCAAATGTTTGGTAAAGTGCTTCTACTTTAAAATTACTTTTACGGTTAATCATCACATCACATGAATTCTTAATTTGAAATGAACTCCAGCGTAGCTCATTTTTAGACCTGCTGTAGGTTCTGTTTACAGTTGCACTGAATTGTCACAGCAGAATAACCACTGGAAACTCCTGTTCAAGATGTTTGAGTTCAGGTAAATGGTAAATGGCCTGTATTCGTATAGCACTTTACTAGTCCCTAAGGACCCCAAAGCGCTTTACACATCCAGTCATCCACCCATTCACACACACATTCACACACTGGTGTTTATAAGGTGCTAATAAGCTTAAATCAAGGTTGAAACACTGGATTTTACAGCAAAACGAAAGTTTTTTGTAATTATCGTTTTTCAAGGAACTAATGTTTAAACTTTAGTGTTACGGTTTTCGAAAATGTGAAAACGTGTGCTCTGTCTTGTCTTCCATTATGTGATCTGAACCTTTTTTGTGTTTTGGACTGTTGGTCAGACAACAAAAAGGAGTGTAATTTGAGTAATTAGATTATACTCTGAAGCAATATGGCAGAACGGTGTCCTACACCCTAGGTGGTAAATAGAACAGAACCCCAGAGTCACAGATGATGGTGGCAAGGGAAAAGAGTTAGCAGATGGTTGATGGAGACTTCAGATGAGTCTCTCTGAACATCCAGGATGAGGTGAAGTGTTGCAGGAAGGACGTTCGGAAAGGCAGGATGACAGATAAGCAATGAGGCAAGAAGATCAGTGGATCAAAGTAATGATGATGAAAATGACAATGAGTGTTAGAGAGAGTTTGAGACCAGAATTGACAAAAAGGAGGAGAGCAGCATGAATCGATCAGACACCCAGGAATGCAGACAGGTATTGGAAACCACCCTTTCTAGATTTAAACAGTTTAGTTTTCTGCTACCCTTTTCTTCCCTTGGACGCTTTCCAGCACTCTTAACCACAAATTTCTGCACAATTATCAGCTTTTAGGAGCATTTATTCCTTCAGTTTCAGTTGATTTCCAAGCATAAAGTGACAGAGTTACAGAGAGTTACAACCTACAGCCAGTTGGATTCATTTGAGCGTGTTGCACTATTGCTGGATTACATTTGGCAAGTCCCCGTCCGCACATTGTACGCTTGGCAAGGTCTAAGAGCTTGTTGTACTCTTGGCAAGGCCTTACTGCCTGTTGGCACAGCGGCGATCCAAAGCCCCAGAAGAGACAGATCAGCAGAGGCCATGTTTGGTAAGGAGTTATGCTCTCCATAGACTTGGATGCGGCTTAGAAACACTGCCCAAATTATAAAAAAAGACTCAAAGGGATAGTTTGAGGTGTCAGACTGAGTAGGAAGGTTGCAGGAATGAAGGAATGGTTCAAGTGTTGTTTTGCTGAAATATACAAAATACTGAAACTTGGTATTTTAGTATCAGTGGCTTGTTTGTACCTGACTCTGACCATACAGCTAGTGGGAGCAAAGGGGCAAGCAAAGTCCTTCTTCAGGGTATCAATTTAGTGGGGTAATTTTCTAAAATCCTGTTTTAGGTCACAGCTCGCATCCTTGTGGCTGTTCAAAAAATGATTTTGTTTTCATAACCTTCAATAACCCAAACCAGCAAAGCTGAGTTTGGCACAGGTTAGGCTCATCAGACATGCAGAATACCCTGGATCTCATAACCATACTGCTGTAATCCTATATGCATTTTCTCAACGGCCTTTCCACAGAGTGAGGTGGCAAGATCAGGCTTGGCTGCTACCCTGAGAAACGCCTGATTGTGTGCAGCTCGCCTTCAGCTCTCTGCGCTCCGCCCTTGAACCGAGCCTCTGAGCAAGCAGAAAATCCCTGTAATTGCATTAGTGTTGTCTAACTGTGAGCTGTGTGCCACGCCTGCTCCCGGCAGACCAGCTTTTTAGCTTAATTTATTGCCCTGACATGTTAGGATTTATTTCCATCCCGCTGCTGAATTGTGGATGACATATACAGCATCAGATATCCTTGACGAATATCCTGGCTTTGATTCAGTTTCCCCTCTCATTGAAGTGTCAGGTAGAGCTATAAACTCAGTGATGTGCTCAGTGGGAAACATGTCTGGTCATAGTATAGGCTCTTTCCTGAGGGCTGTTGACCAGGCTAATAAAAGGTTGCAGCGCCTCTGTTATTATCCCCACTGGAAGTCCGGCAGTGCTCTGGACACCAGCGCTGGGAAGCTGATTGCCGGCGTAAACCGAAGAGGTTGACAGACACAAATAAAGCCTGGCGTTTAAGTGAGGGCATTAAATAAAGGCCAGTCTTTTTTTTGTCCCCCATGAAATAAAAACCGCCGGGTACTTTTATGTTCGCTTGTGCCTCCAAACTTTTGTTGTGGTCAGTGTGGAAAAAGGGAGTGGGCAGCATTTCAAAATGCCACTGTGCACTCTGGGTGATGTTGCATCTGCTCAGCGAGGCTCACTGCTCTCGTTCCATGTCGTGTTTGAGGTTCAGCGGCCGTTCTGTGATTGCTTTCTGTGTCCAGATTTGTATTTTGGCTTATTATTGATCTCCCTCACAACTGCAGCGTCGGGTGCTGTTTTTTTGTTGTTGACTGTGACACCTCTACCACCTCCTCCCAAACCTTCTCCCACACACTCACACACATTGAATGCCACCATTCTCCTAACACAGGGTGGCAGCTATCCACAGAGGCTTTGACAGACTTGGCAAACTTTATTGTTATTTTGCAGAGTGAACACCTGCGTGTGTCGCATAGCAGGCTCGTTTGGTGGCCTTCGATTCACCTGGCTGGGTTGTTTATTGTGTGCAACAGCCGCTCCACTTTAAGTTTCATAATGCCGTCAGTGAAGCTCTTAAGCACCTTCACAATCTAAGAGGATTAATGAAAAACAAAGAGGTGTGCTTGCAAATCATTTGAGTGCATTCGCTGTTAGAAAGCTCACAGAAATTTCTACCGCTGTAAACAACGAGGGTGCAGCTGACTCAGATTTTCTCCTCCACAATAAAAGCTATACATGCTCAGGGTGAGACATGACTTAAAAATATAAAAATATGTCCTAAATGCAACACATGCTCTGTCTAATCCAACATATCCTATTTGTTCCACTGCTCAGAAAGATATTCCTCCACATCCGTCTTTTCTTATGCTCATTAACTTGTAGCTTCATCTTGACAGACGTGTGGAAAATGTTTCTGGCTAATGTACTGGGAATCTGCATTAATCGTTAGCGAAATGCAAGGATGCTGAGCAACACTAAGGGTGTTCATTATGAGTATCTAGTGTATCAGCTGAGCTTTCTGTGCACTTTCTTTATTTTTATATATATATCCTAAATATATATTTCTATATGTTGCATGTTTATATATTTTGGAGCATTTTAGACCTTTCTTACACAGCACAGTGTAGAGTAGATACGAATGTGGAGAGAGAAAGAGGGTGAGTGACATGCAGGAAATTGTCTGGGGAAGACTCAAGCCAGGCCACTGCATTAAGGACTATAGCCGTTGGTATATGGGATTCCTGCTCAATAAACTGATCTATAGGGGCACCCCCAACTGTGCAGTTATTGTAGTAAAAGGATCTCTCAAAGTCAAAGGCAAAACAAATCACTTTGCCTCTTACAACAATGCATTTGTCACCTCTAGGTATTGTAGTCGTCATCCCTCTGAAGGCTGAACTTCAAACAGGACAAATTCCCTTTTGATGCTGAACCACTTTAGAACTCTACATACATTCCTGCTTCCCCGTCTCCAGCATCCTCGAGGAGACATTTTCTTGTCAAATGCATTTCTTTAACAAATAACACCTTTTTAAAAAATCTCTGCAGAGGCCGAACTTCTGTTTAGTCAAGTGTTGAAAGAAACTGTCAGCGCTGTTTGCTCCTGCGTCCTGCAAATGATGCATTGCATCTGTCTTTCTAATCTTTCCACATTCTCAAATGTCTCTGTGTTTGCACTTTTGATAAATACATATACTCAGATTTCTGTGTGTGAGCAGTCATGCTGTGCATAATCACTTGCAATGAGATGAGGCTTTATTATGAAGTTATGGAGGGATCCTATTGAGTTTCAGGGGAAATATCAGTTGCTAAATGTCAGTAATCCTGCTCTGGCATTTGGCAAATTAAAATGGCTTTTCTCTGGTCGATGTTTTTCTCAACAGCCAGATTCCCCCCCTGCCTTCGCCCTTCAAACACAAAGACAGGGACAATAATTGGTATTCTGCTGTAAAGAACTCCATAGAATTTCAAAGCTAAGTTTGCAGCCTCTGCGTTCTCATGCATGTTGTTTTTTCTCCTTTTTCTTTTTGTTTCAGTAAAGTTTGTCTTGCAAAGTGGTTGCAGTCACGACTTGTGGCCCAAATTTGGGACATTTGTGCTGGATGGAGAGCAACTGATGCATTACTGTACAGTAGCTTTGTCCTTGGCCGGCAGTGCGATCTCTTCTGCCCAATGGCCATCTGCGGCTATGAGAGCCAGCCCTTAAAAACTCAGATATGACAGAAGGATAAAGCTGAAATGACTCTTGTCATAAGTGAGCGGCAGAAGTCATTTTGTGCTCCTGGCTGAATGGCAGGAGGCATTTTGGCTCTCTCCAAAAATAACCCCTGACAATAGGAGTTATAGATGTTATAGACGAGGGAACGTTTAGTCATCATTTTTCCATCATAAAGCAAAAGTGAGCAGGTGGTCTGATAAATGGAGTTACTGTATCTTCATAGCCAGGCTTGCTCGGCTTCGCACTGAGAGCTATTAAGGTTTATTGATTTTTTGATTTACAGTTAATTGGCTTGAACCAGGTTCAACAAACATACATTAACACCTTGACTTTCACCCCTATTTTCCTTAAAGAAAAAAAAAGGCAAAAAGCTTGGAAGCATTTTGTTTGCTGAAGTTTTATGAGCAGTGGATCGAAATCCAACAAGTATATGCTCATACAGATGATAGAAAGTGTCATAAACTAACTTTTTGCAACGTGTGCACTCTTTCTGCGCTGTAAGGAACTGTTGTTGCTCTTCCGTTGGGATCTAAAGCAGCTTGAATTGTGAGGCTTTGTGCATTCAAACGATGTATAATCTGGGCCTGAACCATTTAAAACACAGCAGGAGAACACAGGAGAGCGTTACTGAAGATCAGTTTATTTAGTTAAAGATGCACATAACATTAACCACATCAAATATGTAGCGCTTGCTGTGTAAAACGAATGCATCTCTTTCAGGCAAAGGCAAACAACATTACTTTGACTAGGTTTGTACTTTAAATCATTAAAAATAATATCATATTCATTATAGTATAATAAATAGTAAAATAAATTTAAAGTACCTCTTAATTATTTTGTGATACAGTTATGTTGGTCTTAGGTTAGATAGTATTATTACAGTCATTAGTAAGGACTGTTCTATGTCCCATTCACACTGGATACACCTTCTTTGTGCATCCTTCGAGATGTTGCCCTCAGTACACAGTGTCATGATCCTGGGTCTGTTGACCCAGCGTTTTGAGTTTTAGTTTATGTAAGCCCTTCAGGTTTCCTAAGTTCATTTGTTATCATGCCTAGGTGTTTCTAGTTCTTATTATTTCCCCCTCGTGTTTCCAACTATGTTAAATCTCCCCTGCTCTTCATGCGTTTCATGTCTGTGTCTTACGTTGTCAAGTTCGGGTTGTCATGTCTATGTCTCATTATGTTTCCTGTTTTATTGTGAAGAGGTCTGGTGTTTCTGTGTTCATCGTGTTCAGTTTTACTCTCCCACTGTGACGTCATTATGTTCATGTGTGCCAGCTGTTTCCCCATGTGTTCCCACTTCCCTCATCATCCTCCTGTGTGTATTTAGTCCGTGTGCTTTCAGTCATTTGTTGTCAGGTCGTCTGCTCATCCATGTCTCATCCCCAGGTACCCATGTCAGTTCACTATGGTTAAGCTTTTTCATGTTTTGTTATTAGTTCACCCAGTTTAGGTTATTGTTTAGTTTTCACCGATGCCCGATTATTTTTACCCTCATTGCTAGCCTCAATAAACGGCTTGTTTTGTTTATCCACACTACGTTTTGGTCTGCGTTTGAGTCCTCCTCTGCAACACATACGGTCTGCCCCAGCCAGACCGTGACACACAGGGCAGTTTTCAGATTGAGGATCTCAGCTGCTTATCTGAATCTGCAAAGTAAATCCTAAAAAAAAAAAAATCAGTAAAGCAGAAAAATAAATAAGCATAAAATTGAAAATATAAGCTTTCTGCTTCACATTGTTGTGTGTTGTGACCTTGAGACAAAACATCATCAAATGAGACAAATGGGCTTACAGAAGTGCTGCGGGGAAGAAAGTCACATAGCAGAGAGTCTTAATGGAGCACAATAACTTACTGCCAAAAATAATGAATTCTCAGAATGCTTTTTTTTCTCGTCCTGACAGGTAGACTCATTCACTCAGCGCACAGATATTCCAGTTTTCAGCTTTTCAAAGTGCCACAAAGAGCAGCCCCCCCCTTTCACTTTGACAAATTCTTCACTTTCTCAAGTGAGCAAGCATCAGCCTACGCAGCAGAGCATAGAGCATCACCAGACTGTTTTTTCTGAACATATGGCGCTCTTTTCCTCTTGTCCCAAAAGTTTGCTGGATCCAGAGGGGGGGAAGTGAATATTGCAGAGTGTTTAATCCTTCATACTTGTGGGGATTATATTCCATTTGATATCAGATATGCATTAGTCAAATGGGCTTTTGGTGCTTTCCTGTTGCAGGCACACATACAAGTACACGTGTGCTGGTGAACACATGTGCGCAGCGATTGACGTCATCTACTGATGACTGGGATTTGCGGTATTTGAGTTTATACAGAAAAAAAGGGTGTTGAGTCCTTATTGTTGCCACCTGCAGAGTCTCATCCACACAAAAACAACCTGATTTATTTTTTGGGGTCCAGATTAAGATTGTTCATGATGGTCTGTACCAAAACGATCCAGTTTCATGCCAGTAGACCAGATTAGTGTTCATTTGACCCGGATTTAAGGATTTGCTTTTCATATGTCGCCGCCGATAAGTGTGATACCACGGAAGTAACATGCTCCAAGGGCGTCATCAGGACATTTTGTTATTGTACAGGAGGAAGGTCACTGTGCCCATATCGGGAATGAGTGAAGTTTCATTAACACAGCATGGACAGCTGTACT